>NC_067420.1:41030759-41330759 GCF_009764475.1 Pristis pectinata
GTTGTTTCCACTGGTAGGTGAGACTAGAACTAGGGGACATAGCCTCAAGATTCAGGGGAGTAGATTTAGGATGAAGATGAGGAGGTACTGCTTTTCCCAACGAGTAGTGCATCTGTGGAATTCTCTGTCCAGGGAAGCAGTAGAGGATACCTCATTAAATATATTTAAGACACAGTTAGATAGATTTTTGCATAGTAGGGAGATTAAGGGTTATGGGGAAAAGGCAGATAGGTGGATCTGAGTCCACGGCCAGATCAGCCATGATCTTATTGAATGGCGGAACAGGCTCGACAGGCCAGATGGCCTCCTCCTGCTCCTATTTCTTATGTTCTTATATTCTTATGTAATGCAGCTGTGAGGTTAACCCTATGACAACATGAACTTCCTGGAATTGGCAGTGGTACTCTTACAATTCATAATGGGGCAGATCCTCCACTCTAATCTGCCTGGGGGAACTGAGGCCAAGAACTGCCACAGATAAGCCAGTTGGACAGACTTAAAAGACAGTTGGACAGGTACATGGAAAGGTTTAGAAGGTTATGGGCCAAATGTTAGCAAATGGGACGAGCTTGGATGGGGCATCTTGGTCAGCATGGCCCAGGTGGGCTGAAGGGCCTATTTCTATGCTGCATAACTCTATGACACTATAAGCCTGTACCTGGGTTAATCTTGAGCAGAAGCTAAAAGCCAGACTACCCCTCAGCACCGTCAGTCCCTGTGCCAGTACACTCTCTGTGAAGTCCACTGCCATAGCAACAACTTCCGCAAATTTCCCAGAACCTCTGTGCATCTAGTGCCAGGCTATCGCTGCCTCAAGTAGATTGGTGCCATTAAGCTGAACAGGAGAAATCGGCTGACAGGAGAAAGGTAAGTAGTGCCTTTTCCTTGACTAAATTAAATTAGTTATAAATGCTTTTAATGTATGTACGTGTGCCTGCTCTTTTAATTTTTTAAGTAAATAAAGAACAACTTTTAACTTTTTTTTAGCAGTTATTTGAATGTTTGTAAAAATCAGAGACATCACAAAGGCAACTTTGATAGACGGTGAGCTTGGGGATAGTGCCTGAACTGATGTCAATGCCTTTCTATGGGGGGGGGAGCTGGTCACTACACTGGGAGAGTTCTTGTACTGCTCTACACTATGCTGGGCCTTGCCAATATGCTGGTAGGTGGCCTTCCAGTGAAAGACCATGGTTGGACCATACCAAAAGACATCACTGCCTGCCAAGTCACACACCATCCTTCCTTGGATGTATTTCACTGTTCCTTTGTTGGTATTGGTCTCTTTCCTAAAACTTCCCACTCAACTGTACTGGCAATGAGTGATTGTGTGGGTAGATCTGCCTCAGTATTTAGACGATGCAATGTTTCGTTTTGTTTTATAGTGACCACTGTCCTTAAGGCAGTGAAACCAACAGGATTACACTATATTCTGCATTCTCACACTATGCTCTGCATGGATCAGATGAAGGATCTCAACCTGAAATATCGATTGTCCATTCCTCTCCACTGATGTTACCCGCCCCCCCCCCCCCCCCCCGAGTTCCTCCAGCAGATTGTTTGTTGCTCCAGATTCCAGCATCTGTAGACTCTTGTGTCTCTCACTATATTCTGCATTCTGTTATTGTTGTTCCTCCCGTACTACTTCAATGTACTTGTGTTTGGAATGATCTATCTGGATGGAATGCAAACAAAAAGCTTTTCACTGTATCTTGCTACATGTGGCAATGATAAACCAATTAACAATTAACAGTCGTCACAATCTGGAATCCATTATCTGAAAGGATTATGAAATGGGTTCCAGAGGAATCTTCAAAAGTCATTTGGGAGTGTACCTGGACAGGATAGGTTTATTGGGAGAAACTTTAGCATACGGGACTACATTCAACTGGCTTTCAAAGAGCTGGCATTGTCAAAATGGACCAAATAGCTCCCTTCTCTGCTTTTAATTTCTGCAATTCCAATCTTCAAGGGTGAATTCATTTTTCTGCCTGTGTTGTGACAGTATTCAGTCTGTTATTAGCATGCTCTTGACTTCAATAAGATCAAGGCTGATCAGATCCTGGCCTCAGTTCCCCATAACCCTTGATCTCCCCGATATCCTGAAATCTGTCTGTCTCAGATATTCAATCCCTTCACCTTTATAGCTCTGTAGGGGTGGCGGGGGGGTGTTGTGGGGGAGAATTCCGAAGATTTGTGATTCTCTTGGAGAACGCATTCCTCCGCGCCTCAAATGGGCAACGCCTTATCCTGAAGCCATGCCCTTTAGTGTTAGATTCCCCATCAGGGAGAAGCACGCTCAAGTCAAGTTGAGTTTATTGTCAAATGCACAAGTGCGGTGAGGTGAAACTTGCTTGCAGCAGCATCACAGGCACATAGGTACAGATAGCACACAGAAATTAATTTATACATAAATTTTGCAAGATAGTGAAGACAAAAAAAAAGGAATCAGAATCAGGTTTATTATCACTGACGTATGTCGTGAAATTTGTTGTTTTGCAGCAGCTGTACAGTGCAGGGCATAAAGACTTAAAAATTACTATAAGTTACACAAATAAATAGTGCAAAAGAGGAATAATGAGGCAGTGTTCATGGGTTCATGGACCGTTCAGAAATCTGATGGCGGAGGGGAAGAAGCTGTTCCTGAAAAGTTGAGTGTGGATCTTCAGGCTCCTGCACCTCCTCCCCGATGGGAGTAACCTGAAGAGGGCATGTCCCGGATGGTGAGGGTCCTTAGTGATGGATGCCACCTTCTTGAGGCACCACCTCTTGAAGATGTCCTTGATGATGGGGAGGGTTGTGCCCATAATGGAGCTGGCTGAGCCTTCAACCCTCTGCAGCCTCTTTCAATCCTGCACATTGGAGTCTCATGTCAGGGCTTCATGTTGCTCCTGATCCTCGAACCACACATAGCAGCAATGTTATTGCAATATAAGGCCCAAGTGTTGTACTGCTGAGCAGGAGCCTGTTTAGCTAACCACAACCTCCAAGGCCACAAAATTTAATTGCTGTTAGTAAATACAACTTCTAGCTTCAGGACTAATAGTAATAGTGTTCCTTGTGGCTGAGAGGTTCAGCAGCGTGGGGTGATATTGGAATGTGATGGATACTTGTCAGTCAATAGTTGGCTGCCTAAATCGATTGGACCCCTTGATTGGATTCCAAACCACCAAATGGGTTCTGGGAATCCAGTGCTCGAAAACAAACCAGCTGTCCTTCCTGGATTTGCTAAAAATCAAAACAAAAATCGCAGATGCTGGAAATCTGAAATAAGAACAGAAAATGCTGGAAACACTCAGCAGCTCAGGCAGTGTCTGTGGAGGGAGAAACAAGAGTTTTAAAGACACATCTAACTTGAAATGTTAACTCTGTTTCTCTTTCCACAGATGCTATCTGATCTGCTGAGTGTTTCCTGCATTTCTTGTTCTTACTCCCGAGACTTTTTTTCTTGGTGGACCAATAGCCATACAGCACAGAAATTGTCACGTGTACCCAGGTACAGTGATAAACTTCGTTTTGCATGCCATCCATACAGATCATTTCATCATATCAGTACATTGAGGTAGTACAAGGGAAAAGCAATAACGGAATGCAGAATGTAGTGTTACAGTTACAGAGAAGGTGCAGTGCAGGCAGACAATAAGGTGCAAGGCCATAATGAGGTAGATTGTGAGGTCAAGAGTCCATCTTATTGTTCAAGAGGTCCGCTCAATAGTCTTATAACAGTGGGATAGAAGCTGTCCTTGAGCCTGGTGGTACGTGCTTACAGGCTTTTATATCTTCTGCCTGATGGGAAGAGAGAAAGAGGCCCTTTGGCCCACCCTGTCTATGCTGACCATTAAGTACCCATCAATTCTAATCCCATTTTCCAGCACTTGCTCTGTAAGTCTTCTATGCATATGCAATTCAAGTGCTTCTCTACGTTGTTGCGAAGGTACCCATCTCCACCATCTGCTCAGACAGTGTGTTACAGATCCCCTCTGAGTGAAGAAGCTCTTCCATGGATCCCTTCTAAACTTCTTATACCTTACCCTGTTCGTGTGCTTCTAGGTTTACACACCTCTGCCATGGGGGATGATTTAATACTTTTTCTCTGTCTATGCTATTCGTAATTTTGTACACCTCTGTCAGATCACCCCCTTAGCCTCATCCGCTCCAAGGAAAACAAACCCTCCTTGGCCAGGCACGGTAGTGTAGCGGTTAGTGTAACGCTTTACAGTGCCAGTGACCAGGGTTCAATTCCGGCCGCTGTCTGTAAGGAGTTTGTACGTTCTCCCCCGTGTCTGCGTGGCTTTCCTCCGGGTGCTCCGGTTTCCTCCCACGTTCCAAAGACATATGGGTTAGGAAGTTGTGGGCGTGCTATGTTGGCGCCGGAAGCGTGGCGACACTTGCTGGCTGCCCCCAGAACACTCTACGCAGAAGGTGCATTTCACTGTGTGTTTCGATGTAAAGAAATCTTATCTTATGTCTCCGCATAACTGAAGCACTCCATCCCAGGCGAATTTCCTCTGCACCCTCTCCAGTGCAATCCCATCCTTCCTATAGTGTGGTGACCAGAACTGTACACAGTACTCCAGCTGTAGCCTAACCGATGTTTTATAAAGGTGTAACATAACCTCCCTGCTTATACAGTATAAGCATAATATCCCGTGTGCTTTCCTCACCACCTCATCTATCTGTTGTGCCATCTTCAGGGATTGTTGGATTCATACACTGAGGTCTTTCTATTCCTCAACATGCCCTAGGGCCCTACCGCTCATTGTGTGTGTCCTACCCTTCTTAGTCCTCTCAATCTGCATCACCTCACACTTTTCAGGATTAAATTCCATCTGCCACTGCTCTGCCCAATTTGCCAACCAATTAATATAATTCTGTAGCCTACAACCATCCTCGTCATTCTCAACAACACCTCAAATTTTCAAGTCATGTTTTACATTCATGTCCAAATTTTGAATGTAGATAAAAAACACAGTAAAGGTCCCGGCACAGGTCCCTGTGGTACACCATCGGTCACAGGCTTCCAATCAAAATAACAACGCTCTGTCATCACGCTTTCCCTTCTTTACCAAGCCAATTTTGAATTCAATTTGCCAAAGTGCCCTGGATCCCATGGGTTCGAATCCTTTGGACCAGTTTCCAATGTGGGTCCTTGTTCACAGCACTGCCCTCACCAATACATGTTGTTACCTCCTTGAAAAATTCAACCAAGTTGGTCAGAGAGGATCCCCCTGAACAAAACCATGCTGAATATCTTTGAGGAATCCCTGCTTTTCAGATTAATCCTGATCCTCAGAATCTTTTTCAAGGACCTTCTGACCCTACTATATTCTCATATCATATTGAATGGTGGGATAGGTTTGAAGGTCCGGGTGGCCTACTCCGGCTCCTATTTTCTTGTGTTCTTGTGTAACCCATCTGCTGCCTCTGCATTCAGCATATGCCAATCTGGGTCAGAATCCTGATCCACTTGAGTAAACACAGGCTCTAACCACAGGATGGAGAGGAGCACGTTGTTCTATCAGCCTGCACGCAAGTGCAGGATTTATGTTTTGCTTGGGGAAAGTTTGTGGGCGAGAGATTTTCCCTGTCTTTGCTTTCAACTGAGTTGGAACTTTCAAACAAATTGGGCTTTATTTATTGACCTTGAAGAATTCTTCCTATCTGAGGTTGGGTGTGTGAGAAAGGGAGTATTAATTCACGACTCTTACTGACTATAGTCTTTGAGCTGCCTTTCATTCAGCCAAAATATACAGGGAGGCAGAACACTTTGGCACAAATTCAATGCTTTCACCAGAACTTGTGAGTGGACTTTATTTGATAGGAGACAAACTTTGAGTGTATTGGTTTAACTGTTTTCAGCCACTTACACAGCCATTGTAACTCTGTTTACCCAGGATTGCCAGCTCTCTGGGAGCACGCTGGAGTCTGTAGGAATGGAAGAGTAACCTTCAACACACAGTACTGGGCAACACAGTGCAATAATTCGAAAACTATGGAGAGTTTAATTCATATTTATTTCATGAATACTACAACTAAAACACACAGAAGCCTATGTCAAGATCATGTTTTTACAAGGTTCGTGTTTAAAGTTACACTGTGCACCTTCTTACTGATACTGATGTCACAGAAATTGGTCACAGGTTTGAGCGTAGAATATTAAGGAGTGATTTACATTAAGTTGATTAAAGAAGCTGATAGGTTAGTGACGCAGACACTACACAGAGGGTAGTCTGTCTCTCTTGCCTTGTTCGCTCTCCACACTGTCTCCTTCCCTCTTGTTTTTGCTAAGGTATTGACCAAATCCCACTTCCCCAGCCACTTCTCTTTCCTCATCAAATGTCTCTGGTTCCAACTCATCCCACATGGATTCCAACTGAAATTCCGTCCTTCACGATTCGGACCCACCCAGGGTCACGGGTACGTTCAAACTATCCAACGTGTCTCGAGGCATCCGCAGATCCATGTGTCAGCACACGTAATACTCATGACCTCTCTCTGCAACAACACCGTATCTCAAAGCTGCGGTGGTCCACAGTTCCACTTTATACTTTGCTGCATTCACTGCTGCAATGGATGCCTTTTGTCCTTCCTTTCAGGCGTCAAAGATCGTAAACTCCAACAGCTCTTGTGTTCCAAATATCCTTTGGGACCTTCCTCTCCTTCTCTTTCCTTAGACTGTGTCTCTCCCGCCTGTCCCATCCCCTGCCGTGTCTTCACCATCCCTTCTGATCTTCCCCTCTCTTGACGTCGAATGGTCAGTCCTCAGCAGAGGCCTTAGCTTTGTTCCCCTACGTCCCCACCTCAATGAGTTTCGAGCTCCGCGTGACGTTGATCTCATCTCCTGCTGCCTACGCCCTCTGACCCAGTTCTTTGGCCAGGAGTTTTCCCCCAAAACCGTGGACCCTTTCACCTGATCCGCCTGGACCCCTCTAGATCTATTCATTGCCAACTGCTGACGAGACATTGACCACCTTGACTTTTCCACCCCTCTCTTGTACTCTGACCTTCCCCCTCCTGAACGTGCAGCATTCCATTCACTAAGAACCAACCCCAATATGGTGCTGATGAACTGACCTCAATCTCACAGGAGGCCAGACATTGTCTCTCAGACCCTTGCTCATACCTCCCTTTGGATCACGATCCCACCATTGAACATCAGGTAATGACGCAAACAGTCATGGATCTTGGGAGGTTTTCCCTTCACAACTTCCAGTCTTATAGTGTTCCAGCCCCGCACAGCCTGCTCCTATCTCCTGCTCAACACCCATAAGCAGGACTGTCCTGCCAGACCCAATCTTTCCGCCTGTTCTTGCCTCACCTTTCTTCCTACCCTGACTCTATCCTTTCCTCGCTAGTCCAGTCCCTTCCCAGTTGTATCTGTGACACCGCTGATGCTCACTGCCACGTTAACCATTTCCAATGACTTGGTCCCAACAGGCTCATCTTTACCATGGATGCACAATGTCTTTACAGCTCCATCTCACACCAGGATGGTCTGAGAGCTTTCTGCTTCTCCCTGGAGCAGGGACCCAACCAGTTCCCCTCCACCAAGACACGCATTCACCTGGTGGAACTTGTTCTCACCTTGAACACCTTCTTCAGCTCCACTCACTTCCTCAAGACCAAGGGTGAAGCTATGGGCACTCACATGGCCCCAGGCTGTGCCTGGCTCTTTGTGGGATGTGTGGAACAGAGTTTCAGTCCTATCTGGGCCCACTCCCTCAACTCCTTCTCTGGTACATCAGTGACTGCATTGGTTCTGGCTCCTGCACTCATGCAGAACTCAACAGCTTCATTACTTTTGCCAACAGTTTCCACCCTCACCCACAACCTCACGTGGTCAACCTCTGACTCTTGCCTTTTCTGGATCTCTCTGTCTCCATCTCAGGAGATAGGCTAGCTGCTAACATCCACTAATGCCTATTGACTCCCACAGCTACCTCGACTACTCTTTCACCCACCCTACTTCCTGTGAGGACTCTCTTCCATTCTCCCAGTTCCTCCATCTCCATCATATTAGACCATAGAACAGTACAGCACAGAACAGGCCCTTTGGCCCACAATGTTGTGCTGACATAACTAATCCCTCCTACCTACAGAATGCCCGTATCCCTCTATTTTCCTCTCATTCATGTGCCCGTCCAAGCCCCTCTTAAAAGTCCCCAACGAATTTGCCTCCACCACCCTATCAGGCAACGCATTCCAGGCATCCACCACTCTCAGTAAAAAACGTACCCTTCACGTCTGTTCTGAACCTACCCCCTCTCACCTTAAATGCATGCCCTATGTTTGCTTATATTTGCCTTTTATTTGCTCTAATGATGAGACTTTCCATACAGGTGCCTCTGAAATACCTTCTTTCTTTCTGAACCATGGCTTCCCCTCTACGAATGTTGGACACAACACATTCATTTCCCATGCCTCTGCTCTCACTTTCTCTCCTCCGGGACAGAACAAGGATAGAGATCCCCTGGCCCTCACCATCCACTCCACCAGCCTCCAGAGTCAACAGATCATCCTCTGTAACTTCCGCCAACTTCAACCAGATTCCACCACCGGACACATCTTCTCCTCTCCTCCCCTTCCAGCCTTTTGCAGGGACCGTTCTCTTTGTGACTCCCTGGTCCACTCTTCCATTCCCACCAGCCACCCACTTCTTACAGCACTTTCCTTTGCAGAAGATGCAACACCTGTCCTTTCAGCCCTTCCCACCATCCAGGGACCCAAAGAGTCCCTCCAGGTGAATCAGTGCTCCACTTGCGTTTCTTCCAGTCTAGTGAACAGTATTCGGAGTTCACAGTGTGGCCTCCTCTACATCGGAGAAACCAAACGCAGATTGGGCAGTTACTTTGTATAGCACTTGCGTTCAGTTCACAAGGGGTGACCCCCAGCTTCCTGTCACCTGCTGCTAATTCTCTATTCCACTCCCACTCTGACCGACTGGTCTACGACCCCCTGTACTGTTCCAGACTCAATATTGAATTCTACAACTTCAGATAACTTGATTTCTTAGTCTGTATCAGTTGTCCATCTGTGATATTGTTTTTTTTTTTTTACCTCCTTTTATTCCCTCTGGGAGAGGAGGACTTGCCCAGCCTGACCTGCCGGGCACATCTTCCCACTCTGCATTTTGCAACTCCTACATTCTTTTATGTTCTCACTCTCTAACTGCTCCCATTCACTCATTGACCAAAGAACCTTGTTAACAGCTTATCCCTATGGTCACCCTGGTCTTACCCTATCAGAGACATCCCAGTCCCCCACCCTCCCTGCAGTTTAACAAGTTTCTTTTGTCTTCTTCCCCATTCTGTTGAAGGGTCTCCAATCTGAAGCATTAACTCTGTTTCCCTTCCCACAGATGCAGCCTGACCTGCTGAGTATTTTCAGCATTTTCTGTTTTCGTTATAGTGGAAATCTAGTACTCTCCCTCTAACCCACTATTCCTCCTCAACAGTGGCCACACTTTATATCAACTTTATGGTGTGTTAAGCCTTTATTGGCACAGCTGGCTGACTGCTATTGATCCGTAATGATGTCCAAGGCAGTTCAGAAATGTCCTGGGAATATCAGCATGACAGTGGGCTCCCAAAATTTGGATTTTGTTGCACAAGTGCTCAGATAATCGCCTGCAATTTTACCTTGTATTTTCTAAGATAGTATTGGACAATAATAAGGATGAGGCCTGTGCTTGTCCACAGGAAGAAAATTTTATAGCAATACATAAAACATCGTCCAATACAAACTCAAAGTACAAGGTAAAATTGACATACATATAAAAGTATGCTCACTTGACTCCACACTGGGGAAATCCTTCTTCCTTTCAAAATAATAGAGGGAAATAAACTTTGAAGGAGTTTAGAGGGTAGCGAAGGCATTTTATAGTTCTGAGCATGAACTGGAGACAGATGTTTCTGTCATGGCAAAGCACATGCAGCAAGGGTATTTGCTCTTCCGCAGTCTTTAATCATGTCATGCTGATAAACAAAGCTGGTCTAGGTGTCTGTGTTGCCAACGCCAACTGAGTACATTCTGAAAGGTTTCAACACTGGACCTCTTGCAATCCCCAAATTCCTTGCCCCTTGCTTTCACCATTGGGTTACTCATTCACGCAACTTCCCACTTTTCCCACAGCCAATTAGAAAGCAAAACCGCCTAGGAATTAATCTCTCATTAGTGGCGGCAAGCTCGACTCGACCTCTGAAATTTATCCTGTGCTACAACGGCGCTGCTGCTACGTGGTTCCAGTGACCCTGGTTCAATCCTGACTTCTGCTGCTGTCTGTGTAGAGTGTGTATATTCTCGTTATGTTCGCATGGGTTTCCCTTCAGTGCTCAATGATGTGCGGGTTGGTTGGGTAATTGGCCTCTGTAAATTATCTCAAGTGTGGGTGGGTGGAAGGAGAATCTGAGTGGAGTTATGGAGTCATACAGCATGGAAACAGACCCTTCAGCCTCAAGCTGACCATGAGTCCCATCTAAGCTGGGAATATCAGAATAACTGGGCCAATTGACCGCTGCTGTTCAGATCTTGAGCTCAAAGATTTTCCAGTGCCAAACACTGGAACATACTTGCGGATGAGCCTCTCGTTTTACCCTGTTCAGTAGTTGGTTGTGACCTCTGACCTCGTCAGTACAACGCATCGAGTCAATACAACATGCAAGCAGGCCCTTCAGCCCAACTGCTCCATGCCGACCAAGATTCCCATCTAAGCTCGTCCCATTTACCTGCGTTTGGCCCATATCCCTCTAAACCTTTCCTATCCCTGTATCTGTCCCAGTGCCTTTTAAATGTTGTTAATGTACCTGCCTCAACCGCTTCTTCTGGCAGCTCATTCACTGTCATTCTCTGGGTGAAACAGTTGCTCCTCGGGTTCCTGTTAATCTCTTCCCTCTCACCCTCAACTTATGCCCTCTAATTTTTGATTCCCCAACCCTGGGAAAAGAACTGTGTGCATTCACCCTGTCTATGCCCCTCATAATTTCATGCACCTCTGTAAGATCACCCCTCATTCTCCTATGTTCCAATGAAAAAAGTCCCAACCTGCTCAACCTCTTTCCAGAACTCAGTCCCTTGAATCCTGGCAACATCCTCGTAAATCTCCTCTGCACGCTTTCCAGCTCAATGGCATCTTTCCTACAGCAGCCTGACCAAAACTGAACACAATATTCCACGTGTGGTCTCACCATTCAAAGACTGACACAACACGGGAACAGAGCCTTTGCCTCACTGGGTCTGTGCTGACCATCAACCATCCACTTACACCAATCCTACATTAATCCCACTTTTTATTCTCCCCACATTCTCATCAATTCGCCCCGGATTCTAACACTCAGTTACACACTGAGGACAAGTTATCACGGCCAATTAACCTGCCAACCCACTCATCTTTGGGATGTGGGAGGAAACTGGAGCCTCCAGGGGAAATCCATGCAGTCACAGGGAATGCATGCAAACTCCATACCTGAGGTCAGGTACATTTTTCTTCTAGTGATAGAGATGACTTTAAGTTCCTCCCTCCCTATAGCACTGAGATTATCTATCACCTATTGTTTTTAGTGACTTCTACTATGAAATCTGATCAACATAATTATTGACAATCTCCGCCATTTCTTTGTTGCCCGTTACCAATTTCCCAATCTCTTCCTCCAGGGGACCAATGTCTACATTAGTTACTCTCTTCCTTCTTATACATCTGTAGAATTATTACTCTGTTTTCATATTATTTGTCAGTTTACTCTCAGACTCTGTGTCTTCCTCCTTGTAATTCTTTTGTTATTCTTTGCTGATTCCTAAAAAATTCCCAGCCCACTGGTCTACCTCTAATCTACGTTACATTATCTGTCTCTTCTTCCAATTTGATCACACCTTTACCTTCCCTTGATAGCCATGGATGGTGCATCTTGCTTCCAGAGCCCTTTTACCATCAGAATATACCTTTGCTAAATGGTCCGCTCCAGCTTCCTGTCGTGACCATGAGACCTCCTGATGGTTGGCTCACTGATGTCCTTCAAAGCAGGAAATCTTCCGTCTTTCTCTGGTCCGCTCTATCTGTGACTCCAGACCCACTGACCATCCTCTGTAGAGATCTAGCAAGCTGCCCGCTTGTGGGGTGCTTAGGGATGGACAATAGATAGTGAGCTTGGAGTTGTTGTGCACTTTTTGTGACCGATCTGTACAAACACCCCCAATCAACAGATACATGTTCACTTCCATGGACTCTGTCTACACTTCTCGCTGCCTCGGAAAAGCAGCCAACATAATCAAAGACCCCACCCACCCTGGACATTCTCCCTTTTCTCCTCTCCCGTTGGGCAGAAGATACAAAAGCCTGAGAGCACGTACCACCAGGCTCAAGGACAGCTTCTATCCTGCTGTTATCAGACTCTTGAATGGACTTCTCATATGCTAACTATTGATCTCCCAATCTACCTTGTCATGGCCCTTGCACTTTATTTGTCTGCCTGCACTGCACTTTCTCTGTAACTGTAACACTACATTCTGCATTCTGTTTTCCTTTTTACTACCTCAATGTACCTATGTATGGAATGAATTGTCTTGTTGGCATGCAAACTAAAGCTTTTCACTGTATCTCGGTACATAGAGTCATGGAGCCACAGAGTCATACAGCACGGAAACAGGCCTTTTGACCCAACTGGTCTGTGCCGACCAAGATTCCCATCTAATCTAGTCCCATTTGCCCACATTTGGCCCATAACCCTCGAGACCTTTCCTATCTATGTACCTGTCCAAGTGCTTTTACATGTACATATGACAATAATAAACCAATACCAATATATTCAGTAATAATGCCAGTGGCGTTTTGCTCTTCTCTGAATTGCATGCACTCAATCCTCATTTACTTTGGCTGCAGCTCCTGCTTCACCACCCACCCCACCCCAACCCCCAACCTCTTTATACCGGCTATCCCCCCTCTACGCTCTCAGTCCTGATGCAGGGTCTCAACCTGAAACTTTGACCATCCCCTTTGCCTCCACAGATGCTGCTCGACCCATTGAGGTCCTCCAGCAGTTTGTCTTTCAATCCCTCTGGCTGAGACTTGAAAGCAGGGTGGTTCAGCTCTGTTTGATTTGGTGCTTTTCTACCCCAGATACTTGGAAAAGACACACCATGTGGGAAAAATGTTTCATCGCCAGCAACATTTTTGTGAGTATAAATCTAAGCAGAAGGGCAACGGGATGAAATGTCTTATTTTGTTTATTGCAAGTGTTTTTACTTAATGAAATAGATTGTTGCATTCATAAAAAAAGTCTAGGTAGGCCCACCATAGTCTGTGTTGTCTATTTATTTCTCTCACAGGATCCTGGGTCCACCTGTGACTGCACTACACGGTGGTGTTTCAACAGTGGCAGTGGTGTGGAGTAGCTGATATTAAATTGTTGATGATAGTAAATCCTGTCTGATTTCCCCATCTAACCATGCCAATGGAGGGATGAGCTGGATGGGGCAATTTGATATCTGCTGCTTTCCACCATCCTCCCGTATTAAAATGACCGCACCCACCACACTGTCGACAACCTCACTCGCGAATTGTAAAATGGGAGATCCTGCCTCAGAAACAACAATAAAAGCAGAAAATGCACAGCGGATCCATCGGCTAACCTGAGAAAGGTGGGTGACCGCCATTTCAGCATTGGACGGTCTTTCATTTTGACATTTTACTCCATTGAAGGTGTTATATAAATACCGACAGGTCTTGCTGTTGAATTAACCTTCAGCAGAGAGCTCATTTGTGACTGGGGCGGTGATGCATCATATGGGGAGTTTTGGAGGATCACTCCTGCTCAGTGTGATCACCACGCACTGCTTTTGGTTGCCTGGATAGCTATTTCCATGGTCTTTCGTTGGCTCTGGGCTTTTCCTTGGCATGGTCCCTCCCTGGACACTATTTATATGGGTGGTGGATGGTGATACATTGTCTAGTTATAGAGTCATAGAGCACAAAAAAGATCCTTCGGCCCACTACCCCCTGCTAGCCCCTATGCACCATCTCTACTAATCCCATTTACCAGCACTTGGTCTACAGCCTTCCACGCCTTGGCTATTCAATCCCATCTAGATAAACCTTGTGAGAGGCTCTCCCTCCAGTATCCCCTCAAAGCAAGGGGCAGGCCTGATGGTGCCACTGTTGCCTAACCAATCAATCTCCTCTCTGGATCTGTGCATTTTCAGTTTTTCTTTCACATTCCTCCCAATTTCTAATCCTCATCTCCCTATGAAGCAAGCCCAGAGTGTGCTGCTCATTGAGCCTTTCCCTCTCAAAGGTTCTCTTGTGTCCTGACACTATTGGATCCCGCCTTTTCTTTGACTAATGCGCAGTTTTACATGCCTATCTCTCAAATGGTTCTTATTGCATGCACAGGTACAATACAAAAAGAGAAAAGATATACATCTTGTAAAATTATCTTGTAAAAATGGTCCTTTACTGTTCAATAGTTCGAAGCAGTAGAAAAAATGCATCCTAAATGAATATTTTCTTTGTAAAAAATAACACCCAGAAAATGAGACGAAAACACATAAAGCTAAATCAATTTTAGCGATTTAGAAACACCTCTGATGATGTGAAGATGGTGGCGATTTACTTTTCCATTTCACTTCACTGATTTGATAAACCGGTTTTCCAAATCTTCCAGCTTGGCTGTCATCTGGGCCAGTGTTTGAAGTCAAGGAAGATCAGGAGGAAGGTTCAGTGATAGATGAACACAAAGCGTACAGCTATTCAGTCCTACTGTATCCTCCCATCTACATCTCCCTCTTGACATAACCTTCCTCTCTGGGTAAATATGTTTTCACTTCAATTGCTTATCTAAGGGACTGGATCACATTGATCCCAGCACACAACGCCACCCAGAATTGGTGCCCACTCCTGCTTACTCGGGCCAGATGTGGCGAGCTGATCTCACCCTGTGCATCCAGGGTTGGAGCAAAGCCCCAGTGGCGAATAAGCCCCAGTGACAACTACGCCTCATGGCAACCAGGCTTCAGACCACGTATTGCTGAGGCCACAAAAGGCAATGATGGGGCTAAAGCTTTATCTCCCGTTAGAATCTGAAACTTACTGTACCTATGTTTTAAACATCTCTAAATTTCAGAGACATTCAGAAACTATTGATGTAAATATTTTTTAAAAATTGTAAAATAAGTAAAACAAATACTGTTGAAAACACATTAAAACACCCACCGAACAATAGAAACTTTGAAAGTAAAATCATTTTCTGAAGTCGCTGACCTTTCCCATAAACCAGGCCATAAATTCATAGAGTCATAGAGCTATACAGCATGGAGTTGTATGCCCTCATCCCTATAAATCTTTTATATGCTATTTCAAGTTCGGCTTTTTCCATTCTGAATGTAAAATATAAAAGTTGTTAATATTCCAGTGGGATAATACTTCAGGAGGGATATTACATCTAATAACACATTTGTAGTTGAAATATCTGTCCTTCTCTTAGTCCCAAACTGACCTGATATACTGCTTTTTAACTTCAGAATATTGGCTTCTACTGCTTTTTTAAAAATCTTGGTTACACCTACAAGTAAACACGTAATTATTATCCAGGAAGCTGAAAACTCCACCTTCGATCTTCCTTCCACCTGTAGTTGATAACATTGCAGGGCCTCATAAGTCATTAACACAGTTATTGTTCCTCTGAACTTTCAGTTAAGTTCATCCGAACTAATGGTCATCAACCTGAAACACTCAACTTTTTTCCTCTCTCCACTGATGCTGCCTGACCTGCTGAGTATCTCCAGCATTTTCTGTTTTTATTTCAGATGTGCAGGAGTTGCAGTTTCCTGCTTTTTGTTCATCTGAATCTTCATCAGCCTGTACAGACTTCCTCCCTCTTGTACCCTGGTTATGCTGAAACACAGGTCTGTCTCGTGGTTTAATTCTGTCATACACTGGGAGTCCATCTTATGGGATCCACGCCTCTGCTTCCAATCTACAGCTGTTTAAAACCCATATGTGTCAATGGTCGATCAGAATTTCTTTTAGTTTATATCTTACCTACAATTTCAGTCTTGCTTGTGTCTGGTATCAAGGGATCTTAATGAGACACAAAAAGCCCCACATTTTATTATCTGGGTAACTTATTGCTCAATTTCTTGTCTACATTCACTGTACTGATTATCTGTAAACCCCTGGTTGGTCTGATGTTCTCCCCTGTGTGCCTGCAATAGTGAAGGATATGTCTTTGAGAGAATCCTTCTAATGCCGAGAGTGTGTCCTGTTGGAATGCTACAAGAGTTTCACACGCACATGGGTCTTTAATCGATTCCTGTCCAGTAACTTCCTCTGAAAGAAAGAAAGAAAGAAAGACTTGTATTTATAGAGCACTTTAACATCCATGGTGCATCACAGAGTCCTTTACACTTCTGGGAGTAGTCACTGTTGTAGTTAGGAAAGGGGACAGTCAAGAAATAAAGAGGAGACACAAGAGACTGCAGATACTGGAATCTGGAGCAACATCAAAAGCGCCGGAGAAACTCAGCGGGTCAGGCAGCAGCATCTATGGAGGGAAATGGACAGTCGATGTTTCAGGTCGAGACCCTTCATCAGGACTATGGGCTGATCCAGCTGACAGTTCTTGACCCGAAACGTCGACTTTCCATTTCCCTCCATAGATGCTGCCTGACCCGCTGAGTTCCTCCAGAACTTTTTGTGTAGTCAAGAAATAAAGTCTCCTCGGGAATTCCCATGAAGTTCAAGTTTATTGCCATGGGCATACATACCCAGGGTATAAATACCATGAAAATGAGCTTTTTGAAGCAGCAGCACAGTACATTACAAACATGACAAATGTAACCTTAAATTCATGAATGGGTTAATCCCCCTATGTAGATCAATCAAACATCACTTGGTTGGAAGGACCATCCGTTTACCAGTCTGATTATGACCAGATATTCTGCTTTTAGTGCTAATGATTGAAGAGTAAATATTAATCAGGATCCCTTGCTCTTCTTCAAAGTGGAGCCTTGGGACCTTTCACATCCCTTTGAGAGGACAAGTGAACTTTGGATTAATGTCCATTCCAAATGATGGCAAGAAAAGGATGCTGCCTGGATTAGAGGGCATGTGCTATCAGGAGAGACTGGACAAACTTGGGCTCTTTTCTCTGGAGCAGTGGAGGCTGAGGGGTGATCTGTTGGAAGTGTATAACATTATGAGGGGCATAGATAGGGTGGACAAGCGATATATTTTTCTCATTATAGAGCAATCCAATACCAGAGGGCATGCATTTAAGGTTTGAGGGGTGAGGTTCAGAAGAGACGTGAGGGGTAAGTTTTTTACTGGGAGAGTGGTGGATGCCTGGAATGCGTTGCCTGATAGGGTGGTGGAGGCAAATTCATTGGGGGCTTTTAAGAGGGGCTTGGATGGGCACATGAATGAGAGGAAAATAGAGGGATATGGGCATTCTGTAGGTAGGAGGGATTAGTTATGTCGGCACAACATTGTGGGCCAAAGGGCCTGTTCTGTGGTGTACTGTTCCATGTTCTATGTTCTAAAAAGAATGAGCTAACAAAGTCTGAGTCCTAACCTGATTTAGATTGAATTGTTAGACCTTTGGACATGTGCTCACACATGTTTAACTAAGGCAAGGCCTGGAGGGGACTTAATCTTGGATATGTCCTTCAAAAGGAGACATTTTTGGTATCATTGATCAGGGAGGAAGGTCTGGGACTATCTCTTTTCAAAGAACATTGGACTGATGGATTAGCTATTTGACAATCTAACTCATCTTTCCTCTTGAATTCTACCACTAACTAGGAGTTTGCCCAGGGCTAGACCAGATCTGATGCAATTTACTGGAAACATGATGTAATCCATTCTGCCTTACTCCTGGTGAAATCACAGGAGAGGAATTAAATCAACCAGGGGGATCTCCCCACTTTTCCTTCCATGATCAGGGAAAAAGAGTGAAGGCAAATCAAAGAGAAAGGGAAAAAAGAGGAAGAAAATGAGAAGGAAGCAGATGTAGAACACACAACATGGAAAACCTACAGCACAATTCAGGCCCTTCGGCCCACAAAGCTGTGCCGAACATGTCCCTACCTTAGAAATTACTAGGCTTACCCATAGCCCTCTTTTTTTCTAAGCTCCATGTACCTATCCAAAAGTGTCTTAAAAGACCCTATCGTATCCGCCTCCACCACCGTTGCCGGCAGCCCGTTCCACGCACTCACCACTCTCTGAGTAAAAAACTTACCCCTGACATCTCCTCTGTACCTACTCCCCAGCACCTTAAACCTGTGTCCTCTTGTGGCAACCATTTCAGCCCTGGGAAAAAGCCTCTGACTGTCCACATGATCAATGCCCCTCTTCATCTTATACACTTCTATCAGGTCCCCCCTCATCCTCCGTCGCTCCAAGGAGAAAAGGCCGAGTTCACTCAACCTGTTCTCATAAGGCATGCTCCCCAATCCAGGCAACATCATTGTAAGTCTCCTCTGCACCCTCCCTGTGGCTTCCACATTCTTCCTGTAGTGAGGCGATCAGAACCGAGCACAGTACTCCATTTTTCAAGGGATACAGGTATGGGCAAGGCCAGCATTTATTGCCCATCCCTATGTGGCCTTAAAGTGGTAGTGAGCTGCCCTCTTGAGCCACTGAAGTCTTTCTGGTAAAATGCTCCCCCAGTGCTGTTGGGGATGGATGGTCTAACTGAAACTCTGGTTAAGGTTTCCAATAGTTAATGGAAATAGAGATAAAACTAAATAAAGTTCAATCATCCTTTTTTCCTGACATTTAACCTTGAACAAGAGTCGTGATATGCAGGAAAAAGTGGAAGATGGGATGGACCAAGTCCATCTTCCCATGGACCTCTCTACACCTGTGACACTGTGATCAAAGGACTGAGGGTCAGTCAGTGACCGAGACACAGAGACACTTACCCTCACAGATGTTGAGCTTCAGGTTTTCAGCGATTTGATCGATGGCGCTGAAGTCTGATGCGTAGAAGAAATGTTGATCCACTGGGTCTGAGGCAATTTCCCGCAGTTCATCTTCCACTGCTTTCCCAATGCCAACCGCGTACATGGTGATGCCTACAAGAGCGGATAGCAACAGGGGATAGGGTTACACAGACTGCACAGCAAAGAGGGGGGCCAATGAAATCTATCCATCATAGAGGTGTGTGTGTGTGTGAGTGCGTGTGTGAATGTGTGTATGTGTGTGTGGGGGTGTGCATGCGTGTGAGTGTGAGTGTGTGTATATGGTGTGATTGTGTCTGCTGAGTGTGTGTGGTTTGTGTGTGTGTGCTTGTGAATGTTGTGTATCTGATGCTCTGTGCCTGTGATGCTGCTGCAAGTAAGTTTTTCACTGCACCTGTGCACACATGGACTTGTGCATCTGACGATAAACTCAACTTTGGTTGGCACAGACAAGATGGGCTGAAGAGCCTGGTTCTGTGCTGTATAGCTCTATGAGTCTATGGATGGTGGAGTGGGCTTGAATGGCATACTCCCATTCTTATTGTCCTGTCCTTATGCCTCTTCTACCATAACAATGAGTAGGGATTTCCAGCCAAGATCCCCTCCTCTCCCAGACACCCAATGGTAAATTGTGCCTTACCTGCGTCTTTGGCTTTCTTGGACCACTCTGAGATGCTGTCCTGGGAGCGCCCGTCGGTGAACACGACACCCACCCTCGGGTAGTTTGCTGCCTCTGGCCTGGCTCCTCCTGCGGCCGTGAAGCTGTTCTCCACCATGTGTTTGAGAGCCAGACCGGTCATGGTTCCTTTCTCCATGTACTGCACCCCGTTCACCGCTGCCTTCAGCGCTGCGGTGGTGGTGTGCTTGCCCAGGGGGAACTCTGTCCGGACATTGCTGGAGTACTGCACCAAACCCACCCGGGTGCCCTGGACAGAGACGTCCAGCGCATCCACAATGTTGTTGACAAACTTCTTCACCAGCTCAAAGTTCTCAGGCCGGACACTCTTGGATCCGTCAATGACAAAGACCAGGTCGATGTTGGCACGGCTGCATTCTGGTCAAAGGCAAAAGTCTTGCGTCAGAGTAAAGAAGCAGGAACGGTGGTGGGGAGGGGTGGGGTGGGGGTACCCGTGGGGGATGGTGAGCGTTTGGAAGGGGGTGGGGGTGAGGTGTGATGGTGGGATGGGAAGGTGCAGTGGTGTGGGTAGAGAGGGATTGGTAGGGTTGGAAAAGGGTGGAGAGGGGTTGGTAAGGTTGGAAATGGGTAGAGAGAGAATGGTGGGGGAATGGGAAAGGGGTCGTGTTGGGGGAGGGGAAAGGATGGTGGTGGGGCTTGGAAAGGAGTAGGATGGGGCTGCAGCTAATTGGATGATGCTGTGTAAACAGAGGCCTCATCTTGACTCCAATTTATTAGATTTTAACTGGGGATGGGTACAGATATAACAACAAAGAGAACGTTACCTTGTGATTCAGGACATTTCAAACGCTTAAACACAAAGACTTAACGACACTCTGAGATGTTGTCCTGAGGCCACCCATTGTTGAACATGACACCCTGAGGTCAGGATCGAACCCGGAGCAGCAGCACTAACTGCTGAGAGTTATAGTCACAAGTGGACTCAAACTGTCTACTTTGAGTTTTTTTTCTTTGGAACAAAGGGAAACTGAGGGGAGAGTTAAGCAGAGGTGTGTAAAGTGGTAAAAGGCTCAGAGAGGGCAAGGAGGTATTTCCCTTAGCTGAGAGATCAATAACTTCGGGCATTGGTTTAAGTAAATTGGTTGAAGAATTAGAGGGGAGTTGATTCAAGTTATTTCAGTGAGTGAAATGAAAGTGGAAGTACAAGATCTCGGGTGAGCATCTGGAGCTGTGACCTACAGGGCTATCAACTAAGGAGCTGGGAGCTTAGGAGATGCATTCTGTCCAGAGGCTTGGTACGGCAACTGCTCTGCCCATGACCGCAAGAAACTGCAGAGAGCTGTGGACACAGCTCAGCACATCACGGAAACCAGCGTCCCCTCTATGGACTCTGTCTATACTTCTTGCTGCCTTGATAAAGCAGCCAACATAATCAAAGACCCCACCCACCCCAGACATTCTCCCTTTTCCCCTCTCCCATCAGGCAGAAGATACAAAAGCTTGAAAGCATGTACCACCAGGCTCAAGGACAGCTTCTATCCCATTGTTATAAGACTCTTGAACGGTCCCCTAGTACGATAAAATGGACTCTTGACCTCATAATCTACCTTGTATGCCCTTGTACCTTATTGTCTGCCTGCACTGCACTTGCTGTAACTGTAACACTTTATTCTGCATTCTGTTATTGCTTTTCCCTTGTACTACCTCGATGTACTGATGTGGTGAAATGATCTGTATGGATGGCATGCAAAACAAAGTTTTTCACTGTAGCTTGACACAGTGACAATAATAAACCAATTAGCAAATTGGATGTTCACTGGAATCAGAAGGGAAGTGGGACTAACCTAAGGTTCATTTTTAACTGGCGTGGACACAGTGGGTCAAGTGACCTCCCGTACCAAACTCTTCTGTTATTCTGGAGCCAACAGAGGATCGATCTGCTGAATGGGCTTTCATGGGGATTCACCCTCCAGCTTTGTCATAGAGCAGGCACGTTGTGTGGGCAGATGTTGGGGCAGAGCAGGTAAGGGCACCGGGAGTACTACTCACTGTTGCAGGTCTTCCCATCCTCGTTGAGTTGTCTCCCTGGGGGACAGATGCAGAAGTACGATCCAGGTGTGCTGACGCACTCAAATTCACAGCCATGTTCCACGGTGTTGCACATGTTAACAGCTGCAAAGCAAAACACTGGAGACCTTAGGAAATCAGTCATTATTGATACGCCACAGCTGTGGATCCTGGGCATTAACATATCTGGGCACCTTTTAACTTACAACCTCTCTGGCTTTAAATTATTAGTCATAAAAGTACTGGAAAAGGTTTGATTAATATGGTCCCATTTATTATAATTTGGAGCATGCTTGGTATCCAGTTGGGTTCGGAATCAGAAATAAAGTGGAGGGCAAAGAATGCAGGAGGAGTGTGAGACTTATGTTGATGCAGAGATAATCTCAGTTCCTGCTGGGCTGGTGGAAGTCTTCAACAGGGAACTGGAAACGCACCTGATTAAAAATAATTTTCAGGCCTATGGGAAGAAACGCAGGGGAGCCTTACTGGAGAGATTGTTCACAAAAGAGCTGGCCTGGACTCACCCATCATGAGTGGTAGTCCTCCTGTAACGATTGGATGAGTCTAGGAAGATGGGGCACCTCCTTGGACTCTCGCTGTCTTGGTGAAGCAGCCAGCATAATCAAAGACCCCACCCACCCGGTTCATTCTCTCTTCTCTCCTCTTCCATCAGGTAGAAGATACAGGAGCCTGAGGGCACGGACCACCAGGTTTAAGGACAGCTTCTATCCCACTGTGATAAGACTATTGAATGGTTCCCTTATACAATGAGATGGAATCTGACCTCACGATCTATCTTGTTGTGACCTTGCACCTTATTGCACTGGACTTTCTCTGTAGCTGTGACACTTTACTCTACTGTTATTGTTTTTACCTGTACTACCTCAATGCACTCTGTACTACTCAATGTAATTGCGCTGTGTAATGAACTGACCTGTACGAATGGTATGCAAGACAAGTTTTTCACTGTACCTCGGTACAAGTGACAATAATAAACCAATACAAATACCCTCTCAATATCAGGAAGAGGGAGTGAGATGTTTAGATGAAGGAGGTCTAGATAAAGCTCCAGGAGATCACCAGAGTTGGGAACCAGGTGATGTAAGGATTTCAGAGTGAAACCTCCTCACTCTGGTGAGTTGGACATTGTAGTGCTCCTGGGAGTTCCTTTGACAATGGGACGTTCCTTGGGACTCAACAAGACATAGGGATATATCGCACAGAGACAGGCCATTCAGTCCAACCAGTCCATGCTGGTGTCTCATCTCCATTTGAGCCTTATCCTGGTGGATGGTCACACTCTTTTCCCCAGTGTAGGGGAGTCTAAAATTGGAGGGACACACGAGATGCTGGAGGAACTCAGCAGGTCAAGCAGTAGCTATGGAGGGAAATGGACAGTCGACGTTTCAGGTCGAGAGCCTTCATCTGGACTGAAAGGTAGAGGGGAGAGAGCCAGTGTAGAGATGTGATGGGAAGGGGTGGAGCAAGAGCTGGCAGCTGATATGTGAAACTAGGGGTGAAGGGGGGAAGATTTAAAGGCGACCTGAGGAGCAACTTCTTCACCCAGACGGTGGTGGGCATGTGGAACAAGCTGCTAGAGGAAGTGGTAGAGGTAAGTAAAATTATGTTTAAAGGACATTTGGACAGGTTCACGGAGAGGAAAGGTTTAGAGGGATATGGGCCCAATGCAGGGAAATGTGACTAGCTTATAACTTAGGTAGGCAACATGGACAAGTTGGGCCAAAGGGCCTGTTTCCATGTTGTACAACAATATGAATCTATGAATCTACCAGTGCAGCCCCTCTTCCCTTCTCTCTCATATGTTGGTCCAACATCTCCGTTGAAGTATTTCAACTAATCCCTGTGGTAGCAAGGTCCACATTCTTACCACTCTTCTAACAAAACAAAAATATCACAAGGTCAGCATCATTGCTATTGCTGCCTGATAAATATTTTATCATCCAGTGCTGCAGTGGTAACACGGTAATACAGCTCCTCCATCAATGTCATGTTATTTCCATCCTTGCCAATAATGGACCAGGGTCAGAGCTTTGATTTGAAATGGTTCCAGATCCAACAGGCTCGATAACCAGAAGACTTGGGCTTAAAGAAACAGGCAGAACAACCAGAGTCATCTTGGGGAAACTTTTATTTCTACACAGCGAGTGCTTGTGTCCTAGGATGCACTGCCAGCTAGGAAGCAGATTTAATAGAACTTCATCAGGGAATTGAATTAATAATTGATGTGTCAATAAATGCTCTTGTTGCATTTGCTTGCCTCTGAATAAGTACATAAGAAAAGGATCAGGAGAAGGCCATATGCCCCCTTGAGCCTGCTCCAACATTCAACAAGATCTTGGAGTCAGACAGCATGGAAACAGGCCCTTCGGCCCACTGTTCCATGCCAACCCATTTGCACCGACCCTACACTAATCCCATTTTAGTCTCTCCGTGTTCCCATCAACTCCCCCCAGATTCTACCACTCACCTACACACTAGGGGCAATTTACAGTGGCCAATTTAACCTACTGACCCGCAGGACTTTAGGAGAAACTGAACTGTGGCTACAAGAGCAGGTCAGAGGCTAAGAATCCTGCAACGAATAACCCACATCTTAACTTCTCAAAGTCTGTTCAATATCTACAAGGCTTGAGTCAGGAGTGTGACTCAAGCCTTGTAGATATTGAACACTCTCCACTTGCCTGGGTGAGTGCAGCTTCAATAACACTCAAGAAGCTCGACACCATCCAGGACATAGGCACCCCATCCACACCCATTCACTCACCTCACTGTTGATGCACATTAGAAGCAGTTTGTACCATCTACAGGATGCACTGCAGCAACTCACGAAGACTCCTTAAGACAGCACCTTCCAAACCCACCACCTCTACCAGCTAGAAGGACAGGGCAGCAAAAGCACGGGGACACCACCCCCTGGGAGTTGCCTCCAAGCCACACACCATCCCGACTTGGAAATATATCGCCGTTCCTTCACCGTCGCTGGGCTTAGATGCTGGATCAGCCTGTGAAGCCAAAATCCCCTGAATGAATTAAGAAAGAGACCAGAGCACTTGGGGGAAACCCACGCGGTCACAGGGAGAACCTGCAAACTCCACACAGACAGCGTCCAAGATCAGGATCAAACCTGGGTTGCTGGAGCTGTGAGGAAGCAGGTCTATCTGCTGTGAAACTGTGCCGCCTCACTTGACTGATCTTTCACCTCAACATCATTTTCCTGCTCTTTCCGCAATGATTCCTCCAATAACTAGAAATCTATCAATCACAGTCTTGAATACAATTAATGACAGCCTTCAGGGTAGAGGATAGTGAAGGTTTACACCCTCTGAGTGAAGATGTATTTTCTCAAATCCATCCTAAATGGCTATGCCTTATTCTGAACCAATGACCCTCCAGTATAGACTCCTTTGCCCATCAACCGTATCAAGCATCTAAGAAATTTGTATGTTTCAATGAGGTGACCTATCATTCTTCCAAACTCTAGAGAACAGAGGCCTAGTCCATTCAAACTCAACTCATATGACACCAGTCTGACCGATATTCACTGTTCTCCATCTACAAAATGTATATCCTTTTTTTATCTATTAAAAAATTATCGTAGTCCTCCTGGTGTCTTAGTAAGGACCTAAATAATTGTCGTAAGACATCCTTATTCTTGTACTCAAATCCATTTGCAATAGAAGTCAACATACTATTTGTCTTCTAAAATTTCTGCAACAGTTTCGGGATTCAGGTCCCGCACCAGGAGTGAGCGTACAGAAAGCCAGACTGCACTGCAGCATTAAGAGGGTGCAGCACCATCGATGGTGCTGGTGTTTGGATTAGATGTCAAACCAAGGCCACCTCTCTATCAGACAGATGTAGAAGGTCCATGATCCTACTTCAGAGAAGTACAGGGCGGTTTCCTTATTGTCCTGGCTCAACCAACCTTTTCCTTTGACGGTCTTGTCTTTGGGAGCTTCTCGTCCACAAAATGTCTGCCACATTTCCTATATTGCAACAGTGGTTAATTCATTGACTGTAAAGCAATTCAGGGTGTTCTGAAAGGGAGGTACAATTAAGGTATGAATCTTTATTCTTTCTCTTGACTAAAAATGTTATGTATATTTATGGATAGGGGATGGGATTAATGGAATAAATAGCTGGTATGGACATGATGGGCCAAATGGCCCTCTCTAATTAAGTA
This sequence comes from Pristis pectinata, assembly GCF_009764475.1. Lineage (NCBI taxonomy): Eukaryota > Metazoa > Chordata > Chondrichthyes > Rhinopristiformes > Pristidae > Pristis > Pristis pectinata. Next base: position 41,056,619 of record NC_067420.1, read on the forward strand.
TTATTCAATGTTTTGTGTTCCCAGTTTATTATTAGTCATTCTATTACATCAGTAGTGAGCTGCAAGACTTGGATCAAAGATAACATGCCAACTTCAGAAGGTTGATGGTCTGGGTTCAAGTGCAACTCCAGAGTCAAGAGCCGACAAGCAGGGTTGACACACCAGTGTGGTACTGAGGCAATACTTCCTTTTGGATGAGATGTTAAACAAGCCCGAGTGTCCCACAGCACTTCTTTGAAGAAGAAACCAGGGAGATATTGAAGATAGAAGTTGGGATGTTATGTTGCAGTTGTACGAGGTGGTGAAGCCGCACCTGGAGTACTATGCACAATTTTGGCCGCCCTGTTATAAGAAAGACGTCATTAAGCTGGAAAGAGTGTACAGAAGATTTGCGAGAATGTTGCCAGGACTCAAGCACCTGAATTCTAGGGAGAAGTTGGGCAGACTAGGACTTTATTCCTTGGAGTGTAGGAGACTGAGGGGTGATCATATAGCACTGTATAACATCACGAGGGGCATAGATAGGGTGAATGCACACAGTCTTTTTTCCAGAGAAAGGGATCCAAAAAACTAGAGGGCATGGGTCTAAAGTGAGGTGAGAAAGATTTAAAAGGGACCTGAGAGACAACTTCATGCAGACGGTGGTGCATATATGGAAACAGCTACCAGAGGAAATGGTTGAGGCAGGTACAATAACATTTGGATAAGTACATGTATGGGAAAGGTTTAGAGGGATACGAGCCAAATTCAGGCAAATAGGACTAGCTCAGGAAGGCACCTTGGTCGGCATGGATGAGTTGGGCTGAAGGGCCTGTTTCCGTGCTGTATTACTCTTATGACTGTATTTCAGTGTCCTAGACAACATCTTGAAAGCCACTCTATAGCAGCAAGGTTCCTTTATAAAGCCCTCAGATTACATGCCATATACAGATTGACAAATAAGGAACAGCTTGAAATTAGCCAGAGATAGGAGGTCTCAAAATGATGAACTTAAAGGCAGAGAAGAGCCATGGAAACCCCACCATGGTCCCACTTACCCTTACAGGTTTTGCCATCACTCTGCAGTTCAAACCCATCCCGACATGTGCAGTAGTATCCATTGAGGACATTCACACATTCATGCTGGCAGCTGTGGTTTCCAAACGAACAGTAATTCACCACTATAGGGAGGAAAGATTTGGACAGGCTAGGCTTGTATCCACTGAAGTTCAGAGAAAGTGACAGGAGATTTGATTGAAACCTGTAATATCCTGAGGGGGCTTGGCAGGGTGGATGTGGAGAGGATGTTTCCCTGTGCGGGGGTCTAGAATTCGGGGGTCACTGTTGGAAACTAATTGGGTATCCATTTAAGACAGAGATAAGGTGAAGTCTTTTCTCTCAGATGGTCTTTAAAACTGCCTTCCTCAAGGATGGTCAGGACAGAGTCTCTGAGTATTTTAAAGGCTGAGTTAGGTTATCAATATATAAGGGGGTGAAAGGTTATGGGGATTAGAAGAGAATGTGGAATTGAGGTTATAATTAGATTAGCCATGATCTTGTTGAATGGCGGAGCAGGTTTGAGAGACTGAATGGCCTACTCCTGCTCCAAATTCACGAGTTTGAAGGATCCTACACATCTTAGTGTCAATGCTACATCACTGGGCAATGCTTTAACCCAATCAGCAGATAGATAACCAGCCTAATAAGCACTCAGTTTGGATCAGAATGATACGTCTCCATTGAGTTAACATGGACTGACTTGTTAGATGAACATTCAAAGCCTTTGCAAGGTACAGTATCGTTTGATGTTGAATTATTGCCAGGGTTGAGAGTCTGAGTAAATGGTTGCATGTAGAAACATGCACTGTGCTCTCTTTAGGGATGGTATCAGGTGCAGGGTGTGGGAGGTGATCACTGGAACAGCTCGAGAGTGTAGAGGCACCACCTCACAGCAGTGGACCCGAGGTCCCAATCGCAGTTCCCCATCCACCAGATTCAAACAGGTGCCAGGCCCAGGCTGTGTTCCTCCCCTCCCTCGTAAACTCACGCGAGGGGGCAACGCTGGCAAGGGCAGCATTTAGTACCCATCTTGATTCATTTTTGGTCCAAGTAACGGCCATGTCATCAGTTCAGGGCTAATCTTTCAGCATGGAAAGGTCTGACTGGATAAGATTTGTAGATTTCCTTCTGTAAAGCCCCTCGGTACACCTTCTGCAGGATCTTTATGACAATCTATTAGTTTCATAGTCACCATTACTAATATTAAGTTCTAATTCCAAATTTTTGCAACTGATAAGTTGAATTTAAATGGGATTTGAGCTCCATTCTCTGGATCATCAGTCTCTCAGGTATATTAGTTATCGTAAAACTCCAATAATCCGGCAGCTTTGGGACTTTGCCAGTGCAGGATGAGCAGTCTTTCTGGACTATTGGATGTTATTTCCATTAACACATAAGCACAATTTCATTTCATTCTTTATACGTTATACAGCAATAGAGTAAATGAACTTGTTGAGTTTAGAGGAAGCATATAGTATACATGCACTCAGGACCCTGGCTCTGGCTGCAAACCCTTCCCACATTCCTGACCCTGATATTCCAGACACCAAATCTAGTTCCAGCCACACAGTTGGCCCGCAGTCTGGTTCCCAGCCCCCGCCACACCCCCAGATTCCCGGCACCCCTCGCACACCCAACTTGCTCTCTAGACCCCCGCTCACTTTCCAGACTAATGAGTGAGCCAGTTGCTGGGCTGTCAGGATTCCCAAACAATCCAATGCCAGGATATCGACGGTTTAGTGGCCCTCAGTACCCACCCCAGAGGTAGTTGTAGATCCCTTTGAGGAAGACCACCTCTTCCTCAGCACATCTGAGCTGTCCGTGGTGGCTGAGATGGGAGGTAAGTTACATAAACTCCTCACAATGAGGGGATGGATCAAAAAGTATGTCCAGAAGGGGTGGTCTCTCCCAAGAGGGGTAAGTAGAGAGTAACTCTGCTAACGATCTCCCAACAGTGGTATCAGAGAGTCCAAACTAGACCATAAGACACAGGAGCAGAATTAGGCCATTTGGCCCATCGAGTCTGCTCCGCCATTCAATCATTGCTGATTTATTTTTCCCTCTCAACCCCACTGTTCTGGCTTCTCCCCATAACCTTTGACACCCTAGCTAATCAAGAACCTTTCAACCTCCGCTTTAAATATACCCAGTGACTTGGCCTCCACAGCTGTCTGTGGCAATGAATTCCACAGATTCACCACCCTCTGGCTAAAGAAGTTCTTCCTCATCTCTTTTCTAAAGGGACATCCTTCTATTCTGAGGCTGTGCCCTCTGGTCCTAGACTCTCCCACCACTGGAAACATCCTCTCCATGTCCACTCTTTCCAGGCCTTTCAATATTCAGTGGGTTTCAATGAGATCCCCCTCATCGTTCTAAACTCCAGTGAGTACTGGCCCAGAGCTATCAAAAGTTAACGTTAACCATTTCATCCCTGGGATCATTCTCATAAACATTCTCTGGACCCTCTCCAATGCCAGCACATCCTTCCTTAGACATGGTGCCCAAAACTGCTCACAATACTTCAAATGTGGTCTGACTAATGCCTTATAAAGCCTCAGCATTACATCCTTGCTTTTATATTCTAGTCCTAGAATAAGACTAGATTTTAGTCCTCTCCCTTACTGAGAGGACTAGTCCTATCACCTAGTCCTCACCCTTACTGAACCTCTGGTTGACCACTTCGAACTAATAGAAAAATAGAAAATAACCTTGGCTAGAAGAAAGACTATGAGGGACTATCTGGATTGCTTGTACCTTGTGCTGGAACAGACATGATGGGCTAAACGGCCTTTTCCCATGATCTAACCATTCCATGAACCCCTCAGCACCAAGCAGAGACAAACCAGCGGCCCTGTACTCACTGCTGCAGGTCTTTTTGTCCTGGTTGAGGGTGTACCCAGGTCGACAGCGGCAGTAGAACGAGCCAGGGGTGCTGACACAGACATGCTCACAGCCGTGGTCTCCCAGGTCACAGAGGTTGAGCGCTGGAGAGAAAGAGCATGACTTGGCTTGACGTTACCCCACAGTGGGAAAGAGAGGAAAGGCAGCATGGTGTGCAAGGCAAATGTGGGTTCACCACCCCCTGAGATTGGGGACTGGGACTCAGAGATGATGGGGAAACTGAACACTGACCCTGTACAATAATGTTGGGTTTAAGCCACCACATGTTACATCACCAAGTTTACTTGCATGATTTCCCTGAAGGCGTTTACAGAAAAATTACTCCTTTTCTGCCTCAGTAAAGCAACCAGCATTATCAAAGATCCCCTCCCACCCTGAACATTCTCTCTTCTCCTCCCTTCCACCAGGCAGAAGATACAAAAGCTTGAAAACACGTACCACCAGGCTCAAGGACAGCTTCTATCCCACTGTTATAAGACTACTAAATGGACTTCTTGGTGCATTAAAGATGAAATTCTTGACCTCACAATCTACTTCGTTATGACCCTTGCACCTATTGTCTGTAACTGTAACTGTAACACTATATTCTGCATTCTGTTGCAACAGACACAAAATGCTGGAGGAACTCAGCAGGTCACGCAGCATCTGTGGAGGGAAATAAACAGTCGACGTTTCGGGTCAAGACCCTTCATCAGGAAACGTCGACTGTTTATTTCCCTCCATGGATGCTGCCTGACCTGCTGAGTTCCTCCAGCATTTTGTGTGTGTTGCTCCAGATTCCAGCATCTGCAGAATCTCATGTGTCTCTGTCATACTGCATTATGTTATTGCTTTTCCCTTGTACTGCCTCAATGTACTTTTTTTTTAAATGATCTGTATGGATGGCATGCAAAACAAAGTTTTTCACTGTACCTCGGCACATGTGACAATAATAAACCTATTCCAATTCTGTTTGTACCGTGATTTGCTATGTTGCCTGCCTATGCCCACTCCTCAACTGTGGACCCTCATCCACTTTGTTAACTCCAGACGTGGCCATTCCAATGCTGTCCTAACCGGCCCACACCTTCCATCCTCAATCAACCCAAACTCATCGAACCCTCTACCGCTAGGGTCCTAGAGATCACCAAGCCCTGGTCACCCATTGCTCTTGTGCTCACTCAGGTACGACAGCTCATGATCTCATGACGCTCAGATTTAAAAATTCTCACCTTGGCTTTCAAACGCCTCCATGGTCCCACTTTTTCCTATCTCTGCAACCTCTCCAGCACTCAGATCTCTGTGGTTTGTCCAGATTTGGCCTTGTGTTACTCTTGGTTTTAGTCATCTCAGTGTTAGCGAACTGTAGCTATCAAATTTCCTCCAAAACCTTTTCACCTTCTTCCTTAAAGAGTCTTTTTAAACCTTGATTGGCATGGACGAGTTGGGCAGAAGGGTCTGTTTCAGTGCTATGTAACCCTATGACTCTAAAGCTCAGTTAAATGTCTTGGTAGCTGTTTAAGTTTCTCCTCACGTGGCTCCTCACCACGGAAGCAGTTCCTTTGGCCCACTGACATCTCAAAGTCACAGTTGAGTTTATTGTCACATGCACAAGTCCATGTGTGCACAGGTGCAATGAAAAACTTACTTGCAGCAGCACCACAGGCACATGGCATCAGATACACAACATTCACAAGAGAAATATAAATTAAACATAAATTATAACAATTTTTAAAAGAAGGAACACAATTACACCATAAACAAGTAAACAAAGTCCATTGTAGTGCAAGGTGGTCACAGTGTTGCTTTACTGAGGCAGTGATTAGGGTTGTGCCGGTCGGTTCAGGAACCGAATGATTGAAGGGAAGTAGCTGTTCCTGAACCTGGTGGTGTGGGACTTCAGGCTTCTGTACCTCCTGGCACGGAGGAGGGGCATGAGGTGTCTTATACCCAGTTACACTAATGTTGATGTTTAATTGATAACAGCCCCATCAAGTGGATTGACTTTGCTTTACTAGGTGCTGCGTGAGTACAGGGGACTGGTGTGTTGACTGCTTTTGGGTCAAAGGGCCATGAGGGAGTGCTGTACTCTCTGAAGTGGTGCCTTCTGGATGAAACATTAAACCCAGGCCCTACCTATGCTCTCAACAGGCATCACTGCTAACAGGGGTGAGGAAAAGATTCAGCACTACGATGGTCTGAACATGAGGAAGAATTAAAGTGACAAGCTGAGGGTAGTGTCCGGGGCACAGGGTTTAGCTGTGGGACATAATACAAGAAATTGGCGATGACCCTGTTTACCAAGAATTAGGACTTGCATGTCTCCAGGGCAAGGACTGGCGTCTGGGCACTGGGGCATTAATAAATGGTAAACTCAGTGACGCAGGCTTTGCGACATTAACACCTTCGAGTTTCTGAAGAATTTCTGACGGGTGTGGCAGGAATTGTGGACTGGATACAGCGCGAAGGAAGGAATACTCACGAGAGCAGGTCTTCTCGTCCCGGTTGAGGGTGTAGCCAGATCGACAGCGGCAGTAGAACGAGCCAGGGGTGCTGACGCAGATGTGCTCACAGCCGTGGTCCCCCAGGTCACAGAGATTAATGGCTGGAAGGAGGAGATGGTGGTGGGTGAGTTTTTGGGGAAAGGTTACAATAATGGGCCCCATGGATCAAACCGGTCAAATGTGATACAGTCTACCTAGTTCCATATCAATAGAAACCCACGTTCATCAATATAAACCAGTGAAGCAAAACGACAGAGTTGCGAAAAGTGCATGTGGACAGAAGATGGGAGAAACGGGTAAAAGTGTCAACATCCAATTCAAGGTTACACATTAAATAGGATAAGAAATAGAGGCGGGGTCGATTATACAACTCATTGAGCCTTCTCCCCCATTTAATAAGATCATTGCTGATCCTGTGCCTCAAAATCATTTTCCGGCTTGACCCCCCATATCAGTTTGCTTCAGGATGAGGTTCCTGGGCCACAGTATCCTCCTCAAAACCATCCAGTCTGCTGTGTTAAATGTTAGGTGTCCACAGATGCATTAAGTGCACATGAAATGTACACTTAGCGCTTACAAAACCCTTGTGAGATTTTCACTGTGGAATTCAAACACAGAGCTTCAAGTTGACCTTAAAGAATTTTCAAGTATCTGCTCCAACGTCCTATAGTTTTATGTGGTAACCACTCTCACCCAGCTGAATTATCTAACACAATTCCATAAGAGATTAATTTTGATGGCCTCGTTCCTTATTAAATCAAATTTTAACAATTTCCTTTCCCAGAGCCTTGTTCAATACCCCCCATCTTCCTTCTACCTCAAGTGCTTATCTTCTTAGAATGTTTTCTTCCTTTAATAAACTATTCCTGATCTGTCAGACTAACCTGTAGTTACAAGAGTTGGGACATCATGTTACAGCTGTACAAGATGTTGGTGAGACCGCACTTGGAGTATTGTGTGCAGTTCTGGTCACCCAGCTAGAGGAAGTATGTCATGAAGCTGGAAAGGGTACAGAAAAGATTCACGAGGATGTTACTGGACTGGAGAGCTTGAGTTATAAGGAGAGGCTGGGATTTTTATCCCTGGAATGTAAGAGGCTTGAGGGGTGATATTATAGAGGTACATAAAATCATGAGGAGCATAGATAAGTTGAATGTTCACAATCTTATTCCCAGGGTAGGGAAGTCTAAAACTAGTGGGCATAGGTTTAAGGTGGGAGGGGAAAGATTTAAAGGGAACCTGAGGGGATACTTTTTCCACACAGAGTGTGGTGGGTATATGGAACGAGCTGCCAGACGAAGTGGTAGAGGCGGGTACAATTACAACATTTAAAAGACATTTGGACAGGTTCATGGGTAGTAAAGGTTTAGAGGGATATGGGCCAAACGCAGGAAAGTGGGACTAGTTGAGCTAGGCACTTTGGTCGGCATGGACAAGATGGGCTGAGGGGCCTGTTTCTGTGCTGTATAACTCTATGACTCTAATGCGTTGTGTTCTGCCTCTCAAATTCTGTTCCACTGAAACCATTAGATGTCAGTGACCAACCAGGCATTGTCTCAGGAGGAATCCATTCTGCACAACGTGTTACTAAATATATATATTTTTTTAATTTGCTCTTGAGGTGTGTATGTAATTAGCAAGGTTGGCATTTATTATCCAATCACTAAATACTCCCAAACTGCATAGCTGTAGGACCATTTCAGAGGGATTTTGAGGATCCACCCGGATTGGTTGGTCTGGAGTCACATATGGGTCAAGCTAGATAAAGATAACAGTTTTCATTAAAGTCATCAGTGAACCAGGTGGGTTTTTACAATACTCTGACAGTTTCATGGTTGGCATTACCAAGATGTTTTTTAATTTCTAATTCATTTAATTACTTAAATTTAAATTCCTTAGTTGATGTGGTGAGATTTGAAGTCAACTAAGTCAACAGTCCAGGCTGCTGAATACTGAACCATCCAGCTACTGATCTCCGAACTACAGCTTTTAATTAGGCTTGCTGCCTAAAGGCAGCCTTAATTTAATAGTTCAGTGGTCACTGCGTCTTATTACACAGAACAGTTTCTTCTAATTCAATTTCTAGGCAATCTTCCACTGATTCTCAAAACCCTTTACAAACTAAACAACCTCTATCATACTATACAATCCAGAGGCCTGGGCTAACAGTCCAGGATCTAGAGTTCAAATCCCACCATGGGGTTCTCTGAAGTTTAAATTCACATTTATAGCCTAGAAAATGACAATGATGCCCACAAAATCTACTGAATTATTGTAAAAACACATCTGCTTCATAACATCCTTCTGCCGAGCAAGCCTGCTATCCTCATCTGCAGAGTCGTGTATACCCACCCCATGTGGTTAGAGTCACAGACACAGAAATAGGCCCTTCGGCCCACCAAGTCAGTACAATACAGATAAGTGTGAGGTGATGCATTTTGGAAAGTCAAACCAGCGTAGGACTTATACTATGAACGGTAGGGCACTAGGGAGTGTAATGGAGCAGAGGGACCTAGGAGCACAAGTCCAAAGTTCATTGAAAGTTGCGTCACAGGTAGACAGGGTGGTGAGAAAAGCGTTTAGCACATTGGCCTTCATCAGTCAGGGCAATGAGTATAGGAGTTGGGACATTATGTTGAAGTTGTATAAGTCGTTGGTAAGGCTGCACTTGATGTACAATTTTGGTCACCCTGTTATAGGAAAGATGTGGTTAAACTGGAAAGAGTGCAGAAAAGATTTATGAGGATGTTGCCAGGACTCGAGGGTATAAGTTATAGGGAGAGGTTGGCCAGGCTAGGTTTTTATTCCTTGGAACGTAGGAGAATGAGGGGTGACCTTATAGAGGTTTATAAAATCATGAGAGGCATAGATAAGGTGGATGGTAACAGTCTTTTCCCCAGGGTCGGGGAGTCTGAACTAGGGGGCATAGATTTAGGGTGAGAGGGGAAAGACTTAAGGGACCTGAGGGGCAACTTTTCCACATAGAGGGTGGTGAGTATATGGAACGAGCTGCCAGAGGAAGTGGTTGAGGAAGGTACAACAGTATCATTTAAGAAGCACTTGGATAGGTACATGGAGGGGCGGGGCTTAGAAGGGATATGGGCCGAACGCAGGAAATTGGGACTAGCTGGGTGGGCCCCGTGGTCGGCATGGACTGATTGGGCTGAAGGGCCAGTATCTGTGCTGTATTGCTCTATGACTCTAAGTCCATGCCTACCATGAAACACCCATTTACACTAATCCTACACTAATCCTATTTTATTCTCCCCACAATCCCATCAACTCCCCACAGATTCTACCACTGATCTACGTACTAGGGGCAAATTACAGTGATTATTTAACCCTCCAACCCGCACGTCTTTGGGATATGGGAGGAAACTGGATCACCCAGGGGAAATCCACATGGTCACAAGGACAACGTGCAAACTCCACACAGACAGCACCCAAGGTCAGGATTGTATCCAGGTCACTGATAGAAGTTCTGGTAGAAGTCTATAAAATTAGGAGAGGCATAGACAGGGTAGACAGTCAGAATCTTTCTCCTAAGGTAGAAATCTCAAATACATGCACTTAAGATGAGAGGGGGAAAGTTTAAAGGAGATGTGCGGGGCAAGTTTTTTTACACAGAGAGTGGTGGGTGCCTGGAACGGGCTGCCAGGGGTGGTGGTGGAGGCAGATACGATAGAGGTGTTTAAGAGGCTGTTAGACAAAAATATGAAGATGCAGGGAGTGGAGGGATGTGGATTATGTGCTGGCAGAAGAGATTTAGTTTAATTTGGCACCGTGTTCGGCACAGACATTGTGGGCCGAAGGGCCTGTTCCTGTGCTGTACTGTTCTATGTTCTATGTTCTATGACACTGGAGCATGAGGGAGCAGATCTATCAGCTGCATCATTGTAGTTTATTTTTATATACCTTCTGAAATGGCTGCATCGATCCCTCAGTTGACATCCAGGCCCTGAAGAATTAATTAAAGAAACTCCTTCTCTCCAGAAAAGAACCCGCCTGTTCACTCTTCTCTGATAGTCTGATGCTAATCATTTCTCCTTATCTGCTAGCATCTCTCTTTCCTTTCTGTAATATGGAGACCCAAAATGAGCAATGTGCTCCAAACAGAGTTGTGTACGTTAAATTGTTCTGCAATTTAGACTGATTCCTCTTTACACAACAAATAAAATTATGTATGCCTAAGTTACTTTCAAGACTTCAGCACAATCTGATTAACTCGTGAGCAACAGACAACCTGCGTGAGGAGCTCAGTGGGACGAGCAACATCACTGGGGGAAAGGAATTGTTGACTTTCAGGTCCTGATGGGGTTTTGACCTTTCCCCCCCACAGATGCTGCCCGACCCACTGAGTTCCTCCAGCAGATTGTTTGTTGTTCCTGATTCCAGTATCTGCAGTCTCTTGTGTCTCCTGATTAATCTTGCCTCACCAAAAGTGATTAAAAAAAGATTTTGACAGATGGAAGTCAAGCAGATAAATTGGAATCATGGTTAAAGAATAATTATGTGCAGCGTTAGTACCGAGTGATGAAATACTGACCACTGCAAGTCCTCTTGTCCTGGTTCAGTCTGAATCCTTCACGACAACTGCATCTGTAGGATCCTGGGGAACTGATACAAATCTGCTCACAATCGTGGTCTCCGTGGGAGCATAGGTCGATGGCTATGGAGACACACAGGAGTTTTGAACAATTTTTTGCCTTTTTTAATCCTCCCACCTGTGTTTTTATTTCAAAAGTCATCACTTGCCCCATTTAGTGCAAGGACCAAGTACTGACAGACCAGATACAATAAGACCAGGTTAAACCCCTGCTCCAACCTCAGATTCAGCATCTTGTACAGGATGAGTGCATTTTAAGTGAGCCTTGCAGGCTGTCCCTGTGGCTCTGAGGGAGCTTCCCAGCTTTATTCCTCATCTGATTTTCCCAGTGACTTCCGGCTGGTACCTTCTGGTCTCTTATCTGTAGGATAGGAGCCTGGTTTGGTGTCTGACTGTGGCTCTGGGGTTCAAAACCTCTCAGAGAGGTTAGAGTCATAGAGTCACACAGCATGGAAACAGGCCCTTCGACCCAACGGGTCCATGCCGACCAAGATTCCCATCTAAATTAGTCCCATTTGCCCATGTTTGGCCCATATCCCACTAAGACTTTCCCATCCATGTACCTATCCATTCCGGGTGCCAACATTACCAGGACCTAATCAATGGACTTTGCACGTTGTTAATGTATGTGATTTACTAGGTTAGGAAGAACAGAGGGAAGTCTTCATTCCAGTGGGCAGTGAGTTAAAAGAAACTTGATAACTTGGTAACAAAACAGTGAACACCAGCAATTAACTTTTGCAACGTGATGAAAAAGTATCATTACATCTTCAATGTGTGCCAGACACTCTTTGATACAGTTTAAGGTAGTCCACAGGACCCACATGTCAAAAGATAAGCTAGCCCGTTTTTATCAACATATAAATCCTATATGTGACAGATGTAAATTGAATGTGGCTTCTTTGACACATATGTTTTGGTCCTGTCCTCTTTTGGAAAAATATTGGAGAGACATTTTTAACATTATCTCAACTGTATTGAATATTGATTTACAACCTCATCCTATCACTGCAATTTTTGGATTACCAAGGATAGAGTCTGGCCATTTATCTGCTTCCGCTAACCGTATGATTGCCTTTGTCACATTAATGGCCAAACGATCCATTTTGAGTAAATGGAAGGATCCAATACCCCCTACTACTTTTCAATGGTTCTCTCAAACTTGGAAAAAATTAGGAGTGGTACTGTTGATCCTTCGCTTAAATTTGAAGATATTTGGAGTCCATTTATTCAATATTTTCACATGATATAGATCCCCTTTCAATAATTCTTCAATTTAGAGGAACGGAGTTGACGACATAATATTGCTCTGTTTCTATTGAGAAATTTTAGTCCAGTCTTTTTTTTTCTTCTTTTCTTTTTTGTTCTTTTTGAAATTTTTCTGTTTAGTTTGTTTTGATATATTGTTTATAATTTTTCTTATTGATTTGGGGATTGTTTTTCTCTTTCTTTTCTTTTACATATATAAGAAATCTTTTTCTTTCTTTTATATTATATTCATTTACTAAGAGATCAAGGGATCTACAGATTTTTTTATATTTTATTGTTCTTTATGATTATCTATGTCATGATTGTTCTCCCGATCTCTTTGTATCACATGTACAAACATTGATGTTATATATTAATCTGTATTAATTTGGAATCTAATAAAAAGATTAAAAAAGAAAAGAAAGAAGAAGTATCGAGATATTATTGTTCCTCAAAGCCTATAGATGAGATGTTAAACCTGGTGAACTTAAAAGATCTCAAGGCACTATTTTGAAGAGAAGGAGTTCTCCCAGTGTCTTAACCAATGAACCAGCTTCAGTGAAACAGATTATTTGCTCATTGTACTTGTGGGAGATTGCAAAGTCCAAATTGGCTGTCATGATTCCTACGTTACAACAGAGACTATACTTAAAGTCATTCATGGTAAATGCTTTGCATATTCTGAAAGAGACATGAAAGGTGCTCTTTAAATGAAGAACTTCGGCAGGTCAGGCAGCGTCTGTGGAAAGAGAAGTAGAGTTAATGTTTCGAGTCAACGATCTCTCCTCAGAATTGGGAACTCTCACTTCTCTCTGTCACAGTTCTGATGAAGAGTCTTCAACCAGCAACATTTAACTCAGTTTCTCTCTCCACAGACGCTGCCCAACCTGCTGAGTGTTTGCAGTATTTTCTAGTTTTAGTTTGGATTTCTAGCATCCGCAGATTCTTTTCATTTTTAATCCAGGTTGATGCTCATGCATTTGGTGTCTGCCCCTTGCTCCTTGACCCTAACGGATCAGCTTATGATCACTGCAGCTTCTTTACACGAAGCACCCCAAACTTTACCTGTACAAGTCTTCTTGTCTTCATTCAACACGTAACCCTCACGGCAGGCACAGTAGAAGGATCCAGGGCTGGAGACACAGATGTGTTGACAGCCGTGTCTCCCATCAGCACACAGGTCCTGAGCTGGAAAGTTAGACGGATGCATCAAACTTAGGTGCTCATTTTGTCCTGGGAGCAAGATTAGTGAATGAAGCACGTGTGGTAATGTTAAGGCTGGATGCATAACACAGAACTACATGCGATATATTCAGGACAATATATAAAAGGGACTGTTTAGAGACCAAAGAGTGTTAGTACTAGACAATATACAACTGGGATAAAATAAAAACAGAAACTGCTGGAAATATTCAGCATGGTCTGGGATGGCAATTCAAATGCACAAGAATGTAAGAAGCTGCAGAGAGTAGAGGACTCTGCCCAATGCATCACGGGCACATCCCTCCCCACCATTGGTAGTATCTATAGGAGGTGCTGCCTCAAGAAGGTAACATCTGTCATCAAAGATCCCCACCATCTGGGCCGTGCCATCTTCTCGCAGCTACCATCGGGCAGGAGGTACAGAAGCCTGAAGTCCCGCACCACCAGGTTCAAGAACAGCTACTTCCCTTCAACCATTCAGTTCTTGAACCAACCTGCACAACCCTAATCACTACCTCAGTACAGCAACACTGTGACCACTTTGATCACTTTACACTACAATGGACTTCTTTTGTTCTAATTGTGTCCTTTCTTGTAAAAAATGTGTATAATTTACATTTAATTTACGTTTTTCTTGTGAATGCTGCTTATCTGATGCTATGTGCCTGTGATGCTGCTGTAAATAAGTTTTTCATTGCACTTGTGCACACATGTACTTGTGCATATGACGACAAACTTGACTTTGACCTTGAGGTCAGGCCACATTGTGGGAAGAGGTTTCGAGCTGGAGACAATTCCCAATGAAAGAGTTGTGGCTGTGCAAATGGGTTTTTGTCAACACCTTATCAAAGGGAAGGAGATTCCACTGAGGATAAGCAAGACCCACTTCCCACAGATGCTGCCTGACCTGCTGAGTATTGCCAGCATTTTCTGTTTTTACTTTAGACCTCCAGGCATCTGAGGATTTTTTTATCTCCAATGTATAACTCGGAACTGTTTTGAATGAAAGGTCATTGATGTGAAATGTTAACTCTGTTGATGCTCCAAGCCTGTTGAGCATTTCTAGCATTTCTTGCTTCAGATTTTCATTATTTGCAGCTTTTTTCTTCAGATCTATAACTGTGATTACACACAGATCAGACAGTGTTAGGGATAAAACAATAAGTACCTGTTACTGTACATCAATCAAAGAGGCTGTAATATATATCTGGAGTAGCACGCAGTCCAGATGTGCTATTTTGTGTTTAGGATAATGATAACATGTCTGACAGTGCTCAAGGTGCATTATACACAGGTATACTGGAGTGTGGGAGATTGGAGTGTGCTGCCTACAAAGATATAAGAAACCATGTCATGCATCATACACTCAGGCATCATGTAAAGGGAGGAACATTACCTGGAATGGGAAATGTAGAGGGTAGCAAATAAAATGGAATATTGTACACGATCTTGAGCATTTTGATTCTCCATTTGCTTAGCACTTACCACACAATTTGTCCTGGAATGTCTTGGCAAACTGTTCGATCAGGTCAAAGGTCTCGACCAAGAAGACATGTTCCTCAAGAGGCAAGGAGGCCATGGCTCTGAGGGAACTCATCTCTGCCCTCTGCACTCCGACAGCGTAGATCTCAATACCAGCCTCGCGGGCCCGGGCTGCCACCTCAGTGACCCTGTCCTGGGGTCTCCCATCCGTTACAATGATGGCAACTCTTGGGATCTTCATTGCCAGGGGCCGAGCACCTTCCTGCTCTGTGAAAGCGACATTCATGGCGTACTGGATGGCCAATCCAGTCATCGTGCCTTGGGCCAGCGGGATCACCTCTTTGATGCTTTTGATCATGTCAGCTTTCTTCTGGAAGGTCTTGAAGGAGAAAACGTTCTGAATTTGGCTGGAGTATTGGATCAGTGCCACCCTGCTGGCGTCAGGTCCCACCGTCAAGAAGTTGATCATGTCAATCACAAAATTCCTCATCAACTCAAACTCAAAGGGTCGGACACTCCTGGAGCTGTCAATGATAAACAGCAGATCAATGGGGCCGGTTGTGCACCTTCTATCTGCAAAGAAAGACAGGACATGTTATAGCTCCACACCATCCAGGACAAGGCAGCCCTGTGATTGACAACCCATCAATCATCCTAAACGTTCACCCTCCGCCCCCCCCCCCCCCCCCCACCACCAGAGCCCTGTGGTTGCTGCGTGTGCCATCTGCAGGTTACTCCGAACCACCTCCCAAACCCCTGACTTCTACATAAGAACAGAAGAAAACAGGAGAAGGAGTAGGACATTCGGCCCCTCAATCCTGTCCCACCATTCAGTATGATCATGGCTGATCTACACCGGCCTCAACTCCTCTTCATTTCCCAGCATTTTGTTTGTTGCTCCAGAGTCCACCAGCTGCAGTCTCTTGTATCCCCACTCTCACTCTGACCGATCTGTCTGAACTGTTCCAACGAAGCCCAGTGCAAGCTTGAGGAACAACACCTCATCTTCTGTCTCGGAGCATGAAGCCTTTAAGTCTCAATAGCAGTTCAAACAATTTCAGATTAACTGCTCTCTCTCTTTGTATCAGAACTGGCTACCTCTGCTGTAGAGTTATTCATCTGTAATACTAACACAACTTCTTTCTCTCCACAGACACTGGGCACTCCCAGCATCCTCAGCTTCTGATTTCATATCACAGTAACGGTTCTGATCTGTGTTTCCCTGTTTTAATGTCACATGGTTTTCTCTTCCTCTCTCTCGTTGACTTCCTTCATTCCTCTAGGGCAGGCATGGTACTGTAGCGGTTAGCGTAACGCTATTACAGCGCCAGTGACCCGGGTTCGATTCTGGCTGCTGTCTGTAAGGAGTTTATACTCTCCGTGTCTTTGTGGGTTTCCTCTGGGTGCTCTGGTTTCCTCCCACATTCCAAAGACGTACGGGTTAGGAAGTTGTGGGCATGCTATGTTGGCGCCGGAAGCGTGGCGACACTTGTGGGCTTCCCCCAGAACACTACGCAAAAAGATGTATTTCACTGTGTGTTTGAATGTACATGTGAATAATAAAGATATCTTATCTTATCTTAATGTACCTGCCCCACAACCTCTGCCAGCAGTGTGTTCCACGCACCCACCGCTCTGTGTAAAAAACTTACCCCTGACATCCCCCTTACACCTTCCTCCAATCACCTTAAAATTATGTCCCCTCGTGTTAGCCATTGTCGCCCTGGGAAAAAGTCAGCAAATTAACGCAAAGTCCTGACTATAATTAGCAATCTATAATACAAAGCAAAAAAAGAATGATATTAAAGGTACTTCTAAAAAAAACCAGTGCATTTTTGAGAAACTGCATCTCTTTTCAGAGATCTGAAATCCCTCAGGAATGGATCTAAGTCCTGGAACTCCCTACCCAACAGCACTGTGGCAGCCCCTTCACCAGCAGTACCACAGAGATTCAAGCAGGCAGCTCACCACAACTTCTCAAGGGCAGTTAGGGATGGGATTAATGTTGACCTCGATGAGGAAAATAATAAAACCTCTCTTTTCTCCCCAATTTTTCCTCGTGACTCTATTTCATGCACTGGTAAGGGACAGGAAGGCTCTTTTGAGGATATCTAAGTGAGACCCAGAGAGGTGGGTTATTAGGAGGTGGCTCAAGAACAACCTGGGACATAAGCCAGGGTCACAATGTTATTCAGTTACTTCTCCCTTTCCAGAACGCTGCTATGTACTACCAGACTCAAGGACAGCTTCTACCCCACTGTTATAAGACTCCCAAAGGGACCTCTTGTACATTGTAGGTGAACTCTTGACCTCACAATCTACCTCCTCATGGCCCTTGCATCTTATTGTCTGCCTGCACTGCACTTGCTCTGTAACCGTAACACTACACTCTGTATTCTGTTATTGCTTTTCCTTTGTACTACCTAAAAATACTTATGTTTTTGAAATGGAGAAACAAAGTACTGCAGATGCTGGAATCTAGATGAAAAAATACAATGATGCTGGAGGAACTCAGCAGGCCAGGCAGCATCCGTGGAGAAGAGCAGGCGGTCAACGTTTCGGGTCAGGATCCTTCTTCAGGACTGAAGATAGGGGAAGCCCAATATATATAGGGCTTCCGATATAACGTTGACTGTCTGCTTTTCTCCATGGATGCTGTCTGGCCTGCTGAGTTCCTCTAGCGTCTGGTTATGCTTTTGAAATGATCTGTATGGATGGAATGCAAAACTAAGTTTTTCACCGTGTCTCGGTACGTGACAATAATAAACCAATGCCAATTCCAATAATAAAAGCAGACGTCACAGGATCTGCTCATGTCTGTGGATACCTCAGGATGAAGAAGCAGAGCTAATGTTTTAGGTTGATGAACTATCAACAGAATGTCATCTCTGTTTTACTCCCCACAGTTGTTGCCTGACTTGCTGAGTGTCTCCAGCATTTTCTGAAGTTCCGCTTTTATTTTAAGCACACAAGGCACTGAAAGATACAGAGCAAGTGCTGATAAATGGGACTAATATTGATGGGTATCTGATGGTTAGCATGGACAGGGTGGGCCGAAGAGCCTGTTTCTGTGCTGTATGACAGTGTGAGACCCACAATATTTTGCTTTTGCAAAGAAGTAACTGAATAAGAGCAGCTGAGAATGGATTCCTCTCACCATTTCCTTCTTGTCCCAGGTCACACACTGTCAATAGTGTGCCGTACAGAGCTTTGCCACAGCTCCTCTGTTTCAGATGATGTTGCTCTTCAACGTTTCTTTTTAACTCAAAACCCTTTCTCACCTGCAAGCATTTTGTCCCTTATCTTCAGCTGTTTTGTCCTGGCCGACTGAACCCCGTCCATGAGCAGAACTTCCATTATTAGGAATAAGGCGGCTGCCAGGAGAAGCTTCATCTTTCAGAGCAAGGAGTGGGATTGACAGAGAGACAGACGCACACCTGGAGAGCAAAGAAAGAAAATCATTTAGCCACACAAAGATCTGCACTGAATATTCCTGCCACTGATTCCCATGGCTGAGTCTGTCTGGAAACATTGATAGTTGGAGGGCAGTGGGAATCTTTTAAAATTAATTCATGGGATGGTTGTATCATTGGAAGTGCCAACATTTGGAAGTTGAGGTAGTATAAGGGATACCTTCTGCCTCTCCTCCGTACCAGGAGGTACAGAAGCCTGAAGTCTTGTTCAGGCTGCCGCAAAACAACAAATTTCACGACATATAAGTCAGTGGTAATAAATCTGATTCTGGTTCTGATTCTGATTGTTGTAAAAACCCACCTGGCTCCTTATCCAATATGGCCTATATGTGACTTCAGACCCACGAATGTGGTTGACTCTTAACCACCTCCTCAGTCTTAGGGTCAATAGTCAAAGCTACCAATGTCTACAACCCATTATAAAGAAAGAGGCCATTTAGGCTGTCTGGCTGTACTGGCTCTTTGAAAGGTATTAGATGGGGTAGGCCTCGAGGAGATGACTGGGATAGGGAGGGGCGAGACTCTGGAGGGGTCTGAAACAAGAATGGGAGTTTTAAGGCTACAGCAAGAGCGATATTAGGTCGGTGAGCAAGATGGTGAATGGGACTCGGTGTAAGTTAGGCCACGTTAGAAGAGTTTTGGCTAAAATGGGAAGCTGGGTGATAGACTGCACATGATGGAAATGCTCAGTAGGTCTGTGGAGAGAGAGAGAGGGAGAGAGAGAGAGAAAGAGAGAGAGAGAGAGAGAGAGAAAGAAAGAGAGAAAGAGAGAGAGAGAGTTAACATTTTAAGTCAGGGAGTCCTCCATGGGCTCACGAACTGAAATGTTAATTCTCTCTTCTTCTCCACACCCTGATCTGCTGAGTATTTTTATTTCATATTTCCAGCATCTGCAGTGTTTTGATTTTATGCTTAATTAGTAAGTGAGTTCAAGTTAATGGAGAGTGGGAGCTGGGGAGCCGACCAGAGAGAACTGGAGTAATGGCTAATGTCCAGGCTTGCTGCTTAGAACCATAGAACCTTCTAGTCCGTGCCAAAACTTTATTCCGCTAGTGCCATTGACCTGCACCCAGTCCATAACCCTCCAGACCTCTCCCGTCCATGTATCTATCCAATTTATTTTTAAAGCTTAAGAGTGAGCCCGTATTTACCACGTCAGATGGCAGCTCGTTCCACACTCCCACCACTCTCTGAGTGAAGAAGTTCCCCCTAATATTCCCCCAAAACCTTTCCCCTTTCACCCTAAAGCCATGTCCTCTTGTACTTATCTCTCCTAATCTAGGTGGAAAGAGCCTGCTTGCATTTACTCTGTCTATTCCCCTTCATAATTTTGTAAACCTCTATCAAATCTCCCTTCATTCTTCAACGCTCCAAGGAATAAAGTCCTAGCCTGTTCAATCTTTCCCTGTAACTCAACTCCTGAAGACCCAGCAACATACTAGTAAATCTCCTCTGCACTCTTTCAATCTTACTGATATCCTTCCTATAGTTAGGTGACTAGAAGGTGAGGGGCAGAAGGCTTCTGGCCACTTTTGTTTCAGTGTGTTTTAAGTTGACCAAGTTAGTTTGACATCTGGGTATCAGACTGGCAGAAACCTTGTCAGTTTGAAAGGAGCAAGACAGGGGCTCAAGGGAAAAACACGGCAGCATTTGGCAACAGGCAGTCTCAACAAAAATGGCGACTCCACTTGCTGAGACTCCAGCCAGTGAACTGCGGCGGAAAGTTTATCTTCCAATAACATTGATTCAGATGAAAGGTACACAATCCAACAATAGCAAGACTTAGAATCGACCTCAAAGGCAAACTTTGCATGTGATAATCCTTTCCCCACACTCTTTAATCTTGTTGCTTTTCCAAGAGAGACTGCCAAATCAAGCTATCACCAGGTTTAAGAGGAGAATTGGTTCTTGTGGTTTAATCTGTGCACTTTGAACTGAACTAATGCTGCTCAGACTCTATTTCCTTTGAAAGGATAATATTACTGTGTTAAGATATAATTGTAAAACACTTTATTTTTCTGCGTGAAGCATAATTATGGGAGCTTGCATTACGAAGGGATCACAGCTCAAAATGCTTCTATGGCTGTAGATTGCTTTGGGAATTAGGTGCTGTATAAATTCAAGAGAAACGTCTTTGCCCGTTGAGTGGTTGGAGTGTAGATCTCCCTGTCACATAGAAAGGCTCAGCTGAACAGTGCAGTTGCATAGAAATTGGTTAACTAGTAAATTGGTTTACTATTGTCACATGTACCGAGGTACAGTGAAAAACTTTGTCTTGCATACCATCCATACAGATCATTTCATCGTATCAGTACATTGATGTAGTACAAGGTAAAACAATAACAGAATGCAGAATAAAGTGTTGCAGTTACAGAGAAAGTGCAATGCAGGCAGACAATAAGGTGCAAGGCCATAATGAGGTAGATTGTGAGGTTAAGAGTCCATCTTTTCGTACTAAAGGACAGTTCAATAGTCTTATAACAGCAGGATAGAAGTTGTCCTTGAGCCTGGTGGTATGTGCTTTCAGGTTTTTGTATCTTCTGCCTGATGGGAGAGGGGAGAACAGAGAATGTCCAGGGTGAGTGGGGTCTTTGATTATGTTGGCAGCTTTACCAAGGCAGTGAGGAGTGTAGACAGAGTCCATTGAGGGGAGGCTGGTTTCCGTGATGTGCTGAGCTGTGTCCACAACGCTCTGCAGTTTCTAGTGGTCTCTGGCAGTGCAGTTGCTGTACCAAGCCGTGATACATCCAGATAGGATGCTTTCTATGGTGCATCTATAAGAACTGGTGAGGGTCAATGTGGACATGTCAAATTAGCATGCCAAGGTAACTGGATAAACACAGGCAGCGTGAGGGACAGAGGAAGAGTGGCGTTGGAAATTACTCCCAGTAGGTGCTGGGGCCCACACCCTGGTGCCTGAATTCTGGCCTGGAAACTTTCTGACACTTCAAAAGATAGACTTGTTTAGATGACACCTTTCACATTGTTCTCTGCCTGCACCATTGCATTTTACAGTGTTGTGATGTCAGAAAATGTGGCAGCCAATTTGTGCACAGTAAGCTCCCACAAACCACAGATTGGTAATGTCTCAGGTAATCTGTTTTAGAAATATTAATGAGGGCTAAGGCAGAGGGGGAATCCCACTGTTCTTTGAAGCTGTGCCATAATAACTTCTACATCCACCTGAGAAGTCAGTCCGGTCCTTGGTTTAAGAGCTGGTCCTAAAGGCAGAGCTTTTGACAGTGCTGCACACTCACAGCACTGCATAGTTCCAGTGGAGGCAAAAGGGGTGTGTTGAAGTTTTGGGTTGACACCCTGCATTAGGACTGGAGTTGGGTCTTGAGCTGAAATGTCGACACATCCCATTTGTCTCCACAGATGCTGCTTGACCTGTTGAGTTCCTTCAGCAGTTTGCTTTTTGCTCCAGATTCCAGCATCAATAGTCTCTTGTCTCCATAGTTCCACTTCCTAACATTCTTTCATTGCCAGAAAACCCATCAAGGAATCTGAAGTCGAGAATTCCAAAGATTTACAAAGTAAAAAGCTTCCTCCACATCTCAATCACAGAACCACAGAGAGATACAGCACAGAAACAGGCCCTTCGGCCCACTGAATCTGTACTGGCCATCAACCACTCACTTACACTAATTACCCTAATGCATTTTATTCTCCCTACATTCCCACCAACTCCCCTCAGAATGTACCACTCACCTACACACTGGGGGCGATTTACACTGGCCAATTATCCTACCAACATGCACGTCTTTTGGGATGTGGAGGGAATCCGGAGCACCCGGGGAAAACCCACATGGTCAAGGGGGAGAACGCGCAGACTCCACACAGACAGTGCCCGAGTTCAGGATCAAACCCTGGTCTCTGGATTTATGAGGTAGCAACTCTACCAGCTGCTCTTCTATGCCGCCCTAAGCTCCCATAATCCTAAATGGCCAACCCCTTATCCCAAGACTGTCGTCTGCTAGTTCTAGACTCTCCAGCCTTAAGGAACAACCTGTCAGCATCAAACCTGATAATTCCTTTCAGAATCTTGTAAGCCACCAGTGTATATCAGTCCTCCCAACCCTGAGATGCCATGCTGCCTACTGACCTTCAGTCTGAATGAAAACTGATGGCAGCGTAAAACTAATGACAGGTTTGCTACAGCCTGCCTTGTACTGTCACCAGAGCCTTAGTTCCCTTTCATTCTCTCATCCATGCTTGCAACTGTCTGGAATAAATTATCTGATGTATGTACCAAGCCACTTTTCATTACTACATTGTCTATCCCATTTAAAGCTTATTAGAGCAATATTTCAACCATTAATTTATTTGATTGACCTTTGAGTCTATCATAGGAAGAGTAATTTTTATTTAATTTTGCCATCTTCACCCAGCTCTATTTAAATAGCTGTTTATTTCTCCCCCTTGTCACTTCTACAAACATCAGGCTGTTAATTGAGTAAAGAAGCTAAACATCAAGTGAGTTTAACTGCCCATTTTTCATACTTGCTGGAGTCTTTCCAGTTCTACTTTTTCCTTTGTGGCTCATGTCCTGTTGAGATCACAGCAATTCCAATGAATAAGGGGCTGAATTGATTAGATAAGTCCTATTGCAAGGTGATTGGTGTGGGAAGCAGTCTCAGGTAGGTCCTGATTTTCAGTCACCTGGTACATCTGCACTATCCTCCTCCAATGCCTATTCATTGGGATTGTTCGTGCATGCACCAACTTTAAGCAATTTTTGCTTTAATTTATTTGTTTACAGTATATGGCTGTTGCCAGCAAAGGATGCATTTATTGTCAATCAAAAAACTGCAAAACCTGGAAATCTGAAGTAAAAACAGAAAATACTGGAAACACTCAGCGGGCCAGGCAGCATCTGTGGAGAGAAGAGTTAATGTTTCTCTTTCCACAGATGCTGTCTGACCTGACGAGTGTTTCCAGCATTTTCTGTTTTATTGTCCATCTCTAATTGTCCTACTCCAAGGAGCAGTTGAAAGTCAACTGCACATCATTCCCCAGTGGATCTATCCTTAGTTCTTGTGTTGACCTTTCTGGAATCTTGAGGAGGGCTTCTGCATCCCTTCCAAACCTTTGGTGTGTTGTCCTCCTTGCTGCAGCTCCTGTGGACTTGCACACTCTCTCCACTAATGCCAGGAGTCCACCCAATGTGGATTACAATATACTCCCCACTCTATCCCGTCTCAGGAAGGTGACAGCAGAATACAGGTGTGCGCTGATGACCGCCAGCTCTATCTCACTGCCACCTCTCTCAACGTCACCACTGCCCTTCTCATTAGCCTGTTTCTCTGAGATCCAGTATTTGATGGGCAGACATTTTCTCAACATTGGCAGGACCTAAATTCGCAGGATTTTTTGGAACATAGAACAGTACAGCACAGGAACAGGCCCTTCAGCCCACGATGTTGTGCCGAACTAATTAAGCTAACGACACCTATTCCCCTCTGCCTGCACATGGACCATATCCCTCCACTCTCTGCACATTCATGTGCCTATCTAAGAGCCTCTTAACCGCCTCTATCGTATCTGCCTCCACCACCACCCCTGGCAGCGCATTCCAGGCACCCACTGCTCTCTGTGTAAAAATTACCTGCCCCGCAAATGTTCTCTGAACTTTCTCCTCTCACCTTAAATGAATGC
Organism: Pristis pectinata; assembly: GCF_009764475.1. Lineage (NCBI taxonomy): Eukaryota > Metazoa > Chordata > Chondrichthyes > Rhinopristiformes > Pristidae > Pristis > Pristis pectinata. The sequence continues at coordinate 41,080,711 of NC_067420.1, forward strand.
CCTCTTGTATTAGATATGTGGACCCTGGGGAAAAGATACCAGCTGTCCACTCTATTTCATTATTTTGTAAACTTCTGTCATTTAGCAATGTGCAAATTGGCCTCCACCTTTCCCTCCATGGTGACTATGCTTTGTGTCTAAAGTACTTTGGAATGTCCAGAGGTGTGACATAAATAGAGGTCTTTCTTTAAAACAAGGATTAATTTCCTGTTATGGCTGGAAACTCTGTACCACATAATGTTAAAGCATTGAAAAATATCTTGTATCACTGGACCCATTTGCAACTTGCTAATCTTCTATTCAGACCTCTGGCCCTGTGCTCTGAGTCCAAGTTAAATATCCCACTGAACAGCATCTGTTCCTTACAATTACAGTCAGGGTGGTTGTTTTGGAACAGAAGGGTGCAGTATATGATAACCACCGACAGCATAACACATGAGAGAGGAAGATCACATCCTCTTAATGTTCTTTGTCTATTGTGCTTGAGCAAATAGTTTTTTTTCCACCAACTAAGCAGGCAACTCTGATTGGGGTGCTGGGGGGTTGGGGGGTGCAGTGTGGGCTTACAAATAAAGCGAGAACTGGGCCAACAGTAAAGAGGTGGCCCTGTTGCCAGATCAGTGGGCGTGGAATCGTCGTCATGCTGTAATCTAATTCTGATTCCAGGTGGTAATTCTATTCCATACAATGACAGTTTCGCCTTGCAATAACTTCCAGTAAACTTGTTTGCCTTTTACAGTTATTTATTAACCAATGTGTGCCATATTGAAGAAATAAGTCACATATCTATTATACTCAGGGCTAGCTGTCTGTTTGGGATGATAATGCTGCTGGATGTCAGTCACAGAGTCATACAGCATGGAAACAGGCCCTTCAGCCCAACTGGTCCATGCCGACCAAGATTCCCATCTAAACTAATCCCATTTGCCTGTTGTTAGTCCATATCCCTCTAAACCTTTCCTATCCACATACCCATCCAAGTACCTGCCTCAAGAAGTCCCAACCTGCTCAACCTCTCCCCATAACTCAGTCCCTTGAGTCCCAGCAACATCCTCGTAAATCTCCTCTGCACTCTCTCCGGACTAATGGCATCTTTCCTACAGCAGGGCGACCAAAACTGAACACAATATTCCAAATGTGGCCTCACCAACATCTTGTACAACTGCAACGTAACATCCCAACTTCTATACTCAATGGCCTGACTGATGAAGGCCAGCCTGCCAAAAGTCTTCTTCCCCACCCTGTCTACCTGTGACGCCACTTTCAGGGAACCATGTACTTGTACCCCTAGGTCCCTCCATTCTACAATAGAGGGACCTAGGGAGTCATTTGTCCTAACTCTACCATGTGTCTCCTTCCTGAGAACCACTCAGGGTGGATGCCTGGCAGTAGCAGAGGGAGTGTGCTACAAGTCAACTGCAGCTACAGCAAGGAAGAGGTAACATCAAAGGGAGGGAACATGGAAGTGCTGGGGTGAGGTGGTGAGCAGAAGCCCAGCTTCAGAGAGACTCTCTAGTCCTTCCTCTTAACTGAAACACTCCATCCCAGGCAACATCCTGGTGAATCTCCTTTGCACCCCCTCTAGGAACAAAGGCTCTCTGCTGTATATATCTAGCAGAAGATAAAGAGTGGGAAGTCTCATCTGAGGTCTCTCTATCCATGACTTGCCCATGTACTGTCAGTACTTCCAATGCAGTATGTGTATGACGTTACACAGTGATAGCTGGGTAGCTGGGACACAGAGCCAAGAGGTTGGGGTTCAAGTACCTCCCCAAGGGCCTAAGTGCGATATCTAGACTGGTGCTCCAGTGCCGGTACTGAGGGAATGCAGCTCCCCAAAGACGTTGATGTTAATCCATTGCCCTGAGTCCCCTTGTAGGTTGTTACAGAAGATCCGAAGACACCATTTGAAGAAGACAAGTCTTCTAGGTCCCAAACAGTACTTATTCCACAAATGACACCTAAATTATCATTTTGTGGGAACTCGCTGTGCAGAAATTGGCTGCAGCCTTTCCTGCAGTACAAAAATGACAGCCTTTGCTGTAAAGGGCTTTGAGACGTTGGGAAAGGTGCTATATAAAAGCAGAGCTGAGATATCTTCAGTGCAGCAGCTTTGATACGTCACAGGAGGAGTCGGCTGCTGGATGATGTGCATTTCCAGGGCTGGTCCATTCCACTTGGTGTTGAAGACCTTTGATACAACTCTTTGGATATGTTCGAAATAATCTAACCTTTATGTTTGGCTTCCTGCACAGGTTCTAGGAGCTTGGTGCACAAAGGGAGCTCTTGTTCTCTCCCCTCTGCTCACAGTTCAGCCTGTTTTCTGCAGTCTTTATACTATCTTTAACAGATACATCTCAATAGTCACTGGGGACAGATTACGCCACAGAGTTGAACCTATCCTTGAACCGATCGGTTATAAAAGGGAAAGGGCATAATTGAAGGAAAATGTCAGTCTTTCTCTCAAAGAACAAACCAAATATTAAGTGCACATTAATGCTGTTATTGATAAAACACTATTACTGTTTAAGAATCATATTGTTAGACTAGACTTGTATTCATAGAACATAGAACAGTACAACACAGAACAGGACCTTCGGCCCACAATGTTGTGCTGACATATCTATTCCCTCCTACCTACAGAATGCCCATATCCCTCTATTTCCCTCTCATCCATGTGCTCATCCAAGTCCCCCTTAAAAGCACCCACTGAATTTGCCTCCACCACCCTATCAGGCAACGCATTCCAGGCATCCACCACTCTCTGAGTAAAAAACGTACCCTTCACGTCTGTTCTGAACCGACCCCCTCTCACCTTAAATGTACGCCCTTTGAGTTTAAAAGAGTGCAATACAATGAAAAGAGAATTGACACAAGTGCTAGGATTCATAGAAACATACAACACAGCACATACAAACATGCTTGAGAACACATTCCACCAGGCTTCTATCCCGCTGTTATTAGACTCTTGAATGGACGTCTTGTACAATAAATAACACCTGATCTCCCAATCTACCTTGCCGTGGCTCTTGCACGCTATTTCAGTACCTGCACTACACTTTCTCTGTGACTGTAGCACTATATTCTGCATTCTGTTATTGCTTTTCCTTTTTACTACCTCGATGTACTGAAGTATGGGATGATCTGTCCGGATGGCACGCAAACAAAGCTTTTCACTGCATCTCGGTACATGTGACAATAACAAACCAATTACTAATCACCACAGAAACGGGCCCTTCGGCCATCTCGACCATGCCAACTGTGATGGTTATCTACACTAAACCCACTTGCTCACATTAGACCTCTATTCCCCTACACCTTTCCTGTCCAAGTACCTATCCAAACACCTTTTAAACATTATAATACTATCTGCTTCCACCACCTCCTCTGGCAGCCTGTTCCATATATTCACCACCCTCTGCGTGAAAAACTTACCCCTCAGTTCACAGTTCCGCTAAACCGCTTAAAGCTCTAGTTCAGTCCCTGCTGGGGTATTGTGCACAGCTTTGGGATCCACACTTTAGGAGGGACGTGAAGGGCGCAGAAGAGGTTTGCAAGAACCGTCCTGGGGATGGGGAATTGGGTAGACTGAGGAAGCAAATGGTTCTCTTTAAAGCAGAGAGCTGATAGACGGGTTTAAAATAATTGCGGATTTAGATAAACAAGAAAAGTAGTTTCCATTGTCCGAAGGGTTGATAACAGGTTTAAGTAAAGAACCGAAGGCAACATAAGGATGTTTTCCCTTTCACACCACAGCTGGTTAGGATCAGGCAGTACCTGATAGGAAGATGGAACCAGATTCTACTATGATTGCATTGGAGGTTCATAGAGTAATGCAGCACAGAAACAGGCCTTTTGGCCCAACTGGTTCATGCCAACCTCACTCTAAGCTAGTCCCATTTTCCAGTGTTAGGCCCATTCGGTATGTCACCAAAGACTCCTGCAAATCTCTAGAGATGTACGGTGGGGAGCATTCTGACTGGTTGCATCACCGCCTTGTATGGAGGCTCCAATGTGCAGGATCGCAAGAGGCTGCAGAGGGTCGTAGGCTCAGCCAGCTCCATCACAGACACAACCATCCCCACCATCAAGGACATCTTCAAGAGGCGGTGCCTCAAGAAGGCAGCATCCATCACTGAGGACCCTCACCATCTAGGACATGCCCTCTTCTCATTACTACCATCAGGGAGGAGGTACAGGAGCCTGAAGACCCGCGCTCAACGATTCGGGAACAGCTTCTTCCCCTCCGCCATCAGATTTCTGAACCATCCATGAACCCATGAACACGACCTCATTATTTTTGCTCTATTTATTTATTTTGTAATTTATAGTAATTTTTATGTCTTTGCACTGTACTGCTGCCACAAAATGACAAATTTCACGTCATATAAGTCAGTGATAATAAATCGGATTCTGATTCTGAGATGACGGTGGAGGCAGCTCCTCTGTCATCATTTGAGAACTATCTAGGCGAGCAGCAGAATCATCAGGCATAGAAGACTATGGGCCAAGTGCTGGTGAATGGGATTAGTATAGAAAGGTACTTGGTGGCACGCATGAACATTGTGGTCTGAATGGGCTGTTCTGTACTGTAAAACTCCATGATGCTAATAGCTTTCAAAAAAGAGTTGGAGAAGTAGTTAAATGCAAAAAGAAATAACAGGGATGTGGCGAAGAGCAGGAGAGGGCACTGAAGTAGATTAGTCTTCAAAAGAAACAGTAGAGACCTGATGGGTTGAATGGCCTCTTTCTGAGCTGTATCCTTCCACGATAGAGAAAAGTAGTTTTCTCTGGTGGGAGGTCCAGAACACAGGGAATAATCTTAAAATTACAGCTAGGCTGCCCGGGGTGATGTCAGAAAGTGCTCCTTTCAGACAAAGAGCACCGAGATACAAGAGTCTGCAGAACACTAGAATCTGGAGCAAAATACAAACTGCTGGAGGAACTCAGCAGGACAGGCACCACCTGTGGAGGGAAACGGACCATCAATGTTTTGGGTTGGGACCCTTTGTCCTGAAGAGCATCTGGAACCCTATTCCCAAGATGCCAGGGTGAAGTGTGAATTTTAAAACCGAGACAGTGTTATTACTAAGAATGGTTATTACGGACAATGGGAGCAAGATGGGTGCAAGGAACTCTGCCTTTTTTAGTTATATGTGACTTCAGACCGACCCACTAACATCTGATGTGACCCAGCTAACCAGTTCGGGGACAATTCCGAGACAAGCAAGGAACACTCACATCCGATAAACAAATACTATTATAAAGAGGCATGCAATTGGCTCCCATGAACAGGAATGCAGATGAACTGGTGGTCATTGGGTGTGTAAGTCTTTCCATGCACCAAGTCCTGAGTACACTTCAGCCCTCTCCTCACTGACACACCCACGCTGGCTGCCAGGAAGGCAATTCTTTGTTGGAAAATTTCCATCCTTGTTTTCAGATCCCTGCACACCCGCTGCCTCTGTCTCCTCCTACACCCTGTAGCTCCCTGTCTCTGCATTCCTCCAACTCTGCCCTTTTGTACAGCCCTGATTTTCTTTGCCCTCTTCAGCTACCAAGTTTCAAAACCCTGGAGTTACCTCCCTCAACCTCCCCATCTCTTTCCCCCTTTAAAACGCCCCTTAAAACCTCCCCTCTGATCATTTCTCACGGTCTTTACAATTGCATTAGAGGGATTGCACAGAAAGAGACCATTCGGCCCAGCATGCCAACATTTCTTCTACTCTCTCTTGTTGCCTCCTCCCTCCCTCCCAGATGAGGAGTCTTGAACCTAAGTATCAATTGTCCATTTCCCTCCATAGATGCTGCCTGACCCATTGAGTTCCTTCAGCATCTTGTGTGTGGCTGGAATCTGGAGCATCTGCAGTCTCTTGTGTACCTTCTTTCCTCATCTCTGTCAATGGGTGTAACCCTCTGTCTCTTCCTCCCCCACATGCTTGTCCAGTTTCCCCTTAAATGCATCCATACCGTTCCCTTTAACCATCCCCTATGGAGCGAGTTCCACATTTCACCCCCCCCCCTCCCAACTCGTTGGGTAAGGAGGCTTCTTCTAATATGAAGTGCCTTGCCAACTTTTTATTGTTTTAAACAAACAGCTGGTTGTTGCAGTTTCAGAGACCCACATTCAGTAAGAATGGACCAGAAACTGTGAGTTCAAATCCCACCAGGGCAACGCGTGAAACTGAATTCATTCCTAAATCAATGACCATCGGTGTTGTATTATGATGGGACAAATCCAGCGGCGTCACTGGCTGTCTTCAAGGAAGGGGAACTTCCTCCGATGTTGTTGATCGACACAGTCTCTGCCGCGTCCCGGTGCATCCGTTCCAGACACAGGCTGCTTTTCAGGACGGGCGCTCCCCAAATACAGTCTACGTTCGATGGCCAAAAGAGGTCGGCATGAGCATTGTGGGCCGAAGGGCCGGTTTCTGTGCTGGACCAATATACGACACCTTAAATGCATTAAAACGCAGGGGATATTTCACATTGCAGTTTTGAACTAGTACGTCTTGGGTTTCAAGATTCGATTAAGACGCTAACATTCGACTTCCTCTTCGTAACTCTCTCAAACTGAACATTACCAGCTCAAAATCAGAATGTAAGGTGGCTTTCCACTGTAACCCGCCAGACTTCAGATCTGTGGCTGTAATCTAACAGTCTCCCAGCGTCAATGCATTAATGTTTAATGAAGGTGCTGCCGGCTTGCATTCAGTAGCTACTGCCTGTATTAAACGTTTTATACGCGGTACATGTCACAGGGTTCTCGCCTCCTTCCCTCCTCTCCCCAGCTTTGCTGAACTCCCCCTCTCTGTGTCGTTGTCGAGTTCCCAATTCCCCTCTCCCCGACTCCGAGCAACTTTCCCCCGACCCCCCCCCCTCCTTATCCTTGCCCCTGTCTCTTCATATCCCGAATCAGACAGCTTCCCCCCTATGTCTCTGTAAGACCCCCCCCCCCCCACACACACCTCTCTCTCTCCCTTCCTCTGTCTGGCAAATTCCCTCTCATTACCCCTCTATCCCCCTCCTCATCTCTGGTATGATTCTCTCTCTCCCGACAGGGGAACTTAGAGAGCGAGAAAAAGGGAGCCATAGCAGAGACCTGGAGGGAGGGAGGAAGAGAGAGAGAGAGAGGGGCGGGGGGGGGGGGGGGGGGGGGGGGGGTGGGGGGAGGAGAGAGAGGGGGAGAGAGGGGGGAGAGGGAGAAATTCTCTCTTTATCTCTTTCTCCCTTCCTCCCTCCTTGTCGCTGGTAAGTTCTCTCTCTCTCTCGATCTCTTTCTCCCTCCCTCACTGTCTCTGGTATGGTTCTCTATCTTACTTTCCCCCTCTCTTTATCTCTCTCTCCCTCTTTCTTTCTCCCTCCTTGTGTCTGGTATGGCTCCCGCCCCCCAGCTCTCTCCTCCCTTGTCTCTGTAAGATCCCCACCCTCTCTCTAAATCTCTCTCTTTCTCCCTGTAACTTCCTCCCCCTCTCTCCCCTCGTCTCTGGGGTGTTTCCCCCCTCTCTCCCTCCCTCCCCCTTGTCTCTGGTATGGCTCCCCCCTCTCTCTCCCTAAATCCGCTGCCCCCCTCCCCCGCCCTGTCTCTCTAGGCTGGGCTGCCCCCCCCCCACCCCAGCCCCCTGGCTGGACTGCCCCCCACCCCCTCAGCCCCCTGGCTGGACTGCCCCCCCCCACCCCCTCAGCCCCCTGGCTGGGTTGCTCCCCCCCCTCAGCCCCCTGGCTGGGTTGCCCCCCACCCCCTCAGCCCCCTGGCTGGACTGCCCCCCCCCAGCCCCCTGGCTGGGTTGCCCCCCCCTCAGCCCCCTGGCTGGGTTGCCCCCCCCCTCAGCCCCCTGGCTGGGTTGCCCCCCCCCCTCAGCCCCCTGGCTGGGTTGCTCCCCCCCCCCTCAGCCCCCTGGCTGGGTTGCTCCCCCCCCCCCCTCAGCCCCCTGGCTGGACTGCCCCCCCTCAGCCCCCTGGCTGGGTTGCTCCCCCCCCCTCAGCCCCCTGGCTGGGTTGCTCCCCCCCCCTCAGCCCCCTGGCTGGGTTGCTCCCCCCCCTCAGCCCCCTGGCTGGGTTGCCCCCCACCCCCTCAGCCCCCTGGCTGGGTTGCCCCCCCCCCCCCCTCAGCCCCCTGGCTGGGTTGCCGTGCCCCTCCCACTCCCTTGTTGACAGAGCGCCGGGAGGGCGTGAGAACAGGCGGCGAGAGCAGCAGGTGGAGCGGAGGGCAACGCAAACAGAGCGAGGCGGGGCGGCTGGAGACGGCAGCGGAGGGAGAGGGAGAGGGAGCCGCAGCCGCCCCGCCACCATGTCCCGGGAGCCGCCGCTCTCCGCGCACCACGGCCGGACACTCCACAGTAAGTAGCCGGGCATGGAGGGAGGGTCCCGGGGCGCCGCACACGCAGGAGGATTGGTGCCAACTGTAGAAACTGCCCAATTTAGGGAGGCAATGATCATCCCAAAGGCATTCCCAGGCTAATTCCTAGAAGTTGTTCCCATTGTCTTGCCAATGGTCATTCCCTGTGGTCATCCCAGGGTTAATTAATTCCCGGTGGTCATTCCTGATTGGATATTCCCAATGGTCATTCCTGATTAGATATTCCCAATGATCATTCCCTAGTGGTCATTCCTGATTGGATATTCCCAATGGTCATTCCCCAGTGGTCATTTCTGATTGGATATTCCCAATGGTCATTACCCAGTGGTCATTCTCAGGGTTAATTTCAGTGATCATTCCCAATGGCCATTCAACATTGCCACTGGCTGTTCAACATTCCCAATGGCTGTTCACCATTCGCCAGGATTACTTCTCAATGGCCATTCTCACTGGTTACTCCCAGCGTTAAATCCCTGTGGTCATTCCTGATGGCCATTCTTATCATTCCAAGAGTGAGTTACGACCAGACTTTCCCAGGTTCTGGAGTGGTTTGGTGTGACCTGGAAATAGTCCCATTCATATTACACTCTAGAAATAAGTGGTTTTCAGAGGTAAAGCACTGGAAGCAATGCTTTTGCAGGCCCATGTTATCCCCCTGCAAGGACACCCCTGAACTCCTCAAAGTCCCTTTCTCTCAAGTTCTTTCCCTCAGGAGTAAGTGGTGAGCTGAAATAAAGATGAAGGAGAGAATTACCAGGGAGAGACCAGGCACAAGGGGATATTATCACCACCAATGCTCTAACCCCTAGAATTCCCTCCTTAAACCTTTGTCTCTCTACCGCTCTCTCTTCCTTTGAGATGCTCCTTGAAGCCTTTGACCAAGCTCTTGGTCACTTCCCCTGACATCTCCTTCTGGGGCTCAGTGCCAAAATGCCCATCAAGAATGCTCTTTCCAAGTGCCACCGGACACTTTCTCTATTGAAGTGCCATACCGGTGCAAGATGTGGCATCGATAATGCTAGAATAATGAACTGCCGACTGATTAATGAATTAGTAACAAGCTGGGGGATGGTGCTGTAAATTGGTACTAGAGTGAGAATGATGAACACTTTTGCAGCTCAGTGCCTATTAGGGATTAAAACTCAATCCAAATCCGACCTGACCGTGCCCAGTCCAAACCCAACCCCAGCCTGAGGATGTGTGACAGTGTGGTACAGCTGGTAGAGCTGCTGCCTCACAGCTCGGGAGACATGGGTTCAATCCCGACCTTGGATTCTGTCTGTGTGGTACTGGCACATTCTCCCTGTGACTGGGCAAGTTTCCTCTGATGCTCCGGTTTCCTCCCACATCCTAAAAATCTGCAGGTTGGCAGATTAATTGACTGAAGTAAATTACTCTTAGTGTGTAGATGAGTGGTAGAATCTGAGGGGCAGTTGATGGGAGTGTGGGGAGATATTTGAGGCATAGATAGGGTAGACAGCCAGAATCTTTTCCCCAGGGTAGAAATATCAAACACCAGAGGACGTGCTTTTAAGGTTGGAGGGGGGAAGTTTAAAAGCGACGTGAGGGGCAAGTTTTTATTTACTCAGAGAGTGGTAGGTGCCTGGAATGGGTTACCAGGGGTAATGCTGGAAGCAGGCAGTTTGGTGGAATTTAAGAGGCTTTTAGATAGACACATGAATGTGAAGGGAATGGAAGGATATGGACGTTCCACAGGAGGAGGACATTTAGTATAAATTGGCATCAAGATCGGCACAACATCTTGTACTGTTCTTTGTACATTCTCCCTGTGTCTGCGTGGGTTTCCTCCGGGTGCTCCGGTTTCCTCCCACATTCCAAAGACGTACGGGTTAGGAAGTTGTGGGCATGCTATGTTGGTGCCGGAAGCGTGGCGACACTTGCGGGCTGCCCCCAGAACACTCTACGCAAAAGATGCATTTCACTGTGTGTTTCGATGTACATGTGACTAATAAAGAAATCTATGTTCTACATAAAATGGATCATGGTAAGGAATAGTGTAAATGGGTGGCTAATGATCAGAGTGGACTTGTTGGACTGCAGAACCTGTTCCTATGCTGTATCTCTTCATGACTTACAATTTTTTTCCATTCCTGATCCATCAGGATTGGGAGGAATTTCAGAAAAGCAGGAAGAATTAAAAACTTGCTGTGCTGCATATGCTTTACTGCAGATTTAGAGCAAAGAACATTTCTAGCAATCATGGACAGATTATCATTATTGAGATAAAGTCCAGAGCCAAACTGATGGGGCATAACTCATCCCCACCCAACACTACATGTTCTATCAGAATAGCTTCTTTTCTCTTGACATCTTTACCAACAAATCTATCTGAGACTCGAAGGCTGTTGTTGACCGCTGGGGTCTCTGTAGTCTCCTGGTGGAGCTGTACATCTCATTACTCTTTGTGGAAGAAGTACTTGCTGATTTTACTCCTGAATAGGTGGCCTCTTCTGGTGCATCATTCCTGATTTCCCCACAGAAGAATTGTTATTCTCTCTAGGGAATTATTTCAATGTTTTATTCACCATAGTCTGTACAGCTGCTGTCGTCTAAACTCAAGGAGTTGCAAGTCAAGCTGATGCAATGAGGGAACAGCATTCTCCAGACGTTCAGACTTTGATGATGAAACAAGCCAAACTAAACAAGGGGACATTAGCAAATATCGGACCAAGGTGCCTGGGGAGCAGGGTCTGGAGTGCCTGAACTTGATGCATCATGTTGCCAGGTCGAGTTGGTTGGTAGTCTTTTGTCCCAAGTTGAGTGGTTAGTGTTGGCATGGTGACAGAAGATCTCTATTTTATCCACTAATAAAAGGAAGTGTTAACTGTTTTTTCGACCAGACATCCTGTCCAATCTTTTGAATGTTTCCAGCAGTCTAGTAATGTACACAGAGTTCATGCTTTTCCATTTTCTTTTGGTTATTTGAGCTGGTCCAAAGCTTAGTGGTACAGATCACAGCAGCCTCAGTCTCTAGAGCTTTCTCCTCAATCCTTTTCACCTTACTTTCGTTCATCTTTAAAAAAACATCTTTCAGCCAAGTGGGACTAGCTTAGGTGGGCACCGTGGTCAGCACGGACAAGTTGCGCTGAAGGGCCTGTTTCCATGCTGTATGACTCTATGACTCTAAGTTGTCGTACAGTCTGGAGGTTTGGGAGGTTGTCCTTGGGTTACAAATGCCCAACTTGTGGACACCCTACATTTGAATATTATTAAATTCACAAGTCCAACGCACGTACATATGTTTATTCCTATGTAGAGCAAAACTAGTTTCCTCTCTCTCTCCACTTTTAGTAATTGTTCTTTCTTATCAGTCTTACGTGCTTTTGATGCCATTCATTACAACACTGTGGAGGTACAGTTACCGTTTGAGTGATTTTTGTGTATCTTCCGACTTACGGACAAGATCAACTTAAGGACGTGTGTAAGAACGGAACCTGTTCGTTACTCTGGGGATGGCGTGTACTGGCTGTCAGCCTTGGTGTCAGCCTGCCTTCTATGAAATACTGCAGCAGGTTGTTGAAAGAAGATCAGTTTGGCACTTGATTAAGCAGTAAAACAATGTTAAAACCCGCCTTTACTACGCTTAAACAAAACTTTGGAGGGGAGGTTAGCACAGGATTAGAGATCTCATCTAACACAAACAACTGGTAATCTCCTCCAGGAATGGTGAGATAAACATACAAACATAAAAAGAAAGAAAATGGTAGCAACACATAACAGAACCAATAACACACACAAAAAAAGGGTTTGGGAAAGATTAGAAACTTCTTCTTGGACCTTGCTCTCTTTATACAGAATTACATAAAATGACAGCCCATTCTGCCCTGCCGGTCCTGCCTCCTCTCCTCATCACACCCACACCCCCACTCCATCTCTGTTCTTCCTTGTCTTTGGTGGGCTTCCTTTACACTAATCGCCTCAGCTAGTCCTTAAGGTAGTGAGTTCCATGTCCTTATCATTCCTTGATTAAAGACGCTTCTCCAGAATCCCTGTTGGATTTGTGAGTGACAGTCTTTTATCTATGGCCTCTGGATTTTGATTCATAGATTCCATAGAACATACAGCACAGGAACAGGCCCTTCAGCCCACCATGTCTATGCTGACCATGATGCCATTTTAAACTAATTCCAGCTGCCTGCACATGGTCTATATTCTTCCATTACCTGCCTGTTCATGTCTAAGTGCCTCTTAAACGTTGCTATCGTATCTGCTTCTACCTGCCGTGAAAGTGTGTTCCAGGCACCTCCCACTCTTTGTGTAATGAAAAAAACTTACCTCGTAAATCTCCTTTAAACATTCCCCCTCTCAGCTTAAACCTATGCCTGAAAAAGGACTCTGACTGTCTACCCTATCTATGCCTCTCATAATTTTATAAACTTCTATCAGGTCTCCTCTTGGCCTCCGACACTCCAGAGAAAACAACCCAAGTTTGTTCAACCTCTCCTTATAGCTAATACTCTCCCATCCAGGCAAAATCCTGGTGAACTTCTTCTGCACTCTCTCCAAAGCCTCCACAACCTTCCTTAGTCTGGTGACCAGAACTTCACACAATGCTCCAAATGTTGTCTAATCAGAGCTGTAACATGACTTGCCAAGTGTTATAATTAATGCCCTGACCAACGAAGGCAAGCATGCCCTACTCCTTCATGACGACTCTATCCAATAATGTTGCCACCTTCTGTGAACGATGGACTTGCGCCCCAAAATCCCTCTGTACATAGTGCTCCTAAGGCTCCTGCTGTTTACTGCACACTTTTCCCTTGCATTTGACGTCCCAAAGTGCAACACCTCACACTTGTCTGGATTAAACTCCATCTGCCAGTTCTCCGCTCAAATTTCCAACTGAAAACGTAGGAATTAAGAACAGGAGTGGGCTGTTCAACCCTTTGAGGCTGCACCACAATTCAATAAGATCAGAGCTGATTTAATTCTAACTTTATTTTCTTGGCATCCTCCAAACAAAGGGAAAAACCTCTTCTGATGTCACCTCAATAAAACTCTTTTCTCATCTTACATATCTCTATTTTCACGATTAGTTCTAGAGAAAACAGCCCCTTTTACATAAACTGTTTCTTGTGGCATTCTTATAAATCTTTTTTTGCTCCTTCTCCAGATCCTCTTTGTCATTTTTAACTATGGAGAGCACAACTATCTACGTTACTGTTTCAAACAGTTCCTTGATCTATAATGGTTAATCTTTTCTTGGTGCAGGTAAATTATTAGCTTTACATTAATAAACAAATGGTAAAACCTTTGGGCTCAGTGACGTAGCCTTGATCTAAATTTATATTTATGGAACTTGCTGGAGTAGATTAGAAATAGATAGAAAAGCTGTGGTTGTTTAACCAGCCAGTGAGGTTCTGACGCAAAACTGTCAGGAGTGGTTTGATTTGGAGCCATTTCCTGGGTGAATAACCCAAAATCTTACTAAAGTAGAGACACAAAGACTGCAGAAGCTGGAATCTGGAGCAAAAAAAAACCAAACTGCTGGAGGAACTCAGCGGGTCAGGCAGCATCTGTGGAAGGAAATGGGCAGTTGATGTTTCAGTTCCAGATAAAGAATCTGTGTCAACTGTCCGTTTCCCTCCACAGATGCTGCCTGACCCACTGAGTTCCTCCAGCAGTTTGTTTTTTGCATCTTACTAATGTAAGATAAGATAAGATATATCTTTATTAGTCACATGTACATTGAAACACACAGTGAAATGCATCTTTTGCGTAGAGTGTTCTGGGGGCAGCTCGCAAGTGTCGCCACACTTCCGGTGCCAACATAGCATGCCCACAACTTCCTAACCCGTACGTCTTTGGAATGTGGGAGGAAACCGGAGCACCCGGAGGAAACCCATGCAGACACGGGGAGAACATACAAACTCCTTACAGACAGCAGCCAGAAAACTTCCTAACCTGTACGTCTTTGGAATGTGGGAGGAAACCAGAGCACCCAGAGAAAACCCATGCAGACACGGGGAGAACATACAAACTCCTTGCAGACAGCAGCCGGAATTGAACCCTATAATAGTGTTACGCTAACCACTACACTACCGTGCCTGCCCTTTAGTTTGCCTTTTTGTATTACATTTATGTTCTAATTCTAAACATCCTTGAGTTACACAATGAACACGCTTTAGAGAAGCAACTATTTTAATTTTATAACCAATAGGTCTGGGATAGGTGAAGAGTAATCGAGTATTGTATTTGCTTTTGAACACCCAAAAGGAAATTGTGCAGTAAATAGCTGGAGTACTGATGCTGGAAGATATGCATTACCCATTGTCAAATGGGAAACATCATACAATGTACTTTACTGTATTTAAAGATGAATAGGTACAAATACACATTGGAGTACCGTGATAAAAATAATACAATCACCTTACTCATCTGCCAATAGAGAGTTGCCTGGAGTTCAAACTAAACCTCACCAGAATGCCAGGAAGAAAATTGTTTACTGCAGAGAAAAATACCTGGCTGCCTTTCTCAGTCTCTAGATATTCCTTTATGCTTGCAACAGACTGATCCAACTTGCTTGAAGCTCCCTCAGAAGAAGCCAGACTACCCTGAAAAGCTTACCTGTGCTGTTTTGGATCTTAAAAGTAGCTTATATTTGTATTGTATATATGGCGTATGAAAATATTTCATTCATCAACTCCAACATTATAAATTCCAGTGCTTACATTTGTAAGAAGAATTGCCTTTTGGGAACAGTCAAGATGTAATTACAAACCCTTGCCAGAGTGAGGCGGTGAAGCATCACCAGGATACACCGCGATAAATTTACTTTGCAAAAACGAGCATGGGAATTTATAATGAAAATGATAAGGATGGGTTTTATGACATGAATATTGGGGCTGTATTATATTTGTTGTTGGTCCATTCCTTGCACCAATTTACCTAAAATCTGCACCTGGTCCAGACTTCTCATGTGAAGTATGGTTAAGTGAATAAGTAATGCCAGGCTATGTTTTAAATGTCCATCTCACCACATCACCATTCCCAAAACCCATTTCAGGGTAGACAGAAAGAAAAGGTTGCACTTGTATTCCTGTCTGCATTTTCTAAGGCTCTTTTTTAAAATTAAAAGTGCAGTCAGTGTTGCAGGAAACACAGCAGCCAGTTTGTGCCTAACAAGGTCCCAAATACAACAGCAAAGAGAAAGTAAGCTGTGCCTCATGGCATTGAGTGAGGATATATTTTGATTAGTTCACCAATTGCTCTTTTTACATCCATCAACGGAGGGTGACAGATACTTAGATATGGTAAGACTTTATCTGAAAAATGGTATCTCTTTGAGTACAGTCTGACCACAGTTCTACATCAGAATGCCAAGAAAGGCTTCTGTGCCAAGTCCCTGGAGTGGGGCTTGAACACACAACTTTCTGGATTTAAAGAAAATAGTTCTACCTACTGAGCCAGAGCAAGCAACTAAACATTGCTGTCACACCTGATCTATCAGTCATTCAATGGTGTATAAACAGCATGTGGAAGAGATTTTAATAACGTTGAGCAAGCGAGGGCTTTTCTCTTTGGGGAGAAGGAGGATGAGAGGTGATTTGATGGAGGTGCACAAGATGATAAGAGGCATAGATCGAGTGGACAGTCAGAGACTTTTTCCCAGGGTGACAATGGCTAACACGAGGGGACATAATTTTAAGGTGATTAGAGGAAGGTGTAAGGGGGATGTCAGGGGTAAGTTTTTTACACAGAGAGTGGTGGGTGTGTGGAACACACTGCCGGCAGAGGTTGTGGGGGCAGATACATTAGGGACATTTAAGAGACTCTTAGATAGACACATGAATGATAGAGAAATGGGGGGGCGATGTGGGGGGGAAGGGTTAGATAGATCTTAGAGCAGGATAGGATGTTGGTACAACATTGTGGGCCGAAAGGCCTGTACTGTGCTGTAATGTTCTATGTTAAATCTATGTTATCACTGAAACAATCCAGAGGCCCTCAGTGGAACCAAATATCATTCTGCTGTAAATATTGCACTGGGAATATAAAATCATGAAAGATCGTTGCCACAAATTTCTTTCAGTCACCGTTTCTCTGAGACACCAGCGAGCAGGATTCCCACTGGTTACTATGGTTGACTGGGAGAACCAACAAGTCCCAGCCTCCTCTCTCTGTGCGCTCTGGCTGCACTTAGCATGCACAGCAGCAACATCAGGGCTTTTCAGCAGTGCTCCCAACTTGCAAACTTCACCAACAGGGCAGCAGATGCAAGTGCATGGGAATACCACTCCCTTGAAGCATCCCATTCAACTGCACCAACCAGGTCATAAAATTGCCTGCTTTTCTATTGTCCTTCATACATACTGTGGGAGCACCTTTACCAGACTCATCCATGGTCCAAGAACTTATTCTGCTACCATCCCTCAACTGGGATGCCAATTTATACTTGTCAGCAATTCCATTATCTCGAGATTAAATGAAAAGTTCTATTGCACTGTTAATTCAGTCAAATAATAACTTCTAACCCATCATATCAGGACCTCCTTGGATGTTTGGGCCTCTGGTAAAAAAACACGTGCTTCGATGAATTGGGAAATTAGAGTCACAGATAGAGTGATAGAGGGATACAGCACAGAAACAGGCCTTTCAGCTTATCGAACCTGTGCTAACCATCAACCATCCTTTAACATCAATCCTACATTAACTACAAAAGGACTTGGGAGATAGTAATCTGTTGGAAGCACATTGCTATTCATTTAGTGAGGGCCACCATTTCCACGTATCGTGATAAAACACGATCATATGAATGCTTAAGGTTTTCATCCAGATTTTACAGAAGTTGGATGAAAATCTTAAGCATAGGATATGGAGACTGTGGAATGGGTGTAGAAGTGGTTCACCAGGATGCTGCCTGGATTAGAGGGTATAAGTTACAAGGAGAGGTTGGACAAACTTGGGTTGCTCTCCCTGGAGCAGTGGAGGCTGAGGGGAGACCTGATAGAGGTTTTTAAAATTATGAGAGGCGTAGGTGAGGTAGACAGTCAGAATCTTTTCCCCAAGGGAGAAATGTCAAATACCAGAGGACATTCTTTTAAGGTTAGAGGGGGAAAGTTTAAAGGTGATGTGAGGGGCAAGTTTTTTATGCGGAAAGTGGTAGGTGCCTGGAATGGGTTACCAGGGGTAGTAGTGGGAGCAGGCGGTTTGGTGGAGTTTAAGAGGCTTTCAGATAGACACATGAATATGATGGAGGGATATGGATGATACACAGGAGGAGGACATTTAGTATAAATTGGCATCAACATCATGGGCCGAATGGCCTGTCCAGTGCTCCACTGTTCTATGTTCTGTGTTTAAGTTTTCCGACTTACAAAATGGCAAGTTAGGATTCAAAATGCACTGAAGCAGGAAAGTTTTTGCCAATGGCAATTTCAGACAGACATTTCCTTTTAGAAAACAGGCTTATATAGAAAACATTTTTGGAAAGCATATCACTTAATTCTCTGAATAAAGTGCACATTGGGTCAGTTGTAAGTGACCTGCAGCAATGATGTAGGGTGATTAATTAAAACAGCACTGGAGCAAGAACAGACTTTGGGTATTTTTTGGTATTCTCTTGGAGAAAGTGAAACAGAATTTAATTAAATTTTATATTTGCTTTTGGCATTGAAATGGAACGACCTTTAAAGATGATTCATTCAAGAGAATTACAATAAACAGATTCTTTAGAAATATATACAAACCTAATCGGAAGAGATTTTAATTTAGAATGCCCTTGTGATGTTGAATACCCAAGGACCTTTTTGTAAAAGTTGATAAATATTTGAACTTAAAAAAAGTTAATTTCCAATATTGCAAGTACTACGAACATATGATGCCTAATATTGGTTGAATGTGGCACACACATTCTGCCTTCACTCAGGTAACACTTTGCACATATTAATTACCATATTTTCCCAAAAAAACTTTTACCATCTTAACCCATGTTGAAAGAACTCTTCTATAGCTATAAAATAACCAAAACTATCACAGATGCAAGAAACTTGGATTGAATTTTTCAAACAAGCCTTACTCTAATTTACTTGAAATCAGAAATCTCTCACTAACCCACCAAGTTGTCCATTCTTAATGAGGTTAAAAGGTTCCATGATGTTTCATAGGAATATGATCAGAAAAAATTGATCCCAAGCAACCTTAGGAATCATTAGGATAAGGTGACTGAAATCTTTATTGTGGAAGCAGGTAGCATGGAGCATCTCAGAGGAGAAGAAAGAGCTGGGGAGGTTCAGGGAGGGGATTACAAAGCTTTGGGCCTTGGCGTGTAAAGGCATAACTGCCAGTGTTGGAAAGAAGAAAATCAGATGTGGTCTGGAGGCCAGAGATGAAAGGGGGCAGAGGTCTTGGACAATTGGAGGGCTGGAAAAAGTTACAAAGTTAGGAAGGCTTAAGGCCAAGGGACAATTTGAAAACGTAAAGAGAATGGATGATAACTTTAAAACTGAGGTATTACCAGACCAGAAGCCAGAGCAGGTGAACAACGTTATAACAACCAAAAAATCCTGAGGTAGATTCCATCTTAGATGTTACTTTTTGCTCTTCAGAGCTTCACCGGGACCAATACAGTGGTCGAACACCGTGAGTATGTTCGACTTGCTGTAACACTGCATTGGACCACTGGCTAAATCTAAACTGAGGTAAAAACAACTTCACATGGTAGTTTTCTGCTAACAAACATAAACACAAGAGGTTCAACATGACTGAAATGGAACCACTGTGGTTTCACCATTCATATGATTCCAAGTCATAAACTACACACATCTACCTATTAAACCCATCAAGTGATAAGCTGTGCTACCTACAAGTTATTCTTTATGTTCCCACTATCTACCTAAATATAGTAGAAATTGAAAATAAAGATGAGATAATTCTTGTGATGTTCATATTAGGCCTAACCTTCACAACTCAACACTACTACAACTAGAGTTGTCGCCTCACAGTGCCAGAGACCTCGGTTCAATCCTGACCCTGGGTGTTGTCTGTGTAGAGTTTTCATGTTCTCCCTGTGACTGCGTGGGTTTCCCCCAGGTGCTCCAGTTTCCTCCCACATCCCAAAGATGTGTGTGTTGGTAGGGTAATTGGCCGCTGTAAATTGCCCCTAGTGTGTAGGTGAGGGGTAGAATCTGGGGGGAGTTGATGGGAATGTGGGGAGAATAGATAATGGGATTAGTATAGGATTAGTGTAAATGGGTTCTTGTTGGCTGGCACGGAACTGGTGGGCTGAAGGGCCTGTTTCTGTGATGTATGTCTCCATGACTCTGTGATTTATATTACATGCAACAAATGCGTGCACACTTAGCAAGACCCAACACAACAGGTGACGTCGAACAGTGAGATAACCATGGTTTTCTGGAATACCCACAGATGTACAAAGTTCCATCCTTAAATATCCTTTGTACACAACTAATAGAAATAAATCTGATCTGGAGTTCCTGATCCATCCTAGCACTGGACTACAGAGAAACCGCATCTTCAACGGCAAAGATGCTCTATGCCCTGTTATTGAGCTGTTGCAGAAATTGTAAACTAATGCTACTGATTTCAGTCTCTCTAAGCCAAGTGATCTACAGGAGCTGACCGTTCAATAACTGTGCAAGTCATTGGCCAGACCACACTTGGAGTATTGTGTGCAGTTCAGGTCGCCCAGCTAGAGGAAGGAAGTCATTAAGCTGGAAAGGGTCTGGAAAAAAATTCACGAGGATGTTACCAGGACTGGAGGGATTGAGTTACAAGGAGAGGCTGCATAGGCTAGGACTGTTTTTCCCTGGAATGTAGGAGGCTGAGGGGTGATCTTATGTAGAGGTATATAAAAACAGGAGGGGCATAGATAAGGGGAATGGTCACAGTCATTTCCCCAGGGTAGGGGGAGTCTAAAACCAAAGGACATAAATTTAAGGTGAGAGGGGAAAGATTTAAAGAAGACCTGATGAGTAACTTTTTCACACAGAGGGTGGTGGGTATATGGAACGAGCTGCCAGAGGAAGCTGTCAAGACGGGTACAGTTACAACGGCTGAAAGACATTTGGACAGGTACAGGGATAGGAAAGGTTTAGAGGGATATGCAGGCAAATGGGACTAGAACAGATAGACAATTTGGTTGGCATGGATGAGTTGGGCTGAAGGGCCTGTTTCTGTGCTGCGTAACTCTATAACTCTGTGACTGTACACTACTGCCCTCTGCCATGGCAAATCTTATCTTTTATTTATTTTTATTGATAACATAGTCTGCCCCCTGTAGTGTCAATCTATTTTTAACCACTTGGAATTCATTGTCCGTCAATTCACTCTTTAAGTTAACACTACCAGAGCAGTACTGAGGGAGTTCTGCACAGGCATAGGTCCCATCCTAAACCAACCCTCAGTCTGCCCTGCAAGATGTGTAAGATTCCCACTTCATTATTTGATGACATACCAAGGAGTCTCCCTGGAGTTCTGGCCAATATTAATTTCTCTTCAATCAACATCAATGAAACAGATTATGTGGTTTTCAATTGTTGTTTGTGGGAACTGCTTTGCAAAAATCAATTGTCACACTTCTCCAGATTGTGACAGTATCAACACTTTAGAGGAAGTATTTCTTTGGTGCTTGTATGCTTTGACTTCTTGGGGCTGTAAAAGGCACTACAGAAATGCAAGTCTTGGTTTTATTCCTGTTTGTTATCAGACTCTTGAACAGACACTAAAAATAAACTCTTGATCTCTCAATCTACCTCATCATGGCCCCTGCACTTTATTTGTCTACCTGCACTGCACTTTCTCTGTAACTGTAACACTATATTCTGCATTCTGTTTTTTTTCTTTTGTACTACCTCGATGTACTAATGTGTGGAATGATCTGTCTGGCAAACAAAAGCCTTTCACTGGATCAGTACATGTGACAATAATGAACCAATTACCGAGTTGATAAATTTGTCCTGTGAGGGACATTTCATTTGCAAATGCAATGTTGTTTCATCACCCATTCCCTTCCAAACCACCACGGTGTGAGAAAGGGCAGCAGAACTGAATGTTTCTTGCTTTGATTTCTAGGGTGAGTGAAACAGTAAAGTCTACGAAGGGCTGATAGGAAAGTTGTTCAGGACCCTCTAGTTACACGGAGCCAATGAAATCTGAAGCAGCTTGGCACATGTATCCTGTACACCATAGAAACCATGTTACTCATCTATAATAAACAGAGGTAGAGGGTTCTGAAGCATAAAAGTTATGCTAAATCTTCAAATAATCACGGGAGACACGAGAGACTGCAGATGCTGGAGTCTGGAGCAACACACAAAACACTGGAGGAACTCAGTGGGTCAGGCAGCGTCTGCGGAGGGAAATGTTTTGACCAGTCCAGATGAAGGATCTCGACCCGAAATGTCGACTGTCCATTTCCCTCCGCAGATGCTGCCTGACCCACTGAGTTCCTTCAGCATCTTACCTATTTAATAATTACTGGTTTGGCCCCAGCTGTACCAGAAACACTTGCTCTGAAGAGCCTTCCACAGCCCCAGGAAATCAAAGTATACAAGAACCAAAGAAACACTTTCTCTGAAGTGCTGATACTGTCA
Organism: Pristis pectinata; assembly: GCF_009764475.1. Taxonomy (NCBI): domain Eukaryota; kingdom Metazoa; phylum Chordata; class Chondrichthyes; order Rhinopristiformes; family Pristidae; genus Pristis; species Pristis pectinata. The sequence continues at coordinate 41,102,644 of NC_067420.1, forward strand.
TAATGTGGGCAATGTGACAATCAATTTCTGCAAAGCAAGCTCCCACAACCAGGTGCACAAGAAACTCTGCAGATGCTGGATATATCTGGAGCAAAACACAAAAAGTGCTGGAGGAACTCCAGCCCTAATGGTCTTCACATCAACTTCTTGAACTTCCGATAAACCCACCCTTTCTTTTTCTTTCCCCAGCCCCCCCCACTCCTTTGTCTTACTTTATTCCTGTGGCTCCCTTCCCCTGCCTTGATGACCTGCCCATCTCCTCGTCTCCCCTCCCCTCCCCCATCCTTTATTCCATGGTCCACTACCCTCTCCTACCGGATTCCTCCTTCTTCAGCCCTCGGCCTCTTCTACCCATCACCTCTCAGCTTATTACATCTTCTCCCCCCCCCCACCCACCTACCTTCCCCCTCTCACCTGGACTCACCTATCACTTGCCTGCAGGCACTCCTCCCCCTCCCCCCACCTTCTTATTCTGGCTTCTGCCCTCTTCCTTTCCAGTCCCGATGAAGGATCTCGGCCCGAAACGTCGACTGTTTATTTCCCTCCACGGATGCTGCCTGACCCGCTGAGTTCCTCCAGCACTTTTTGTGTGTTGCTCCCACAAACAGATAATCTGTTTCATTGATGTCGATTGAGGATAAGCTGACTGTCAGCAGTTTGTACGTTCTCCCCGTGTCTGCGTGGGTTTCCTCCGGGTGGTCCGGTTTCCTCCTACATTCCAAAGACGTACGGGTTAGGAAGCTGTGGGCATGCTATATTGGCGCCGGAAGCGTGGCGACACTTGTGGGCTGCCCCCAGAGCACTCTATGCAAAAGATGCATTTCACTGTGTGTTTCGATGTACATGTGACTGATAAAGATATTTTATATTGGAGATGGGGTTAGGAGATTTAGGAGGACTTCAGTTATACAAGTGTGAATGAAGGAACTATTAAACATCAAAGAGAGAAATGGTTAAAATCATGTTAGTGAATTGGATAAAGTGTTCCCAATGGCAGATGGGTTGGTGATCAGACAACGCAGATTTAAGGTGATTGAATGATCCAGGTAATTGAAAAGTCCAAAGAGAGACATGGATTTTATAATCCAGAATAAATGGCCGAAAGCAGTGAGAGAAGCTGATTTAATAGGACTTTTCCCAAGGGTGTTGGATAAACACTGCGGGTTATTGGAGATACAGCTGGAGAAATGAGAACAACTTCAAGGCTCTTTCAAAGAGCTAGCACAGGCTCAACAGGCCAAATGGCCTCCACCAGTGGTTGATTGGTTTATTATTGTCACATGTACCGAGATACAGTGAAAAGCTTTTGTTTTGCATGATGTCCAGACAGATCATTCCAAACATAATTACATCGAGGTAGTAAAAGGAGGATAGAATGCAGAATGTACTGCTGAGATGTAAGAGAACACTGTTAGTAATTCTTACAGTTTTAGGATTGAGATTTAAGAGATTCAAATGATTATAATAAATGTAATTAAATTATCTGCTGGAGCCAGCTTGCAAAGTGTTGCCACACTCTGGTGCCATCTTGCTGTTCTGTCTGACTCTGTGACATCAATGTATAACCTCAGGTTTCCCATTTGAATTGGTGGGTCGAGTATTGATTGGTGTTGGAAGAGTTTTAGTGACACAGTCTTTGCCCTGATGCTGTTTCACTTCACAAGTACGGAGTCTGACTAAGCTTAAGCCAGCCAGTTCGTCTCCTCAGGAAAACACCTCAGATGTACTGTCGATTCCAAAGCTCGAACGCAGTGGGTAATTCACAGCTTCTGGAGATGAATGAAAGCTTTGTGATTGCATCCGAAAGAGTTACCACAACCATGGTTGGAAATAAAACTGAAATTGTGGTAGGAATTCCTCAACAAGGACTGAACATTGTAACATGCCTACTATTCCCACACATGATCCTAGTAGTGTGTGGGTTGAGAGAGAGGGAAGGGGGCAGGGTGTTGGTGACAGGTTAGGGTCGGGGTGGGGTTCTACCTTGCTAACTTTAAATTTAAAATATCACAGCATCAGGATGAATAGCCAGGGACTAAAGCACGAGTGCTTTTTAAACACAATTGTTATCCAATTTTGTAAGAGTCTAAACCTCTTTGGTTTATTGGTTTATTATTGTCACTTGTACCGAGGTACAGTGAAAAGCTTGTCTTACAAACCGATCGTACAGGTCAATTCATTACACAGTGCAGTTACATGAGTTAGTACAGAGTGCATTGAGGTTGTACAGGTAAAAACAATAACAGTACAGAGTAAAGTGTCACAGCTACAGAAAAAGTGCAGTGCAATAAGGTGCAAGGTCACAACAAGGTAGAAAAAGCTCTTAAAGTTTTGAAATCCAGAGGGTTGCCATTCAGCCCATTACTGCTGAGTGGACTAGCCCTTACATTAAGATTATGAACTCTTGTAGCCCATGTGCAAAGACAAAAAACAGAAAAGCCTTTAATTATCTTCATTATCTTAACTAAACCCAGACCTTCTATACCTAAAGGACAGCATAGTCCATGTAACGTGACCTCATGATTTATAGCAGCAGAATGGTTCACAGGAGCATTATAGTTTCTATCCATTTCCTGAGCATCAGCTGATTTTGAAACCATGGATCCTCCTATCACAGTGGGGGCTGTGCCCACAGATGGAGCGAATCATAGATCATAGAACAGTACAGCACAACACAGGCCCTTCGGCCCACAATGTTGTGCCAACCTTTAAACCTCGCCTAAGACTATCTTACCCCTTCCTCCCATATATCCCTCTATTTTAAATTCCTTCATATGCTTATCTAGCAATCTCTTGAATTTGACCAATGTACCTGCCTCCACCACCGCTCTAGGCAGTGCATTCCATGCCCCAACCACTGTCTGGGTAAAAAACTTTCCTCTGATATCTCCCTTGAACTTCCCACCCATTACTTTAAAGCCATGCCCTCTTGTATTGAGCATTGGTGCCCTGGGAAAGAGACGCTAGCTGTCCACTCTATCTATTCCTCTTAATATTTTGTACACCTCTATCATGTCTCCCCTCATCCTCCTTCTCTCCAAAGAGTAAAGCCCTAGCTTCCTTAGTCTCTCCTCATAATCCATACTCTCTAAACCAGGCAGCATCCTGGTAAATCTCCTCTGCACCCTTTCCGACACATCCACATCCTTCCTATAATGAGGCGACCAGAACTGGACACAGTACTCTAAGTGTGGTCTAACCAGAGTTTTGCAGAGCTGCATCATTACCTTGCAGATCGCAAGAACAATCTGTTTGAGTCATAGAATCACCACGAGATACAGTGCGGAAACAGGCCCTTCCGCCCATCGAGTCCATGCTAACTATCAACCACCCATTGATAGGACCTGAAGATATACATCATTTACATGTCCTTGAAAGCAAATCCTTAACACAGAAGCCAGAAGGAGGTGGTGAGATGCCAGCACTGAATGTGCTAAATGTTTAATTCCTTCCTAATAAATCCTGTAATAAGTGATGTATAAAAGTTTGGTTAGGTCACATATAGAGTATTGTGTAGAGTTCTGGTCTCCACATTACAGGAAGGAGGTGGACACTTTGGAAAAGGTGCAGAAGGGGTTCACCAGGATGCTGCCTGGATTGGAATGTATGTTAGTTATAAGGAAAGGTTGGATAAACATGAATTATTTTCTCTGGAGAATCTGAGGTAGAGGGGAGTTTATAAAATTAGGAGAGGCAAAGATAGGGTAGACAGTCTTTTCTCCAAGTTGGAAATGTCATATACTAGAGGGGACAGCTTTAATGTGAGAGGGGAAAGGCTGAAAGGAGATGTGCGGGGCAAGTTCTTTTATACAGAGCGGTGGGTGCCTGGAACTCGCTGCCAGGGGTGGTGGTGGAGGCAGATACAACAACATTTAGGAGGCATTCAGACAGACGCATGAACATGCAGAGAACGCAGGGGATATAGTCTACATGCAGGCAGATGGGATTAGTTTAAATTGACATCATGGTCGGTGCCGCCACGGCGGGCCGAAGGGTATGTACTGTTCTGTCAATGGTTGGGTGACACTTTAACCCTGGTCTCACTCCCAGCAGGGGAGTTGTAGATGTCATGGGCACCTCTCTATCTGATGTCAGTTACTTGAACTGGAGCTAATAAAAAAGTTATCAGCTCCTTCCCTGTCCGCACTCCCGCTATCTCCACACACACCAAACTACACTCTGATCATCCGCTGGTGGGACTCTTGGCTAGACCAAAGTGCAACTTCTTCTCTTGAATCTTCCCGTCCAGTGTCCCGAGCCCAATACTTATCCCAACATCGACAGATTTATCCCGTGGCGGGATCTTCCCGTGCGCGTTGGCTGCCGCGTTCCCCCCGCCACAGTGAACGCAACTGGGAGGTCGCGGCAGGGCGCTATAGAAATGCAGGACTTTTTTCCGACTCGCCTTCCAGAGGAGGTCACCAAGTGACATCGCCCCCGGGGCAATATTTCCTTGTGTGTGTGAGACGGTCACCAGTAAGTCAGGGACTTTCTTTCAACCCCTCCAACTCTCTGTCCCCCTCCCAACGCAGCCCAACCTGCGGATGAATGCGGAGCACAGGCTGAGACCCTCCCGGAGTTGTGCTGCTCTCTGACCGGAGCTCAGACTCACCTGGTCCCGCCGGAGGGTCCCGGGACGCGGCGGATTGCGGGCGACCCGCGCAGGGAGGCGGAGAGTGGCCGCAGCTTCGCCCGGACAATCTCGCTAAACAGGTGGGTTCGCAATACGAATATTTCGGGGACTTGGGTTTGGGGGTGGATGGGGGAAGAATCTGACACGGTTACCTGCTTCCTATCTTCCTCAGTGCAATGGACCCGGCACTCTGCAGAAATCCAGTGAGATGCAAGGTGTGAAAGCGAACGCTCAGGAGGATCAATGAACAGAGGCAAAAAAAATCCTTTCTCCGCACCCCCGCCGGCGAACTATTCAAATAAACCTTCGGGACAGGGGTCTGTCTGCAATTGGCAAAGGAGGAATGTAGGGCAGGTTTTTAATACATTGCCCCAGCCCGGGAGAAATAAACCCCACCCTCTGGAATCCTCAAGGGGTCGGGGATCAGAGGGACTGTGAATGAATGTACAATTGAAAGACAAATCGCACCCGAGGGTAGTTAGGGCTTTTCTCTGCAATAGATCAATGGAGAAATGGCGGCAGAGATGAAATTCACTGGCAGGAAGGCTTCTGGAACAGAGAAGGCGAGATATTGAAACAAAAAAAATATATCCTCCGCGCAAAATTACTTGCCCAGCGCATTCCTTTGAGAAGTTCTGTGAATAGCGTTCATTTATGATCTTGAATTTACACCCGCGCATAACCTTAGGCTGTTGAATTGAATTGTAGGATTACTTAGAGAAAGCATCACCCCACACCAATGCCCGTAGAAAGTTTATTCCAAAGTGGGTCTAAGAAGTCTTTGGAATATATTCATATTATTTTTTCTCTTCTAGAAATGTAATGGGCAAGAAGAGTTTGATTGATTTGAATGAGAGCGGGTTAGAACGATGGAGTGGTGGGTAGCGAAGGCTCAGGAGTATTATTTTTGTTAGGGCTTCAAGTGTGAGCGACAGGCGGATAGGACTCCCAGTCCCAGGTTTACCAGCAGAGAGCAGCGAGAGTCGACTCCTTGCTTGAATGGCGACCACTGGGGGGTGGTGGGGGGGGGGGGTCAGAATCCCCTCTCCACCCCCAAGGACTTCCCACCGATTTAGAGTTAAGACCTACCCCCCAAGCCCTTGGATGGGATCTATCTCCCTGATGGCAAATATCTGGAATTCAAACAATAGGTTGTTAGTCCTTTGGAGGAGTGTACGGAACTGAAATATTCCTCCAACGGCGAAGTCCCAGGGATTGATTGACTTGATGTCCCTCATTAATGACTGGCCCGGTTCAGCTTGAAGTCACCATCAGAAGCAGCCGAGTGATCAAGGCCGGAGGCTGAGCCCCGGGTTGGATTGTTCCACCGGCGCCTGTTGTGAATTTAGTTGGTGGGCTGGCACTACAGGAGCAGCAGAGGAGATGCTGTTGGGTTTCCAGAATACAACAGGTTGTCCAGTGGGAGGGAAGCACAATTGGTCTGCTGCATGTGAGACTCCAGTCCCACCGGGTGTTCTGGACTCCTGGTGCCAACAAGGATGGACATAAAGTACTACTTCACCAGAGTCGTGCCCCATTCCAAGAAAACATAATCCAATGATGGGGGCAGCTTTCCAGAAAATGGGACGTCTGTTCCGTTGGCCGTGCTCTCACTACCCCCTACACCCAATCAAATCCTGCTTTGGGATCTTAGTTATATCACATCCTTCTCCATCTCTGCCAACCAAACGGGGGGGGGGGGGGGAGGTGGGGTGCAAGGCTTCATCATGTAACCCTTCACCCTCCATCCTGCACCCACTCACTGCCCTACCCCCTCACCTCCAGCCAGTTAGTTCCCCCTGCTGAATCCATGCTTTGTGATGTTTGCAATTTATCCCTGCATTCTGGTGCCTGAAGTTGTGATTCTCACTTGTATTTCAAGATGTGATTCCTTGCCAGGAGTCAACTCGCCACATTGATTTCGGAAGGCTATTCTTCATTGTCAGAGAGTCATACAGCACGGAAACAGGCCCTTCGGCCCAACTCGTCCATGTCGACCAAGGTGCCCATCCAAGCTAGCTCCATTTGCTCACGTTTGGTCCATATCCCTCTAAGCTTTTTCTATCCGTGTACCTGTCCAACTGTCTTTTAAATGAAGTTACTGTACCTGCCTCAACCACCTCCCCTGGCAGCTCGTTCCATATACTCACCACCCTCTGTGTGAAGAAGTTGCTCTTTTAAATCTTTCCCCTCTTACCTTAAACCTGTGCCCTCTAGTGTTTGGTTCCCTTTCCCTGGGAAACAGACTGAGCGCATTCACCCTGTCTATGCCCCTCATGATTTTATACACCTCTATCAGGTCAGCCCTCAGTCTCCTACATTCAAAGGAATAGTCCTCACCTGCCCAACCTCTCCCTATAACTCAGGCCCTCAAGTCCCAGCAGTGTTCTTGCAAATCTTCTGACATTCCTTTTCCTTTGAACTTTGTTTGCCTCCACCTCTTTCCTGTGTTTTTATATTTCAAATAAATGTACACCACTGACTCTTTTATCCACCACAGTTTCAATAACAATGCAGTGTCCTACACATCCCAGGCCTTGCTCTCCAAATTCCTCACTTCATCCTAATGTAGCCCTGAGCACTAACACAACACAAAACACTCTCAAATTATGAATGGGAAATGCTAGAAACACTCAGCAGGTCAGGCAACATCCGTGGAGAGAGAAACAGTTAATATTCCAGGCCCGACCCCCTTGGGTTCAAGGGAACCGGCATCAGAAAAATCCAGCAAGCATCAGATGTTTTCACGAAAGGTGCAGTTCATTACCAAGGTTGGAAGGAGTAATGTTCGATGGTCACAGCAGGGTTAGGAGCTTGTAGATAAGGCAGGGGAATTAATTGGTTGGGTGAACCGAAGAGCAGGCAGTTGTTTTTGGACTGTTTCATTCAATAATCCTGATTAAAGAAGTTTGCTCTGTGTTGCATCCTTGTAAAGTAGGGTTATATTAGGAGATCACTTCTTAGCTCTAGAGTTATAGATGCCATGAGTCTATGACTCTCGAGCTTAACGTCAATGAGGTTGAAGAGAAAAGGACTTGTTTGCAGCTCTGGGACCTGGGGTTAAAAGTGGAGAGTCCAGAGAGCAGGAAGTTTTCAATTTGCTATTAAGACCAGCATTTGTTTCTATTCCTAATTTCCCTTGAGAAGATGCTCTGAACTGCCCTGCCTGAGACTGCAAGAAACTGCAGAGAGTTGTGGACACAGCTCAGTACATCACGGAAACCAGCCTCCCCTCCACGGACTCTGTCTACACTTCTTGCTGCCTTGGTAAATCAAAGACCCCACCCACCCTGGACATTCTCTCTTCCCTCTCCCATCGGGCAGAAGATACAAAAGCCTGAAAGCACGTACCACCAGGCTGAAGGACAGCTTCTATCCCACTGTTATAAGATCATTGAACAATCCCCTAGTACGATAAAATGGACTCTTGACCTCGCATTCTACCTCGTTATGGCCTTGTACCTTATTGTCTGCCTGCACTGCACTTTCTCTGTAACTGTAACACTACATTCTGCATTCTGTTATTGCTTTTCCCTTGTACTGCCTCGATGTACTGATGTGATGAAATGATCTGCACTGATGACATACAAAATGAAGTTTTTCACTGTGACAATAATAAACCAATTTACCACTTTGTTGACCTGCTACAATATAGGAGGGAGAAATATTCCCACAGCGTGGTTGGGAAGGGTATTCCAGGAATTTGGCTCAGTAAAGGAATAGTGGTGTCTTTACAAGCCAGGATAGAGATTTGTTGGGGTAGCTGGTAGATGATAGTGCTCCCATGTACTTGCTATCCTTATCGTTTTAGGTTGTAAAGATTATGGGTTTGAGAGAAATTATTGACGAAGCCTCAGTAAGTTGCATCAGTGAATTTTGTGCATTTTCAGTAGCCACAGGGCAGTGAAGGAGGAACTGGATGTAGGGGTTGGTGGATGGGGTGCTGGTTTAGTAGGCTACTGGGTCTTGGATGGTGTTAACCTTCTTAAATATTGTAGCTGCACTCATCTAGGCAAGTGGAGAGCATTCCATCACAGTGCTAACATATCTTAGAGATGATGGAAAAGCCTTGGGGTGTCAGAAGGTGATTCACTTGCTGCAGGATGACCAGCCTCTGACCTGCTCTTGCAGGTACAGTATATATGTGGTTGGCCCAATTCAATGTTTCAAACACCACCACAACCCCCATCCCATTCACCAGGCCATTGCTGATAGGAGAACTGCAGTCAAGAATATTCACTGCTGAAGAATGACAGAAGAAGATTCAATAGTAAACCTCAAAAGCAAAGTTGGATAAGTACTTGAAGGGGAACAATTGCCTGAGATTGAGAAACAGTAGGAGGCATGAAGCTAAGAGCTGGTATAGACAGTATGGGCTAAATGGCGTTGTGTGATCTTGTGATTTTGTTCTAAGCAACTTTTCACTTTGGATGAGGTTTAGCTGGCAGAGCAGATCTCTACCCACTGATTACAGACTCCTTGGATTAATGTCAGGAATCAGGTCAAGGTTGTGCTATCTGATGGGATACTGTCGTGGAACCTTGCATCAAACTGACAGCCAGTGGCGCTCAACCAGGAGAATGACTCTCGATAAGAAATGAGTTGATTGGAAAGAATTCCTCCAGAAAGAGCACCAGACCACTGCATACCTTTCATTTCAGTACAACGAAAATAGGCCAGAAGCAGATAGGTGGGGAACTGAGTAAAAATATTAATTTTTTTTAGATACATTGAATTTTTTTAGGTTATTCCGAGGCAACCTCAACGGTCTTCATTAATACTCGGTTCCCTATGAGGAATTAGAAGAGTGGTAAAATGGTATATCGGCTTATTGTTGTCACATGTACTGAGGTACAGTGAAAAACTATTTTGCATGTCATCCATACAGATTATTTCATTACAATGGTGCATTGAGGTAGTACAAGGGAAAACAGAGTCCATGGAGAGGAGGCTGGTTCTCGTGATGTGCTGAGCTGTGTCCAGAACTCTCTGTAGTATTGCCGGAGGGCCGAGAATGGGGATCTGTGGCATCCAGAACCATCCATCACACTGTGGTTATATTCCTCCTCAGGTCTGGCCCAGATCATCCCACTGTGACCCGTGATGTTGTACGCCAATACCTACAGCAGCAGCCCAACCAGACTGTGCTCATTCTACACGCTAAGGTTGCTCAGAAATCGTATGGGAATGAAAAGAGGTAAAAAGTCACAACCTTAGATCTCAGATCTACATTTTTTATAATCTCCTTTGAAAGCATTTCCTTTACATTTCTTATTTGGTAATTGGTTTATAATTGTCACATGTACCGAGGTACAGTGAAAAATTTTGTTTTGCATGCCATCCATACAGATCATTTCACCACATCAGTACATTGAGGTAGTACAAGGGAAAAGCAATAACAGAATGCAGAATATAGTGTTACAGAGAAAGTGCAGTGCAGGCAGACGATAAGGTACAAGGCCATAACGAGGTAGAATGCGAGGTCAAGAGTCCATCTTATCGTACTAGGGGATTGTTCAATGATCTTATAACAGTGGGTTAGAAGCTGTCCTTGAACCTGGTGGTACGTGCCCTCAGGCTTTTGTATCTTCTGCCCGATGGGAGGGGTTCAGTCCCTCAAGGCTGAAGATAACTGGCTTCCACCTCCAGATCTGTGGGCTCGGGGATGGCTGAAGAGTTCTATTCAGGATCTGCACACTCTTGCCACAGGCAGGACAAGTGGTGCCTGATGAGGCAGCTGGGTGGTTTGTTCGGGCAGTTTCATTTGACCTTCAATCACAGGGACTCTGACCTGTTCCATACCTTCCTAGTTGGCAAGAGGTATACATCAACTCAGCAGAGTGTAGATATCCATCGCAAACCGCTACAACTTGTATAGGGAGAGCAGCAGAATGTGAATGTTTCCTTTATTTAAAGTGAACAAGTCTTAGAGTCAGGTTACACAGGAAGAGAGAGATGTTTCCACAGCAACTTTATTGACTATAAAGCACTATGGGGCTTCCTCAGGTCCTGAGGTGCAGTCACTGTTGTAATGTAGCAGCCACTTTGTGCATAGCAAGCTCCCATAAACACCAATCTGGTGACAATCACCAGATAAAAAGTCAAAGTTAAAGATGAGTTTATTGAAAGATGCACAAGTACAAATATGCACAGGTACAATGAAAAACTTACTTGCAGCAGCATCACAGGCACAGAGCATCAGATACACCACATTCACAAGAGAAACATAAATTAAACATAAATTACACAAACGTTGGGTGGCGATTCTTTGCAAGCTGCTCCCTGCTGATCTATTCATTACTTCTGTTATAATCATTGTATTCTTTTAACTCTAAGAATTCTTTCTCTGTAACTGTAACACTATATTCTGCATTCTGTTATTGCTTTTCCCTTGTACTACCTCAATGTACTGATATGATGAAATGATCTCTATGGACGGTATGCAAAACAGTTTTTTGCTGTACCTCGGTACATGTGACAATAATAAACCCATTACTCATTTGCCAGCTCCACACAAGAGATTCTGCAGATGCTGGAATCTGGAGCAACACACACAAAATGCTGGAGGAACTCAGCAGGTCAGGCAGCATCCATGGAGGGAAATAAACAGTTGACGTTTCGGGTTGAGACCCTTCATCGGGACTGGAAAGGAAAGAGGGCAGAAGGCAGAGTAAAAGGGTAGGGGGAGGGGGAGGAGCACAGGCTGGTGGGTGATAGGTGAGTCCAGGTGATAGGTGAGTCCAGGTGAGAGGGGGAAGGTAGGTGGGTGGGGGAGTGGAAATGAAAGGGAGTGATGTAAGAAGCTGAGAGGCGATAGGTGGAAGGGGCAGAGGGCTGGATAAGGAGGAATCCAGTAGGGGAGGGCAGTGGACCATGGAATAAAGGGAAGGAGGTGGGGAAAAGATGCGCAGGTCATGAGGGAGGGGGAGGGGAAAGAGAAGGGTGAGGAGGCCACAGGAATGAGGGAAAACAAAGGCGGGGGGGAGGTGGGGGAAAATAATTGCCATGTGATACGTAGATTATTTCCATTTAGCAAAATGGTCTCATGGGACCTTTGTTCTCACAAGAGAGCTGAAGGGGCCTCAGTTTAATGCCTCCCTCCAAAGACAGCACAGCACACCTTCAGTACCCAGAATGTGCCTACACAAAGGCAGTGGACCCCCTGAAAAATGGGTAATCACATTTGAGATACACATATGCAAAAGTTATGCACGTGTTATACACTCCATGCTTACAGATGCGGGTGGGTCAATAACGTGTCTCCTCCAAAAGTGGTCAAATTTCAAAATCATCACGTTCCCCCATTCAGTATTGCACTTCTGTGTTCAAATTCCGGGAGTGGGTCTTGAACCGGTAAACTTCTGACTGGAGAGGCAGAGAGACCTGACGTGCAGCACCAGCCGACATCAACCAAAATAGTATTAATCCGCTTTCGGACTATTTGGAAATCCAGATTCGTTGGCATCTGGCTCACGAGATGATGTTTGCTCCAATCCATCTCCACTCACAAGGGTCCCCTAATCCCCGTGCTCCCTTGAAACTTACCAGAGCCTCATTCCCCACACTCCTTGAACTTTATTGGGTTCGCTGGAAAATGTATTATTCTACTGTGTAAAATGTGAAGGAAAAATGTGTTGGAGCATCAGTGTAATAACATCGGGAGGTCCGGAAAATCTGTGAGTCCGATACAACCAAAGTCTTGATGGTTCCAGGTTAACGGAGTTTTACCATAACTTGACTGATGGACGGTTTTCCTTTATAATTTTGTCAGGTTTTTCTGTCCTCCGCCATCCGTATACCTGACTGGCCCAGGATGGAGAATCAAACATGAACAGCTGAAATGTAAGCATGTCATAACAATAACCAGGACATTTAGTTAGTGATTACATTGTATTTGGAGAGAATCTATTTCTTGGGATCTGTGCACTGCAATGCAACATTAGCTCAGTGGCTGAGTAACTTCTTTGAACTCCAGAACATATTTAGGTTAATAAAGCAGAGATTTCAACTTGTATACCATGACCCTGAAGGAGGCCATTCCAGCTCCAAGCAGAGGAATCCCACCAGTTCCAAAAACAACAAGATGCTGGGGGAGCTCAGCAGGCCAGGCAGCATCCGTGGAGAAAAGCAGGCGGTCAACGTATCGGGTGAGGACCCTTCTTCAGGACTGAAGATAGGAAAAGGGGAAGCCCAATATATAGGAGGGAAAAGCAGAGCAGTGATAGGTGGACAAAAGAGGGGAGGCGGGGTGGGCACAAGGTGGTGATAGGTAGATGCAGGTAAAGAGACAGTGATAGGCAGGTGAGGGGGAGGAGGGGAGAGCAGATCCACTGGGGGATAGATCAAAGGTAAGGAGGCAGGTGCCCCATGAGGGGAGAGGAGGAGGGAAAAGAATATTGGCAAGAAGAAAAAAGAGAGGCTAGGAAAGGGCAAGGAGGCAGGGTGGGGAGCAGGGGTTGGTTTACTTAAAGTGGGAGAAGTCAACGTTCATGCCGTTAGGCTGTGAGGTCCCAAGGCGGAAAATGAGGTGCTGTTCCTCCAGTTTGCACTTGAACTTCTCCTGGCAGTGGAGGAGGCCGAGGACTGACATATCAGTGATAGTGCGGGAGGGGGAGTTGAAGTGACCGGCAACGGGGAGATGCAGATCGCAGTCACGGACAGAGCGCAGGTGTTCTGCAAAATGGTCACTTAGTCTGCGTTTGGTCTCACCAACGTAGAGGAGGCCACACTTGGAGCACTGAATGCAGTAGGTGATATTAGGGGAGGTGTAGGTGAATCTTTGTCTCACGTGAAAGGACTGTTTGGGTCACTGGATGGCGGTGATGGAGGTGGTGTAGGGGCAGGTGTTGCACCTATGGTGGGGGCAGTGGAAAGTTCCCGGGGTGGGAGCGGGATGGGTGGGGGGGGGGGTGGCAGGGAGGAGTGAACGAGGGAGTTGTGGAGAGAGCGGTCCCTGTGAGTGGCAGAAAGAGGTGGGGAGGGGAAGATATGCTTGGTGGTGGGGTCCCATTAGAGATGGCAGAAGTAGTGGAGGATGATGTGTTGGATACGTAGGCAGGTGGGATGAAATGTGAGGACAAGGGGGACCCTATCCCTTTTCGGTCTGGGAGGGGTGGGGGTGAGAGCAGAGGTGTGAGAAGTGGCAGAGATGTGGATGCGAGCTCTCTCGACCACAGTAGGGGGGAGAAGCCACGGTTAGTAAAGAAGTTGGACATCTTTGATGTCCTGGAGAGGAAAGCCTCATCATGGGAGCAGGAGCGGGAGAGGCAGAGAAATTGAGAGGAAGAGATAGAGTCCTTGCAAGAGACAGGGTGGGAGGAGCTATAATTGAGGTAGCTGTGGGCTTCAGTGCGTTTGTAGTAGATGTCAGTGGATAAAGAATCTCCTGAGATGGAGATGGAGAGATTGAGAAAGGAGAGAGAGAGGTGTCAGAGATGGTCCAAGTGAATTAGAGAGCAGGGTGAAAGTTAGTGGTGAAATTTATGAAACTGTCGAGTTCTGTATGGGTACAAGAGATGGCACCAATGCAGTCATCAATATAGCAGAGAAAGAGTTGAGGAATGGGGCCGGAGTAGGCTTGGAACAGAGACTGTTCAATGTAGCCAACGAAACGGCAGGCATGGCTGGGGCCCATGCGAGTGCCCATGGCTACACCCTAGGTCTGTAGAAAGTGAGAGGAACCGAAAGAGAAGTTGTTTAGGGTGAGGACAAGTTCAGCCAGGTGGAAGAGAGTGTCAGTGCAAGGGGACTGGTTCTGGTTCTGGTCAAGAAAGAAGCGGAGGGCGGTGAGGCCCCCCCCCCCAAAGTAGTCAAGAGTTCTCGCACCGCATCCCTGCCATTTTCTGCACCTCTGCTCTCATCCCTACCCCTGACTGACAGATATGCCAGACCTTGGGCTCCCCCACTGCCAGGAGAAGTCCAAACACAAACTGGAGGAACAGCACCTCATTTTCTGTCTTGGGACGTTACAGCCTAATGGCATGAACATCAAATTCTCCCACTTTAAGTAAACCAAACCCCACCCTCCACCTTGCCTCTTCTTTTCAAGCCTAGCTCTCTTTTTTCCTCCTCGCCAATATTTTTTTTCCTTTTCTGCCCTCCACCCATGGGGCACCTGCCTCCTTACCTTTGACCCAACCCCCAGTGGATCTGCTCCCTCCTCCCCCGCACCTGCCCATCACTGTCTCTTTCCTGCATCTACCTATCACCACCTTGTGCCCACCCCACCTCCCCTCTTTCGTCCACCTATCACTGCTCTGCATTTTCCTCCTATATATTGGGCTTCCCCTTTTCCTATCTTTAGTCATGAGGAAGGGTCCTGACCTGAAACGTTGACCGCCTGCTTTTCTCCACGGATGCTGCCTGGCCTGCTGAGTTCCTCCAGCGTCATCATGTTTTACATCTAGATTACAAAAGAAACTGGTTTCTTTTCCCACCAGTTCCATTTCCCCTCTTGTACAAGATGTTGGTGAGACTGCATTTGGACCATTGTGTTCAGTTTTGTCACCCTGCTATAGGAAAGGTGCCATTAAGCTGCAGAGGAGATTTACAAGGATGTTGCCGGGACTCGAGGGACTGAGTTATGGAGAGAGCTTGAGCAGGTTGGGACATTTTTCATTGGAGCATAGGAGGATGGGGGCTGATTATAATGTTATATTATGATTTTATATACCTCTATAATATAAAATCATGAAGGGCACAGATAGGGTCAATGCACACAGTCTGTTTCTCAGGGCTGGGGAATCAAGAACTAGAGGGCATAGGTTTAGGGTGAGTGGAGCAACCATTTCACTGAGAGGGTGGTCAAGTGTATGGAATGAGCTGCCAGAGGAAGTGGTTGAGGCAGGTACATTAACAACATTTAAAAAGAACTTGGACAGGTACATGGGTAGGAAAGGTTAAGAGGCACTTAGAAGGCAACCAGGGTTATGGGAACACCATCCCCTTGCAGGTTATCACTAACCCCATCTCCCATCCTCCCACCAAATCACACACCTTCCTGACTTGGAAATATATCGTTAGTCCTTCGTTGTCACTGGGTCTAAATCCTGGAAATCCCTCCTCGGTGGGATTGTGGAAGCACCTTCACTAGAGGTCTTCTCTAGGGCACCGAATGTTGGTCATGCCAGCGATGCCCACATTATGTGAATGAATTGATGAGAACATTGTACAGTGCTGACTTTTGGCTGTCTGACAGCAGTACTGGAGTGTCTGAGATGAGAATGGTTCTTGTACTGAATTCACAGCACAGAAGTAGGCCATTTGGTCTGCTGCTGTACCACCAGAGTTTATGCTCTAACTGCCCTCATTCCAACCCCTTCATCTCCCTGTCATCTAACTGTATAGCTATTCCTTTCTATTCCTTTCTCCCTCAAGTGTTTATCCAACTTTCCTTTAAATAATTCATACTTTACATCTCAGCTGCATTCTAACCTTGCTCTGGCTAAAGAAGGTTCAATCTGATTCCTATCAGCATCATTCCTTGACGAAGCCTAAAGATAATTCATCAAACAAGGATTTACTCCAGACAAAAATATTATTTGGATACAGAAGCCTCGAGAAGAATATTGCCATGTTTAAACTGTGAGGAAGCAGCTTTAGTAGAAAGGTTGAGAGCCAAGTGAAGTATTGAATAAATCTCATTTTCTTTATCACATGGAAGGAAGCCAATCGGCCCATCAAGTCTATGCTGGTTTCCTGTGCAATCCCACCAATCCCATTCCTTCACTTATTTTCCACTTAACCTGTTTCACATGTCCATCAGTTCCCCCCATTCTCCCACCCACCTTCACTGGGGGTAAGGTACAGAATCCAATTTAGCCTACCAATGAACGTGTCTTTCGGATCTGGGAGGAAACCGGAGCACCCATTGGAAGCCCACATGGTCACAGGGAGATGGTGGAGTGGGGTAGGAGACCTGTTGAGTTTTCTGAATATTGGGAATACGCTTGGCTGCTCTGTTCCTTCTAAGTTGACTTCCTATCCACACTGTCCCCACCATTATAGTTAAGGCCAAAAACACGTATAGCAGTTCTGAATAAATGTGCAGGCAATCCAATCTGAGGAACTCATTTGCGCCCAACCACATCCCGTTTATTCCCACTGTACAGAATTCCCAAAACAAGCATGAAATGTCTCTCAGTTATCTGTTCTCAGCAAAGCTGTGTCCACAAAACAGAGTCAGACCACTGCCAAGGCTAACACGGAGGCAACAGGACGATATAGAAGGCTGGTGGCTTCAGCCTCGAGTCCAGGGCTCTGCCAGTTTTGTGCAAATTGAATCTCTGAATGAACTATTAAGCGCACTGGGCAGCAAGGTTCGCAACTAAGGGTTAGAGGAATCTTGCTCCAGAATTATCCCTGTCCAAGCATAACATTTCTTGGCAGCGTAGCATGTTTTAATCAGGGCTGGTCTCTGTATGGATCTGCTCCACTTGGACAGATGAGGTAGAAAGAAGGAAAACAGTGTGGATCGCCTGTCGGAGAGGCATCACTTTGGTTGATGAATGATTTCTGGACTCTCTCAACTTCACACCCTGCCAATTAAACTACGAGGCAAACAACAAGGTTCACACCCTGATAATACATTGTAAAAATTCAAGAGCATGGAAGAGATGCAAGGAATTGTTTATGCACTGGAGCGCGGAGGCAAATGATGCTTGCAGTAAATTCCGGGAAGAATGAACAGGAGCCTTCTTACTGTGCCTTGGGATCCTCGAGGCCTATGGACAGCCAGCCCCTTCTTGGCAGGGCAATGCTTTTGAAGAAGGCATCTTTAATTTTTGCAAAATTATGGATATGATTTTTTTTGTGCAAGAATTCAATGTTTTAAAAACCCAGTATCAAAATCAGTTATTACTGAATATCTGGTGTTAGATGAACATAGAACAGTACAGCACAGTACAGGCCCTTCGGCCCACAATGTTGTGCCGACATTTTATCCTGCTCTAAGATCTATCTAATCCTTCCCTCCCACATAGCCCTCCATTTTTCTATCATTCATGTGTCTATCTAAGAGTGTCTTAAATGTCCCTAATGTATCTGCCCCCACAACCTCTGCAGGCAGTGCGTTCCACGCACCCTCGACTCTCTGTGTAAAAACAAAACCTCACCCTTGACATCCCCCTTATACCTTCCTCCAATCACCTTAAAATTATGTCCCCTCGTGTTAGCCATTGTCACACTGGGAAAACGTCTCTGACTGTCCACTCGATCTATGCCTCTTATCATCTTGTACACCTCTATCAAGTCACCAGGATACCTACCCGAGCTAGTCCCATTTGCCTGCATTTGGTTCCTATCCCTCTAAACCTTTCTTATCAATATACCTGTCTTTTAAATGTTGTAATTGTACCAACATCTGGTAGCTCGTTCCGTATACTTACCCACCCTCTGTGTGAAAAACGTTCCACTCATGTCCCTTTTAAATCCTTCCCCTCTCACCTTAAACCTATGCCTTCAAGTTTTGGACTCCTCTACCCTGGGGAAAAGACTTTGTCTTTTCACCTTTTCTATCCCCCTCATGATTTGATAAACCTCCATAAGGTTACCCCTCAGCCACCTGTTCTCCAGGGTAAAATGTCCGAGCTTATCCAGCCTCTCCTTATAACCCAAGCCCTCCAATCCTGGTAACGTCTTGTAAATCTTTTTTGCTCTCTTTCCGATTTAATGGCATCCTTCCCACAGCAGGGTGACCAGAACTGTACACAGTACTCCAAATGTGGCCTTACCAACGTCTTGCTGGTTATCCTAGATAAGAAAGGCCAAACCTAACTCAGAGTAATGTGGAGCCCAGTAACATTAATTATGCAAGTAACTGTTAAATTTGAGCCATCAAGAGATGATGATAACTTGCCTGTTTTACCTGTATTTGCAATGTTGTTAGTTTTGGTTGTTTCTGAAGGAACAATAACAAGCCATCTAAACTTGTAAAAACAGTATTTTGATGATAACCAGAAATAGTGGTTGAGGTGGGCACATTAGCAACATTTAAAAGCCATCTAGATAAGTACAGGAGAGGTTTAGAGGGCTGTGGGCCAAAAGTGGGCAGATGGGATTAGCTTGCTGGGGAACGCAGTCAGCATGGACCAGTTGGGCCGAAGGGCCTGTTTCAATGCTCTATGACTCTGTGATTCCATGTTCTGGTATTGGTATTAGTTTATTATTGTCACTTGTACCGAGGTACAGTGAAAAACTTGTCTTGCATACTGATCGTACAGGTCAATTCATTGAGTTAGTACAGAGTGCATTCAGGTAGTACAGGTAAAAACAATAACAGAATACAGAGTAAAGTGTCACAGCTACAGAGAAAGTGCAGTGCAATAAGGTGCAAGGTCACAACAAGGTAGATCGTGAGGTCAGAGTCCATCTCATTGTATAAGGGAACCATTCAATAGTCTTATCACAGTGGGATAGAAGCTGTCCTTGAGCCTGGTGGCACCTGATGGAAGAGGAGGGAGAGAATGTCCTGGGTGGGTGGGGTCTTTGATTATGCTGGCTGCTTCACCAAGACAGCGAGAGGTAAAGACAGAGTTCAAGGAGGGGAGGCTGGTGTCCGTAACGCGCTGGGCTGTGTCCACAACTCTCTGCAGTTTCTTGCAGTCCTGGGCAGAGCAGTTTCCATATCAAGCCGTGATGCATCCAGATAGGATGCTTTCCATGGTGCATCGATAAAAGTCGGTGAGTGTCAAAGGGGACACATTGGATTTCTTTAGCCTTCTGAGGAAGTAGAGGTGCTGGTGAGCTTTCTTGGCAGTGGTATCTACGTGATTTGACCAGGACAGGCTACTGGTGATGTTCACTCCCAGGAACTCGGGTTCAGAACTTATGAGAAGGTTGGGGGAAGTAATGGAGGATGTTATGACAGCTAAAATCAGGAAAGTTGCCATTGTGTTGACAGTTCTGTTCAGAGTTGGTCTCTTTGTGCAGTCAGGGGTACTTCACACAGAGAGACACAAGAGACTGCAGATTCTGGAATCTGGAGCAACACACAATCTGCTGGAGGAACTCAGTGGGTCGAGCAGCATCTGTGGGGCGAGAAGGAATTGACATTTCAGCTTGAAACCCTGCATCAGGACCCACACAAGAATTGTCACTAGTTCATATAACAGTTCTTGCTGGTTATTAATGGGTTCATGTTTACACAAGTATGAGTGTGAAAATGATTTTTATTAAGGTTTCAATCTCCTTGAAAAGGAAGACAGTGGAGGTATAGACACTTAATAAAATTTACTTCCCACAGGAGTAGTCTGGTGTGTTTGGTTTTCGAGCCAGCAGCAGGTGAAACAGGCAGAAGTTCCGTTAAAAGGTGTTTTGAGAGGTCCCATTCTGGTAGGTTGGATCCCTGTGCAATTTTCCATTGGCAGTTGGCAGACCCACCCAATGTTACAGAGCCTGGAGCAGCCTTACCTGCAGCCCTTAAAGGGCTCTGTGGAAATGGGGCCAAAATCTCTGTGGCCCCCAATCCCTGAGAAGCAGGCGAGCAGTGCCTCCTGAAAGGTTGCTTCCTCTGCTGCCCCTCCCCTTTAAGATGTAAAGTTTAGATTGGCTCTGCAGAGGTGCCACCTGATTTTCAAACACTCCCACTCATTGGGCATGGGCAGCTTGCCAATGAAATTCAAGTGAAGCTTGGCCATGAATGTTGTTAGTTCTTTGGCTGGTAAATATTCAAAGAATTTTCCAATTTCTTTATTGGGGCCCTCTGCACTGAATTCACTCGAACATTTTGCCCATACACTGCCATAGCTTTCTCACTCTATTTATACAGCTTGGTCTTCTGGACATGTTCTACAACCTTGCTATAAGCAACACATAACACAGACAAAGAATAATCTGCCATATCAACCCATTTGGTCTCACCCTATCAGAGATATTCTCTTTTTTCTACACATCCATCCACCTGCCTTCTCTGCTACTGAAGACTAACTTGTTTTCTCCCTTTCCTAGTTCTGCTGAAGGATCTTTGACGTGAAGCATTAACTCTGTTTCTCTCTCCACAGATGCTGCCTGACCTGCTGAGTGTTTCCAGAATTTTCTGCTTTTTATCTCAGATTCTTAGCATTTGCTGATGTTTTGATTTTCATTTACTGCCATAACTGTGCTGTGAGTGTGATGCAAGTGTGATTAAATATCCATATGGAGTTCATAGAGTTATACAGCATAGAAACAGGCCCAACTGGTCCATGCCGACCAAGATGACCATCTAAGCTAGTCCCTTTTTCCTACGTTTGGCCCATATCCCTCTTAACCTTTCCTATCCCTGTACCTGTCCAAATGTGCTTTAAAAGCTATGATTGTACCTGCCTCAACCACTTCCTCTGGCAGCTTGTTCCATATACTGACCACCCTCTGGGTGAAAAAGTTGACCCTCAACTCCCTATTAAATCTCTCCCCTCTCACCCTAAACCTGTGCCCTCTAGCTCTTGATTCCCCAACCCTGGGAAAAAGACTGTGTGCATTCACCCTGTCTACACCCCTTACTGCACTGCATTTCCAAATGGCGCATGCTGGATGAGAATGCAGGGAACCTCAAACACCATGTTCCCGACCACTGTGGCTCCACTATATTACAGGTCCATCCTGATTATCACTCAGCCATTGTGAGTTCCAGCTGATATTGTCTTGGTCAGCTTGGGCACAGCATTAGCAGCTTATCCAGTGACATCACCAATACCAATTTTGTTTCAGCATGTGGCCTTAGTGATTCGAGCTGCAGACTCTGCGGTTACATGGGCTTGGATAACGTGGTGACCAGTCAAGCAGATGCATTGAAGGTCAACTTTGAAGAACTGCCAGACTCACAGGTACTAATGACATCAAGGTTGCCTCGGTGTTAACTGTGGCTTGGTGGGGAGTGGTGTTGCCTCTGAGGGAGATGGCCACGGGACATGAAGTTTCCAATGTCTCAGTGAAGGAGTCCCAGATGGGATTTTAGATAGAATCCCACTGCCACTATTTCAAAAGATTCTAAGGTCATATTCAACCTTTAATACCATAAGACCATTAGGTATACAGGAGCAGAATTAGGCCATTCGGCCCATCGAGTCTGCTCCACCATTCAGTCATGGCTGATTTTTTTTTCGACCTCATTCTCCTGCCTCCTCCTCATAACCCTTAACCCCCTCACCAATCAAGAACCTATCAGTCTCAGCCTTAAATACACCCAACGACTTAGCCTCCACAGCCTTCTGTGGCAACAAGTTCCACAGATTCACCACCCTCTGGCTGAAGAAATTCCTCCTCATCTCAGTTCTGAAGGGACGTCACTTTATTCTGAGGCTGTGCAACAGTACACAACGGTAACACAGATACCTGCCGTTTTCTCCTTGATCATTGTGGGATCTTGCTGTGTGCAAGATGGCTGCTGTTATTCCTACTCTACAGTGATGAGTGGACTTCAGGTGCGCTTCACTGGGTGGAAGACATTTAAAGATGCAGAGAGGTCATAACGGGTGCTATACAAATGCAAGTTTTTATTTTCTTTCTGCCAGATACAGGAACCTGGTCTTTCATGGAAACCAACGTCCCATCCTTGGACTCTGTTTATACTTTCTGCTGCCTTGGAAAATCAGCCAAGATATTTAAAGACCCCTCCCACCCCGGACATTCTCTCTTCACCACCTCCCCCCCCCCCCCCCCCCCATCAGGCAGAAGATACAAAAGCCTGAAAGCATGTACCACCAGGCTCAAGGACAGCTTCTACCCTGCTGAGATAAGACTCTGGAACAGATCAAAGTCAATGAAACAGATTGTCTGGTCTCTATTTGCTGTTTGTGGGAGCTTGCTTTGCATAAATTGGTTTTCACATTTTCCACATTTTGACAGTATCAGCACTTTAGAGGAAGTAGTTCTTTAGTTCCAGTATGCTTTGACTTACTGAGGCTGTAAAAGGCACCACAAAAATGCAAGTCTTGGTTTTATTCTCATTTGTTATCAGACTCTTGAACGGACCTCTCATACACTAAAGATGAACTCTTGATCTCACAGTCTACCTCGTCGTGGCCCTTGCACCTTATTGTCTACCCACACTGCACTTCTTCTGTAACTGCAACACTTTATTCTGCATTCTGTTATTGTTCTCCTTTTGTCCTACCTCAATGTACTTATGTGTGGAATGATCTGTATGGGTAGCATGCAAACAAAAGCTTTTCATTGTATCTTGGTACACATGCCAATAATAAACCAATTACCAATAACCCATAAAACATGACAAAGTCTCTGCTAGAGATAGGCAGAGCCCCCAGGTGTCATTCCTGGGTTTGTTGGGTTGGTTAGTCACAGCTGGATTCCAAGCATGTTTTTACCCCCACCCCCATCCTCCTCACCCAGGACGTGACATGGGAAGTAGGCAACTTGGTCGCGTGGATGAGTTGGTCCGAAGGGCATGTTTCCATGCTGTGTAACTCTGGGGCTCTAAATACTGTGTCTGGCATTGCTTGTTTGAGGCGTGAGCTCTCCTGTAGCCCTCAGATGGCCTGGTCCTGTCCTACACTGAAAATGTCCTGGGAAAGTTGCATCAGTCCACAGGATTATGGAGATGTAGGACTGAACGTGGCTGCTTTTCGAAGGGCCAGCAGGGGCTTAGTGGACTGATTGGCCTCTGCCTATGTAGCAGGTTCCTGTAATTCTAGGTGTGGTCGGGAAGGTGAGCCAACATTCTTCATTTAAGAAGATAAAAAGTTGGAGTTGGTCATTGGTCCCTGAACTATCTTCTTCATTTACTGGTCTTGGTTGTCACCAGCCATCTGCCTTCTCTGATCCCCAAATCCTCATTTCCCCTAATTTTCAAAACCTTTGAAATATAAGAACCCCAGAGGAAATCCACAAAATCACAGGGAGAACATGCAAATTCCACACAGACAGCACCGGAGATCAGGATTGAACCCGGGTCACTGGAGCTGTGAGGCAGCAGCTCTACCAGCTGTGCCAAAGTCCCTTAAAACAAATATCTTCAACCAATACCTTAAATCTAGGAAATGATCACTTGACTGCTCCAGCTGAAAGATATAGCGCCAAAAGAGGCCATGTAGCTCATCTACCTGTTTAAAGAGCTGTGCAATATTTTATTTCCCTCCTCTTTGTCCACAGTATGTTCTGTTTCCCTTCTCAATTCCTTTCAAGTGGAGGGAGGCTGAGGGGAGACAGCTGAGGGGCATAAAATTACAGGAGGCCCAGATATGAATAAGAAGGAGTTATTTCTCTTAAGAGAGAGGTCACAGTTTAGGCGCAAGGATTTAAGTAAACTGACGTAGGGAAGTTGAGGATCTTTTTCTCATCCAGAGGATGGCGGGCTTCTGGAACTCATGACCAGGAAAGGTCGGCAGGGATAGGATGGGTTTGAGCGGCCTTCTGAGCTGTAACTTCTTTTGATTCCATGATATTTACCAGAGGAGATTTACCAGGATGCTGCCTGGATTGGAGAGCATGTCTTATGAGGATAAGTTGAGTGAGCGAGGGCTTTTCTCTCTGGAGAGGAGGAGGATGAGATGTGACTTGATAGAGGTGTACAAGATGATAAGAGGCATAGATCGAGTGGACAGTCAGAGACTTTTCCCCAGGACGACAATGGCTAACACGAGAGGACATAATTTTAAGGTGACTGGAGGAATGTATAAGGAGGATGTCAGAGGTAAGTTTTTACACAGAGAGTGGTGGGTGCGTGGAACGCACTGCCGGCAGAGGGTGTGGGGGCAGATACATTAGGGACATTTAAGAGACTCTTAGATAGACACATGAATGATAGAGAAATGGGGGGGCAATGTGGGGGGGAAGGGTTAGATAGATCTTAGAGCAGGATAGGATGTTGGTACAACATTGTGGGCTGAAGGGCCTGTACTGTGCCATAGTGTTCGATGATATTGAATCCTCTTCCACCAAACTTTCGACAGAGGATTCCAGATCCTAGCAAGTTGTTCTGTGAGGAAATGTCTCATTATTTCATTGTCGTTTTTTGCTCATTGATAATTGGTAATTGGTTTGTTATTGTCACTGTACCGAGATACAGTGGAAAACTTTGTTTACATGTCATCCGTCCAAACATAAGTAAAAAATCAGAATGCAGAATATCAGAATCAGATTTATTACCACTGACTTAAATGACATGAAATTGGTTGATTGGTTGTTTGGCAGCATCAGTAGTGTTACAGTTCACAAGCTCACAAGACAAGGGAGCAGAAGTAGGCCATTTGGCCCATCGAGTCTGCTCCAAGGAAAAGGGAAAAAAGAAAAGAAATGAGAAATGGGGGGGGGGGAAGGAAAAAAAACTATTCTAATCCCAATTTCCAGCCTTATCCCCATATCCCTTGATACCCCGACTATTTAGATATCTATCTATCTCTTCCTTAAATGCCTCCAATGATCTGGCCTCCACTGGTGTACCTGGCAAGGAATTCCACAAATTCACCACCCTTTGGCTAAAGAAATTTCTCCTCATTTCTGTTTTGAAACTGTACCATCTAATTCTAAGATTGTGCCCTCTGGTCCTGGACTCACCCACCAAGGGAAACAGCCTAGCCACATCTACTCTGTCCAGTCCTTTCAACATTTTAAATGTCTCTATGAGGTCCCCTCTCATTCTTCTGTACTCCAGTGAGTACAGTCCAAGAGCCAACAAACGCTCATCATACGTAAGCCCTCTCATTCCGGGAATCATCCTCGTAAATCTCCTCTGAACCCTCTCCAACATCAGCACATCCTTCCTAAGATATGGGGTCCAAAACTGTGCACAGTATTCCAAATGAGGCCTCACTAGTGCCCCACAGAGCCTCATCAACACTTCCTTACTTTTATACACTATACCTCTCGAAATGAATGCCAACGTAGCATTCGCTTTCTTTACCACCGATCCGACTTGGTGGTTAACCTTTAAGGTATCCTGCACGAGTACCCCCAAGTCCCTTTGTACTTCTGTACTTTGAATTTTCTCTCTTTCTAGATAATAATCTGCCCGTTTATTTCTGTTTCCAAAGTGTACGACTGCGCATTTCTCAACATTGAATCTCATCTGCCATTTCCTTGCCCATTCTCCTAAACTATCTAGGTCTCCCTGCAACCTTCCTGTTTCTTCAATACTCTCTACTCCTCCACCTATCTTGGTGTCATCTGCAAACTTAGCCACAAAACCATTTACTCCAAATCGTTAAGTTACAGAGAAAGTGCAGGGCAGGTAGACAAATAAAGTGCAAGGGCCACGACGAGGTAGATTAGGAGATCAAGAGTTCATCTTTAACTCACAAGAGGTCCATTCCAGAGTCTTATAACAGCAGGATAGAAGCTGTCCTTGAGCCTGGTGGTACGTGCTTTCAGGCTTTTGTATCTTCTGCCCGATGGGAGGGGGGAGAAGAGAGAATGTCCGGGGTGGTAGGGGTCTTTGATTACATTGGCTGCTTTCCTGTGGCAGCAAGAAGTGTAGACGCAGCCAATGGAGGGGAGGCTGGTTTTTGTGATAGACTAGCTGCGTTCACAACTCTCTGCAATTTCTTGTGACTCTCTGCAATTTTTGCTCATTAAATGTGTCCTCTAGTTATCAATTTTTCATCTATGGAACCATTTCCCCTTGTTTACTTCATTGAAACTCTTGACTAGATTAGGCCCCTTTATTTAACCTTCATTCCTCTGGTTTCTCCGCACCTGACCCAAGCCTCGATCCTGGATAACCTGTTCAGCACCCACCAGAAAGCTTTGACACCCTTGGGTGGGGACTAAAAACTGGACCTAATGCTGGGATCTACCTGTGGATCTTCAAGGGTTTAGTATAACTTGGTTTCTTCTGTAACCTATGCGCTGTTGTTCTAATGCCAAAGAGCCTTAATTTTATATGACAGCTTTGTCAGTGTAATTCTCCTCTGAGGACATATGTAAGTGAATCTCCAGATCCCTTTGTTCTCTGCAGCCCCTTCACATCTGTACTTTTACTTTATAATGGGCTGGATCTCACAGGACAGTGCTGGCAGTTGCAAAAGGGATCACCAGCACAGAGCTGTGTATGCTACAGTGAGACCCAGATATAGGCTGTCAGACATGGATTTCCCAGGGGTGCCAAGATTCAGAACGCCACGTCTGTCGGTTCAACCTGCCAGTGAACTCTAGAAGGGATCAACAAACAATCCGTTGGAGGAACTCAGCAGGTCGAGCTGCATCCGTGAGGGGGAAAGGAATTGTTGATGTTACGGGTCGAAACCCTGCAACAGGACTGAGATTAGAGAGGGGAGATAGGATCAACTATTCCTTCCCCCCCCCCCCCCCCACAGATGCTGCTCGATTCCCTGAGTTCCTCCAGCAGATTGTTTGTTGCTCCAGATTCCAGCATCTGCAGTCTCTTGTGTCTCCGACTCTACAAGGGAGTTCGGGACACAGACGGTCTTCCTGGGATTCTCAAGCGTACGCTCCAGAGAGAGACACCTCCTGCTTCAGGTCAGACTCTGGAGACCCCACTGATTTCAATGTGGGTAATGGGTCTGTGGAACACTTTTAAAGAAAGATTTTGCTTTTGTTTAATGCTTTTCATTATAAAACATTTTAGATAGTTATTAATTTTTCAGTTTTTAAGACATTTTAATCTTTTTAAGTTATGTCAATTTTAAAACTTTTCTTAAATGGTTCTGAAGATCAGAGACGTATAATTTTTTAATACACAAAAAGTGCTGGAGGAACTCAGCAGGTCAGGCAGCTCCATGGAGGGAAATAAGCAGTCGATGTTTCAGGCCGAGACCCTTCATCAGGACTGGAAAGGAAGAGGGCAGAAGCCAGGATAACAAGGTGGGGGGAGGGGGAGGAGCACATGTGGGTGGGGGACAGGTGGGTTCAGGTGAGAGGGGGGAAGGTAGTGGGTGAGGGAGGGGGAGAAGATGTAATAAGCTGAGAGGTGATGGGTAGAAGATGCAAAGGGCTGAAGAAGAAGGAATCCGGTAGGAGAGGGCAGCGGACCATGGAATAAAGGATGGGGGAGGGGAGGAGAGGAGATGGGCAGGTCATCAAGGCGGGGGAAGGGAACCACGGGAATAAGTGAGGACAAAGGAGTGGGGGGGGGGAGAAAAAGAAGGGGTGGGGTTACCGGAAGTTAGAGAAATCGATGTTGAGGCCGTCAGGTTGGAGACTCCCAAGGCAGAGTATGAGGTGTTGTTCCTTCAGCCTGCGCCTGGCCTCAACGTGGCAGTAGAGGAGGCCGTGGATAGACATGGGAGTGGGATGTGGAATTGAAGTGGGTGGCCACCGGGAGGTCCCAGCTGTTGCAGTGGACGCACCTCCCCCTCCCCCTCCCCCCACCTTCTTATTCTGGCTTCTGCCCTCTTCCTTTCCAGTCCCGATGAAGGGTCTCGGCCCGAAACGTCGACTGTTTACTTCCCTCCACGGATGCTGCCTGACCTGCTGAATTCCTCCAGCACTTTTTGTGTGTTGCTCCAGATTCCAGCATATGTAGAATTTCTTGCGCCTCTATAATTTTTTAAAACAGGGCGACACAAGAAACTGCAGATAATGGAATCTGGAGCAACACACAAAGTGCTGGAGGAACTCAGCGGGTCAGGCAGCATCTGTGGAGGGAGATGGACAGTCGACACCTCAGGTCGAGACCCTTCATCTGGACTCCGGAGTAAATGTCGACCGATACGTCGACTGTTCATTTTCCTCCATAGATGCTGCCTGACCCGATGAGTTCCTCCAGCACTTTGCGTGTTATTATAATGCTTTAAAAATCCCTTCAAGTTTTTACCTGCCAATTTTCATATTTCTTAGAATCATAGAAACCGTACAGCACTGAAAGGGGCCCTTTATCCACCTCATCCATGCGGATCGTGCTGCGTATCTACACTAATCCTGTCTGCCCGCATTAACTCTGCATCCCTTTCTACCTTTCCTATTCAAGTACCTGGCCAAATGCCTTTTAAAAAGACAGAGAACAAGGCCATTTGGCCCAGGGTCAGCAAGATAGGGCTTATGATAATTCATGAACTCTCTGTCCTTCCAGAAGTTTGGCTGTGCCAAAGCGTTGTATGTTTCCGACGCCGACAAACGCAAGCACTTTCGGATAGTTTTACGTCTTTTTCTCGGCAATGGCCAAGAGGTCGGGACCTTCTACAGTAAGCTGATCAAAGTCATTTCAAAACCTTCCCAGAAAAAGCAGTCCATTAAAAATGCTGAGTGTAAGTATGACTGGGAGGGGTTGTCACATTGATGGGGAGCTGTGGTTTAGTGAACTGTGTTCATGCAAGCTGAGTTAGAAAAGTTAGGCTTGAGCCTAGCTCCAGGAGCTGAGAACGAGATCTCAGTACTGTTCTGAAGCAAGTGCTATAGTGTTGGAGGGATTGTCTTTCAGATGCAGTGTTAAACTCAATGTCCCATCGTCTTAGCTGGATATAAAGATCTCTCAGCATTGTTCCAAAGATTACCAGAGGCATTTTATTCTTCTATCAACATCACAAAGTGGCCCTTATCACAAGGATGTTTTACCATTTGCAGATGTGCTCACCTGTTGTCTATAACAGTGATTACAATTCAAAAAGACCTCATCAATTATAATAACATCAGAAAGTGCAGGAAACACTCATCAGGTCAGGCAGCATCGGTGGAGAGTGGAACAGGGTTAATGTTTCAGGTCCAAGATCCTTCGTCAGAACTGGAAATAGGAGAAGAGAATCAGCAGGGACTTTAGGACCATCAATGTGCAAAGGGACCTTGGGATGCAAGACCATGGATCACTGAAAATGGTGACACAGGTGGATAGGGTGGTGAAGATGGCCAACACACTGAGCATAAGAGTTGGTATTGGTATTGGTTTATTATTGTCACTTGTACAGAGGTGCAGTGAAAAACTTGTCTTGCAAACCGATCATACAGGTCAATTCATTACACAGTGCAGTTACATTGAGTTAATACAGAGTGCATTGAGGTAGTACAGGTAAATACAACAACAGGACAGAGTAAAGTGTCACAGCCACAGAGAAAGTGTAATGCTGGTAGCCAATAAGGTGCAAGGTCACAACAAGGTAGATTGTGAGGTCAGAATCCATCTTATCGTATAAGGGAACCAACCGGTCAATAGTCTTATCACAGTGGGATAGAACCTGTCCTTGAGCCTGGTGGTACGTGCCCTCAGGCTCCTGTATCTTCATGACCTGGGTGGCTGGGGTCTTTGATTATGCTGGCCGCTTCACCAAGGCAGTGAGAGGTAAAGACAGAGTCCAAGGAGGGGAGGCTGGTGTCCGTGACACGCTGGGCTGTGTCCACAACTCTCTGCAGTTTCTTGCAGTCCTGAGCAGAGCAGTTGCCGTACCAAGCCGTGATGCACCCGGATAGAGTTGGGACGTCATGTTGCAGCTGTACAAAATGAAAAACACGATGATGCTGGAGGAACTCAGCAGGCCAGGCAGCATCCGTGGAGAAAAGCAGGCGGTCAACGTTTCGGGTCAGGACCCTTCTTCAGGACTGAAGATAGGAAAAGGGGAAGCCCGATATACAGGAGGGAAAAGCAGAGCAGTGATCGGTGGACAAAAGAGGGGAGGGGGGGTGGGCACAGGGTGGTGATAGGTAGATGCAGGTAAGAGATCGTGGTAGGCAGGTGCGGGGGAGGAGGGGAGCGCAGATCCACCGGGGGATGGGGCAAAGGTTAGGAGGAAAAAAGGGGAGAAAAAAGAGGGATAGGAAAGGGAAGAAAAGAAGAGGCGTGGTGGGGGGGGATGGTGTGGGGGGGTGGGTTGTGGGGAAGGGGGGTGGGGATTACCTAAAGTGGGAGAATTCAACGTTCATGCCGTTAGGCTGCAAGGTTCCAAGACAGAAAATGAGGTGCTGTTCCTCCAGTTTGCGCTTGGAATTTTCCTGGCAGTGGAGGAGGCCGAGGACTGACATATCAGTGATAGTGTGGGAGGGGGAGTTGGAGTGACCGGCAACGGGGAGATGCAGATCGCGTTACGGACAGAGCGCAGGTGTTCTGCGAAACGGTCACCTAGTCTGTGTTTGGTCTCACCAATGTAGAGGAGGCCACACTTGGAGCACCGAATTCGGTAGATGATATTAAGGGTGGTGCAGGTGAATCTCTGTCTCACCTGCTGTACAAAACATTGGTCAGACCACACGTGGTGTGTTGTGTACAGTTCGGGTTACCACACCACAGGAAGAATGCAGCCTTTGGTTGTCCCCACCAACCACCTCCCAGCCTCTGTTGCTGTCTCCACTCCCCCCTCCCTCCATCTGCCCACCAACCCCTCCTCACCTGGATCCACTTATCGCCTGCCAGCTCCTCTTTATACTGGATATCTCCCCTCTACACTCTCTGCCCTGATGCAGGGTCTCAACCCAATACGCTCAACCATCCCTCTGCCTCCAAGATGCTGCCTGACCCACTGAGTTCCTCCAGCAGCTTGATAATCTGGCACTCCTGAGACGTTTGTGGTGCTGGACTTGTGGATTTTATAGACAATAGGATCTATTAATACCCCATCACAGCACGGCAGGCAGAGTAGTGTAGCGTTTAGTGTAATGCTATTACAGCGCCAGCGTCCCGGGTTCAATTCCGGCTGCTGTCTATAAGGTGTTTGTACGTTCTCTCTGAGTTCTGTGTGGGTTTCTTCCGGGTGCTCCGGTTTTCCTCCCACATTCCAAGACGTACAGGTTAGGAAGTTGTGGGCATGCTATGTTGGCGCCGAAAGCGTGGCGGACACTTGCGGGCAGCCCCAGAACACTCTAAAGCAAAGATACATTTCACTGTGTTTCAATGTACATGGACTAATAAAGATATCTTCATCTATATCTTCCACACCTTTAATTTGAGTTTTTTAAAATTTGGTACAAGAGTATAATAGTTTCCAGTAGACCTGGTACTTTTAGAGTGAGTTTGGGAACCAGGGCCTGGTGTGTTTAAAGGGAACATGGAAATGAGGCCCTGGTGAGTGGAAAGGAAGTGTGGCAAACATCACTTAGTGAGACTGATGCCAAACTATCAGAACTTCCAAATAGTAGGGCAGCAGAGTTTAATTGTAGACACAGGAGACTGCAGATGCTGGAATCTTGAACAACTCAGAAAGTGCTGGAGGAACTCAGCGGGTCAGGCAGTATCTGTGGTGGGAAGTGGACGTCGACGTTTCGGGTCAAGACCCATCATCTGGACTGGATGAAGTCCAGTGGAGCAGTCCAGATGAAGGGCCTCAACCCGAAACGTCAATTGTCCACTTCCCTCCGTAGGTGCTTGCTGACCCGCAGAGTTTTACTGTTCATGTCTCTGAGGTGGGACACAGATCCACAATGTTCACATGACATCTCTGCAGTTCCCTGCCTGAATGAGCTATTGATGTGTTCAATGAGCCCTCTTTCTTTTCATGTGCCTAGTGTGTATTTCGTCGGACTCCAAGGTGGCTTTGTTTAACCGCCTGCGGTCTCAGACGGTCAGTACGCGTTACCTGTGCGTGGATGGAGGAGAGTTCATCGCCAGTGCACGACAGTGGGGAGCTTTTACTCTACACTTGGGTAAGGGTTCACTCTGCTTTGCGTCAGTATTTGGATGGGAAGCTGTGGTAATTGTTCATGGAGCAATGTTCAGAATTCAGCTGTAATTTGTCCAGGTTTGGACCCATATTTTCAAAGGGACTTTGTAGAAGATGGATACATAATTTCCAGGAATGGGATGAGGTACTGAAATGGAGAGCTTTGAGAATCTGGTGTTGTTCACCTGAGAGCAGAGCATATTAAGAAGATCATTAGTAGGTGAAGAATGTTTTCACTGGTGGGGAGTTGGTAACCATTGATTTAACCCAATTGACAGAGAAACCAGAGAGAGAGAATCTTTCTCATGCAGTGAGTTGTTGTGTTCCAGAATAAATTGGTAAATTGGTTTATTATTGTCACATGTACCGAGGGACACAGAAAAACTTTGTTTTACGTGCCATCCATACAGATCGTTTCATTCCAACAGTGCATTGAGGTAGTACAAGGGAAAACAATAACAGGATGCAGAATAAAGTGTTACAGTTACAGAGATGGTGCAGTGCAGGCAGACAATAAGGTGCCGAGGTCATAATGAGGTAGATTGTGAGGCAAGAGTCCATCTTATTGTACTAGGGGACTGTTCAATAGTCTTATAACAGCGGGATAGAAGCTGTCCTCAAGCCTGGTGGTACGTGCTTTCAGGCTTTTGTATCTTCTGCCCAATGAGAAGGGGGAGAAGAGAGAATGCCCGGGGTGGGTGGGGTCTTTGATTATGTTGGCTGCTTTACCAAGGTAGCGAGAGGTGTAGGCAGAGTCTATGGAGGGGAGGCTGGTTTCCGTGATGTGCTGGGCTGTGTCCACAACTCTCTGCAGTTTCTTGCGGTCCTGGGCAGAGCAGTTGCCGTACCAAGCCGTGATGCATCCGGATTGGATGCCTGAAAGGCAGTTGGAGGCAGACCGGATCAGTATTTGGAGAGAATGTCGTAGGTGTGAGAGAGCCAAGAGAGTGGGATGATTTGAAAATCTCTTTCAAAGACCCGTCACAGGCACAATGGGCCAAATGGCCTTGTGTGCGGTGTCACTCCTTGGTTCCATGGGACCAAGTCATGTGCACTCGTACGGTGATGTACAGGCACCATGATTAACCCTTGCTGGGAAGCAGAGAATCTCCTCACTGTGCCTTCCACCACAATCTAACCCTTTTATTTCCCCTGCAGACACCGACTCCTGCCAGAAGGGCGAATTCTATCCCCGTGATGGATATATCCGATACGGATCAGCAGTCAAATTAATCTGCACCACTACTGGAGTGTCCCTCCCCAGCATGGTGCGAGCTTCTTCTGTGTATTCATTTCAGACAAATTCAAGTGTGCTCACTAATACTTTGTTTACTTACCTTTCTGGAGTTCTTTGAGGATATAATGAGCGCAGTGGATAGAGGGGAACAGGAGGATGTTGTATACTTGGATTTCCGAAGGCATTTGATAAGGTGCCACATAAAAGACTTATCCATAAGATAAGGATGCATGGAGTTGGGGGTAATGTATTAGCATGGATAGAGGATTGGTTAACCAATAGAAGGCAGAGAGTTGGGATAAATGGGTGTTTCTCTGGTGGCAATCAGTGGTGACTGATGTGCCACAGGGGTCGGTGCTGGGCCTGCAACTGTTCACGATATACATTAACGATTTGGAAGAGGGGACCGAGTGTAGCGTATCTAAGTTTGCTGATGACACTAAATTGAGTGGAGAAGCAAATTGTGCAGAGGATGCAGACAGTCTCCGGAGAGATATAGATAGGTTAAGTGAGTGGGCAAGGGTCTGGCAGATGGAGTACAATGTTGGTAAATGCAAGGTCATCCACTTTGGAAGGGAAAATAGAAGATCAGATTATTATCTAAATGGTGAAAGATTGCAGCATGTTGTTGTGCAGAGGGACTTGGGAGTGCTTGTGCATGAATCACAAAAGGTCGGTTTGCAGGTACAACAGGTTATCAAGTAGGCAAATGGAATGTTGGCCTTCATTGCTGGAGGGATTGAATTTAAGAGCAGGGAGGTTATGCTGCAACTGTACAGGGTACTGGTGAGGCTGCACCTGGAGTACTGCGTGCAGTTCTGGTCTCCTTACTTGAGGAAAGATATACTGGCTTTGGAGGCGGCGCAGAGGAGGTTCACCAGGTTGATTCCAGAGATGAGGGGGTTAGCCTCTGGGTTAGAGATTGAGTCACCTAGGACTATACTCACTGGAATTCAGAAAAATGAGAGGGAATCTTATAGAAACATATAAAATTATGAAAGGGATAGATAAGATAGAGGCAGGAAGGTTGTTTCCACTGGTAGGTGAGACTAGAACTAGGGGACATAGCCTCAAGGTTCGAGGGATTAGATTTAGGACGGAGATGAGGAGAAACTGCTTTTACCAGAGAGTAGTGAATCTGTGGAATTCTCTGCCCAGGGAAGCAGTAGAGGCTCCCTCATTAAATATATTAAGACACAGTTAGATAGATTTTTGCATAGTAGGGGAATTAAGGGTTATGGGGAAAAGGCAGGTAGGTGGAGCTGAGTCCACTGCCAGATCAACCATGATCTTATTGAATGGCGGAGCAGGCTCGACGGGTCAGTTGGCCGACTCCTGCTCCTATTTCTTATGTTCTATTGAATTAAGTAAATTCTCCAGCTGCTGTTGTGGGATATGATTTTGTTGTCTCCAGATCATTAGGCTGAGACCATCAACTTCAAATTGGCCTAAATTCCTCAGCCACAAATTACCGATCTTGCGCTATTGGTCTCCACCTGACATGTCTGGGCAATGGTAAAGTAAACTTGTTTCTTCTTGTGGTAATTGTGCGGACAGATCATTCGGAAGGTATACAAGCAGTATGCAGTGCTGGATGTCGACGAACCTGTTTCTCAACTCCACAAGTGCGCCTTCCATATCAAGGACACTAGCAGGATGTATCTGTGCCTCTCCAATGAGAAGATCATACAGTTCCAGGTAGACTTGACCATAAGTTGCCATTCTTTTGCTGTGTTTTGGGCCCCCCAGATCCACTGCACCTCAGAGCTCTGCAGTTGCTCGCCAGTTTGGAAACATAGAACGTAGAAACAGTACAGGACTAGGAACAGGCCCTTCGGCCCACAATGTCTGTGCCAAACACGGTGCCAAATTTAAACTAACTCTCTTCTGCCTGCACATGATCCACATCCCTCCAACTCCCTGCATATTAATGTGCCTTTCTAAAAGCCACTTAATGCCATTATCGTATCTGCTTCCACCATCACCCCTGGCTGCACATTCCAGGCACCCACCACTCTCTGTGTAAAACACTTGCCCCGCACATCCCCTTTAAACTTTAAACTTTCCCCCTCTCACCTTAAATGGCTGTCCTCTAGAGTCTGATATTTCAACCCTGGGAAAAGATTCTAACTGTCTAGCCTATCTGGGCCTCTCATCATTTGTAACTTCTATGAGGAACTTCCATTAAGTAACGTGCTTTCTGACGAAGGTTTTCAACCTGAAATGTTAACTCCCTTTCTGTTTTCTGGGGATGTGCTGTCTGACCTGCTGAGTGTTTCCAGCATTCTCTGTTTAATTTCCGTGCCAAGGTGGACAATTTCACCTTTTCCCACAATATACCCCTCCATACACTCCAACTGCCCATCACCCACACACACTCCTCCCACTGGGTCCCCCTTCCCCCCCCCCCCCCCCACTGCTCCCACTTCCCTCCCTACCTCCCTTATCTGGTTCCATGCTCCATCTTCCTCTCCCATCAGATCCCACCATCTGCAGCCCTCTGTCACCTCCACCTCTCACCTCCCGGCCTCTGTCGCCATTCCCACTCTCCCCTCCCCCATTGCCTTTCACCCCCCCCCTCACCTGGATCCACCCATCACCTGCCAGCTCTTGCTCCGCTCCTTCCCCTCACCTCTTTACACTAGTTACCTCCCCTCTTTCTTTCAGTCCAGATGAAGGGTCTCAAACTGAAATGTCGACTGTCCATTCCCCTCCACGGATGCTGCCTGACCCGCTGAGTTCCTCCAGCAGTTTTTTTTTGCTTCAGATTCCAACATCTGCCGTCTCTTGTGTCTCCATTAGTCCACATTTGCTTGAGTGTGGATACCCCAGGTTCTACAGTGGTAGAATTCGCTTCCATGTCTCTAGCTGAATAGTCCATGTCTTTCTTATTTAAAGTAAATTTATAATTGCAAAAGTTTATGGTGGATGTGTGACAATCTCCACAAGTAATTGGCAACAATCAGTGCTCTTGAATGACTCAGCTTTGACTGGATGTCTTGTTGTGACCCTTCAAGGCGATGCCTTGCTCTAAGGAAGCCAACAAGGAAGTGTTGACTGATGGTGCCTGCTGGACAATTATTGGTACCGAGGCCGTGGAATACACATTCAGTGAGAGCCTCGCTCAACTGCACTCTCCAGTCACCCCTGTTCCTGTTATCAACAGCCTTGAGGTAAGATATGCTCAGTATCTCTGAAAATGTGACAATCTCAGTCCTCTGTATAATGCTCAGTACAACATTAATGTACAGAGAGATATAATGGTCAAAGTCCACACCTCCCTGAAAGTGTCCTTTCAAGTAGATAGGGTGGTTAAGAAGATATACGGCATGCTTGCCTTCATTGGTTGAGGCATTGAGTATAAGAGTCAGGAAGTCATGTTGCTGTTCTATAAAACTTTGGTTAGACCGCACTTGGAGTATTGTTGCAGTTCTGGTCACCCCATTACAGGAAGGACGTGGAGGCTTCAGAAAGGGTTCAGGAGAGGCTCACCAGGATGCTGCCTGGATTAGAGGGTATGAGCTATAATGAGAGGTTGGACAAAACTTGGGTTGTTTTCTCTGGAGCATCAGAGGCTGAGGGGAGACCTGATAGAAGTTTATAAAATTATGAGAAGCATAGAGAGGGTATACAGTCAGAATCTTTTTCCCAGGGTAGAAGTGTCAAATACTAGACAACACACACTTAAGGTGAGAGGGGGAAAGTTCAAAGGAGATATGTGGGGAAAGTTTTTACACAGAGGGTGGTGGGTGCCTGGAATGTGCTGTTGGGGGAGTGGTGGAGGCAGATACGATAGAGTGGCGTTTAAGAGGCTATTAGATAGACACGTATTAGACAGCAGGCACGGTAGTGTAGCGGTTAGCGTAACACTATTACAGCGCCAGCGACCCGGGTTCAATTCCTGCCGCTGTCTGTAAGGAGTTTGTACATCCTCCCCGTGTCTGCGTGGGTTTCCTCCGGGTGCTCCGGTTTCCTCACACATTCCAAAGACGTACGGATTAGGAAGTTGTGGGCGTGCTATGTTGGCGCCGGAAGCGTGGCGACACTTGCGGGCTGCCCCCAGAACACTCTACGCAAAAGATGCATTTCACTGTGTGTTTCGATGTACATGCGATATCTTATCTTATCTTAAATGGATGGATATCTAAATGGATGGATACGGACAAAGATAGGCAGAGGGGAATTAGTTTAATTCAGCATCATGTTCGGCACAGACATTGTGGGCCGAAGGGCCTGTTCCTGTGCTGTACTGTTCTCTGTTCTCTGGCCACAGGACTGCTGCCAGAGGATTGATGGACAATTCATGTCGCTTAAAAGGGGAAGGACAAACCAAGTAACTTAAAGTTAGATTAACTTGGGTGGTGGGTAAAATTTTGGAATTCATTTTAAGGGACGGTATAAATCCTCAAGTGGAAAGGCACACATTATCTGGCGACAGTTCAACGTGGACTTGTTAAGTGAAGGTCAGGTCAAAATAATTTTATTGAATTTTTGAGGAGGTAACAAGGAGGGTCGATGAGGGCAGGGTGTTTGATGTAATCTACATGGATTTTGGCAAAGCTTTGTTAAGGTCCCACACGGTAGTATGGTCAAACAGTAGAAGCCCATGACATCCAGTGGAAAGTGGCACATCAGATCCAAAGCTCCCTCCAAGGCAGGAAGCAAAGGGTATTGATTGGGAGGTATTCTTGTGATTAGAAAACTGTGAAATTCTACAGGGATCACTACTTCGAACCTTGCTTTCTGAGTGTTCTTGTCCCCAAAGTAAAAGGATCTGCTTGTCTGGTTTCTGGGTGAAATCTCTTCCTGCCCATCCTCACTGCAGAAGAGAGAGGAGAGAGGTTTCTCATTTGTTTGATGTTGGGTCTTGGTCACTAACTGGCTGCTCCTTGTTCTCGGGTTTGACCTCTATGACTGTGAAGTGCCACAGTTTGTTCTTGCTTCCCAAGCTGAATGGAGGAGGTGATGTGGCAACGTTAGAAATCCAAGGAGAAAGCTTCAGCCCTGACCTGAAGGTGTGGTTCGGTGACGTGGAGGCAGAAACAATGTACAGGTAAGGCAGATGTTAGAAACCAGCGCTGCTCTCTCGAGCTGACTGGACTCACCATTGCTGGCATTTGCAATGAGCTTTTTAAAACTCTTTTTGTTATTCATGGAATCATTCTTCCCAGATAAAGGCTATGTGACCTGACACACTTGTACTGACACTTTTGTAAGCTCTACCATTGGTCCCAATCCCTCTCTCTTTACCTACAGTATTGAAAATATTATTTTTCAAGTTCTTACCCAATTTTAGAACATAAAATGACCTGAAGAAGGGTCCTGACCCGAAACGTTGACCACCTGCTTTTCTCCACGGATGCTGCCTGGCCTGCCGAGTTCCTCCGGCATCATTGTGTTTTTCATCTAGATTCCAGCATCTTCAGTCCTTTGTTTCTTTAGAACATTGAACATAGAACAGTACAGCACAGGAACAGGCACTTCGGCTCACGATGTTGTGCTGGACTAATTAATCTAGTAATTTAAAGCCTAACTAAACTAGTCCCTTCTGCCTACACAATGTCCATATAACCTCCATGCTCTGCATATTCATGTGCCTATCTGAGAACCTCTAAAACATCTTTATCATATTTGGCTCCACCACCACCCCTGGCAACTCATTGCAGGCACCCCCCACTCTCTGTGTAAAAAGCTTGCCCCACACATCTCCTTTGAACTTACCGCCTCTCACCTTAAATGCATGCCCTCTAGTATTGGATAATTTGACTCTGGGAAAAGATACCGGCTGTCTATCTATGCCCCTCATAATCTTATAAACCTCTATCAGGTCTCCCCTCAGCCTCCGCTGCTCCAGAGAAAACAACCCAAGTTTGTCCAACCCATCCTCATAACACATGCCCTCTAATACAGGCAGTATCCTGGTAAACCTCTTCTGCACCCTCTCCAAAGCCTCCACATCCTTCCTATAATGGCTCAACCAGAATTGAATGCATACTCCAGATATGGCATAATTTTCTTTTAAAAGTTCCTGATAAATCTGCTTCCATTGCCCTTTCAGGAAGTACATTCCAGATCATAACAACCTGCTTCTTAAAAATCTGGTTTTCAAAAAGAATGACCAAATAATAATGAAAAGGAAAAAAAAAGTACTATATACGTCAGTTAAAACTTGTTAACAGTACATGTGCTTCTAAAATTGCGGTGTAGAGATACGGACAACTAAAGGGAGTTATCACTGTGAGACGGAAAGAGTTGTGCTAGTAAATGTGTAGATTAACAACAAAATTGGGATTGGATTGATTACTTTGTGTATCTACACTGCCAGGTTTGAGTGAGCTGTCAGTCATTTAGTACTCAATTGATGACACAAAGGTCGGTGGCATTGTGGATAATGTAGTCGACTGCCGAAGGATATGACGGGATATAGATCAGTCGCAGATATGGGCAGAGAAATGGCAGATGGAGTTTAATCCAGGCATGTGTGAGGTGTTGCACGTTGGGAGATTAAATGTATAGGAAAAGTACACAGCTAATGACCCTCAACGTTGGTGAATGGTCATTGTCTTTTCCCCAGGGTAGGGGAGTCTAAAACTAGAGGGCATCAATTTAAGGTGAGAGAGTGGTGGGTATATGGAACGAGCTGCCAGAGGAAGTGGTAGAGGCAGGTAAAATAACAACATTTAAAAGACATTTGGATAGGTACATGGATAGGAAATGTTTGGATGGATCTTGCTCAAATGCAGGCAAATGGGATTAGCTCAGGTCCTTGTTCGGCGTGGACGAGTTGGGCTGTTTCCGTGCTGGTTGGCTCCATGACTCTATCTGTAAACCCACAACAGATAAAAACAAGCAACAGAAAAGAAGTGGAACATACTGGCAAATGTTTGGATGGAACGAAGGAAATGATCTTAAGCTGAGCCAATGGGGAGTCGTGCGATGTAAGCAATGAAAGGGACTAAAACAGCTGAGGCAGATGTGGAAATGTGGAGATTGGGTCTCTGAACTCTGCAACACCTTCTCTTCACAGAAACCCCAAGTCGCTCCTGTGCGTGGTCCCTGACATCAGCTCATACAGCAGTGAGTGGCGTTGGCTTCGTCAGCCCATCACGGCACCCCTGTTCCTGATGAGGAGCGATGGGCTCATCTTCTCCAGCACCTTCTCCTTTACCTACACCCCCGAGCAGAGTTGCTTTCCCAGCCAGAGGGTGGTCCGAGAAACCCCCGAGGATTCCGACAACTTCCTCAACACCATCCATCAGGAGTTCACTCGTACCAACTTTCACCTCTTCATGCAGAGCTAACAGGGGACGAGCGCAGCTCTCCTTCTACTGCATTGTATCCCGGGTCATGTTAAGTCCTAGTCACCATCACCCTGAGATCACTGACCTGCACTGGCCACTGGTTAGACAACACCTCGTTCTTAAAGTTCTCATCCTTATGTCCAAATTCCATCCCCACTGCCACCGCTCCCCCACCCCACCATGAGCCATTGCCTCAATTCCCTCCCCAGATCCAGAACCACATCGATCCCGACAAGTATTACAAGCCTCTGCTCTGCTCTACCCGCCTTTCAGGGGCCCGTTCCGACCCATCCGAATCCCACTCCCCTTCCTGTGGTTTGGCATTGATTTTTGGTGGCAGCACCTCCCATTGAGCACCTCCACATGTTTTGCTCTGTTAGAGGACCTGTATATAACAAGTTGACGTGCTGATTGATGGGGATCCCTAACACTGGATCACAATGCCATGAACTAAATCATTCAGCAACAAATAAGATGCTGGAGGAACTCAGCGGGTCAGGCAGCATCTGTGGAGGGAAATGGGCAGTTGACGTTTTGGGTTGAGATCCTTCATCTGGACTGAAAGATAGAGGAGAGGGAGCCGGATTAAAGAGGTGGAGGGAAGGAGTGGAGCAAGAGCCGGCAGGTGATGGGTGGATCCAGGTGAGGAAGGCTGATAGGCAGATGGAGGAGGGGAGAGTGGGAAATAGCGACAGAGGCCGGGAGGGGAGAGGTGGAGGTGACAAAGGGCTGAAGATGGTCAAATCTGATAGGAGAGGAAGGTGGAGCCTGGAACCAAATAGTGGAGGTGGGGAGGGCAGGTACGAGCAGTGGGGGGGGGGGGGGACCCAGTGGGAGGGGTGTGTGGGTGACGGGCAGATGGACTGGGTGGGGGAGGGGAAAGAAACAGGTTGATGGGGGGGATGGGGTGGGTGTAGGAGGAACTGGGGAGATCAGGAGGAGAGAGAAAAGGGACGGAGGGGAGCAGGTTACCTGAAATCAACAGGTTACCTCAATCATTCATTTGCTTTAGTCATTCCTGACAGACATCTGGCAGCATCCTGTGCATTTACGTCCACTTTCCTTAGGGTGGCCCTTTCTTTGCCACCTCTCAGTCTGAAAAGCTGGGGACAAGCGCAGTATCAAGGCAAACGGCTTCACCACCGGAGCATTCGCGGGTGTGAGGTGGCGGCTTGGAATGTGTGTGTGATGTGGCTTCTCCTTCCCCACTCTCTCCTTCCTCAGCACAGTGCTTGCAACCAGCTGTCAACAAGCGTAAATCCTACCTGGAAAAATCGAGGGACGAGGTCATCTTCTTTTGTGGGATGTGTGTAATTACTGAGATTTATTTGGATATTGATGTGCAAAAATAAATCTGGACTTCATTGCCCACTTGGGAAGGGGCTGGTTGTATTTGTCAGAAGGTGAATGGACCCAGCCTCTCCTGGGCCAGTTATGACCATTGCTGAATGGGTAATATGGACGTGCCGAATTGAAGGGCTAACAAAGACCCTGGCCGATCCCAGATGGCTGGAAGAATGTGGCTGGACATTCCATTCCTCGTCTCTCATGTAATCCCTGGGTAGTGAGGGAACTCTCGCCATTTGGAACTGAAATGAGGAGTTATTTTGGCATAAATAAGGTGAATGGTCACAGTCTTTTCCCCAGGGTAGGGGAGTCTAAAACTAGAGGTCATAGGTTTAAGGTGAGAGGGGAAAGGTTTAAAAGGGATCTGAGGGGCAACCTCTTCACATGGCAGGTATATGGAATGAGCTGTCAGAGGAAATGGTAGAAGCAGGTACATGAGTAGGAAAGGTTTAGAGGGAGAGGGATATGGGCCAAACGCAGGCAACTATCTCAGGTAGGCAAATTGGACGGCATGGATGAGCTGGGCCGAAGGGCCTGCTTCCATGCTGTTTAACTATACGGCATTCAGAAGGCTGTGGACACTTAGATTTTGAGGTCATTCAAAACAGCAATCAATAGATTTCTGGGTGTTAAAGGAATCAGGGGGCATGGGGATAGGGCAGAAAGATGGTGTCTGAAGTAGCAGATCAGCCGTGACCTTGTTGAACAGCAGAGGAGGCCAGAGGAGCGACATGGCCTATTCCTGCTCTTATCCTGTTCTCATGTCCACGGTGTTGGATCCAGTTATTTTCGAATCCGTAGGTTCTTTCGGGAATCCAAGAATGAGCTGAAAACAACTTGGCGCTTCACAAAGTTTTATTGGAAAAGTTTAAAACAAAGAAACAGTCACAGAGCACATGGCACCAGCTTTACTACCGGGAGATGAGCCGAGACTAAAGGAACTAAAGATGAGCTAGGGCCGGGGGGGGGGGGGGGGGGGGGGGGGGGGGGGGGGGGGTGGGAAGAGAGCAAGAGAGAGATAGAGGCAAGAGAGTGATTAACAAAAAGCAACACTTTTTATACCTGAGGTAAGAGGTACTCCTTAACTAACAATAGTCCAGTCAGGAAACCTATTAGATACCTGCGGCAAAACCAACCAATGAGATAACACGTATTCATCTGATGGACGAACCAATAAGCTAGGAAGCGGCCATTCCTTGTGCAGCCACTTGAGGTGTATTAAACACTATACATGTTAAAAAACTGCTTGAAACAGTCAAATCCAACAATGGGAAAGAAACTGTTGCTACAGCCATAATAGAAGGAAAGAATATCTCTACATTTTTATAGCACCTGCAGCACCTAAGTTGTCCCAGGTTTCAAGCATTATAAAATGTGGGTTGTTACCAAGTTACATTTGGAAAGGTCAACTGAAGCTTGGCCCAACAGGTAGGTTTCAAGGAGCACAGAGAAGTGGCGAATGGTTTGGAAAGGGATTTCCAGACCTTGTTGCCTTGATAATGGAAGGCACAGTGATCAACAATGGAGCAAAGGGCATTGGGGCTGTGCAAGGGGCTAGAGTTGGAGGATTTGATGGACATTTATAAAATATAAGAGGCATAGGTAGGGTAGATAGTCAGTCTTTTTGCATTATAGGAAGGATGTGGAGGCTTTGGAGAGGGTGCAGAAGTGGCTCACCAGGATGTTGCCTGGATTAGAGGGCATGTGCTATAAGGAGAGGTTGGACAAACTTGGATTGTTCTCTCTGGAATGTCGGAGGCTGAGGGGATAGAAGTATGTAAAATTTCAAGAGGCATAGACAGGGTAGATAGAGTCTTTTTCCCAGGTAGAAATGTCAAATACAACAGGATGTAGGTTTAATGTGAAAGTTTAAAGATTTAACAAGCAAGTTTTTTTACACAGCGGGTGGTGGGTTCCTGGAATGCACTGCCCAGGGAGGTGATGGAAG
The DNA here is from genome assembly GCF_009764475.1 of Pristis pectinata. NCBI lineage: Eukaryota > Metazoa > Chordata > Chondrichthyes > Rhinopristiformes > Pristidae > Pristis > Pristis pectinata. The sequence goes on from NC_067420.1 coordinate 41,146,580, forward strand.
CAGATACAGTAGAGGCATTTAAGAGACATTAGCCAGGAATGTGAACAGGCAGAGATTGGAGGGATATGGACCATGTGCAGGCAGATGGGATTAGCTGGATTGGCAACACGGTCAGCACAGACATGGCGGACCGAAGGGCCTGTTCCTGTGCTGTTCTGTTCTGTTTTATGATCACAGAAATCTTGTATGATAACACATTTCAGTCCAGCATGAAGAGGACCACACATACGACTGACTTCTCCACGGTGTAACTTAGAGTGTTCCTAAGGTGTAGCTCAAGCACGATTCCACGATCACCCTTTGAGTAAGCAACGCAGACTAGCCGACACCCACTGTAGTGCACTGAGGGTTATAGAGTATCTCTCACTTCATTTTGGAAAAGCATCCACAGAGTGTTATTTTATTTGGTTATGGAATGTTCAGATTAAATATTTTGTCCGACTTCTGCACCACTAGGTTTTTCCTAATGGCATCTTAGCCTGAATTTCTTCACACTACCTGTGGCCACACATCAACCCATCAACACTATTAATAAACACACTGGAGTCAGAAGCAGGAGCTTTGGAGCCCCTAGTGTCGTCAAATAGTAGGCAACAGTGCTGCCTGTCTTGACCTGTCAGGAATGATGTATTGACAATGGAGAGGTTGCATTATAAATTTACTAGGAAGATACAGGGGCTGAGAAGATTCAATTAAGTAGACAATTTAAGTTGCATGTCACTTGAGTTTAGAAGACAGAGGAGAGAGCTGTTGAATATTTAAGATTTTAAGATTAGTCACACGTACATCGAAACACACAGTGAAATGCGTCATTTTGCATTACTGAGAATGTGCTGGGGGCAGCCCGCAAGTGTCACCACTCTTCCAGCGCCAACATAGCATGCCCACAGCTCCTAACCTGTACGTCTTTGGAATGTGGGAGGAAACCGGAGCACCCAGAGTAAACCCACGCAGACACGGGGAGAACGTACAAACTCCTTACAGACAGCGGTGGGAATTGAACCTGGGTCACTGGTGTTGTAATAGTATTACACTAACCGCTACGCTATTTACTAGGGGAGATAACGAAGATCTATTTCTTCTATGGCAGTGTTGAAAAAAGGGAACACAAGTTAAGAGCCAACTCACTTGGGAACAATATTGAAAAGCATTTCATCATATAAATGACAGAAAATTCACAACACATGTGGAGCCAACATCACTCATGTGACCGTGTGGGTTGAAAAGCCATCCATTCTGAATCCACCTTCCTGCACTAGATCCATGGCCTTACATGGTATTACACCTCTTAAAGTACACATTCATGTTCTTTGTAAATATGATGATGGCTGGTGTCTCTCCCAATCTTTCAGGGCAGTGAGTTCCAGACCACCAACACCCTCTTGAAAAAATATCCCTATTATTCAAGGTAGGACTTTCACAATGAATGGTAGGGCCCTGGGGGGCAGGGGGATGGTGTTGTAGAACAGAGGGACCTTGGAGTGAGTTACATGGTTCCCTGAAAGTGAGGTCACAAGTAGACAGGGTGGTGGCATGCAGGACTTCCTTCATCAGTCAGGGCTTTGAGTATAGAAGTTGGGAGTTTATGGTATGGTTGTACAAGATGCTGGTGAGGCTGCACTTGGAGTATTGTGTACAATTTTGGTCACCCTGTTATAGGAAAGATGTTATTAAACTGGAAAGAGTGCAGAAAAGATTTGCAAGGATGTTGCCAGGACTTGTAGGACTGTTATAGGGAGAGGTTGGACAGGCTAGGACTGCTTTTCTTGACTTGTAGGAGACTGAGGGGTGATCTTATGGAGGTGTATAAAATCATGAGGGGCATAGATAAGGTGAATGCACTCAGTCTTTTTCCCAGGGTTGGGGAATCAAGAACTAGAAGGCATAGGTTTAAGGTCAGAGGGGAAAGATTTAGTAGGAACTTGAGGGGCAAATATCTTACACAAAGGGTGATCAGTATACGGGATGAGCTGCCAGAGGAAGTAGTTGAGACAGATACAATAACAACTCTTTAAAGGGACTTGGACAGGTACATGGATAGGGGAGGTTTAGAAGGTTATGGGTCAAATGTGGGCAAAGGGGACTAGCTTAGATGGGCATCTTGGTTCAGTTGGGCTGAATGGCCTGTTTTGTGCTGTGTGACTCTATGATCCTATTTTCCCTTTGACCCTAAAACCAAATACTTTAAGCCTTCCAGAGGTGGTAGATATCTAGAATTCACCCTCCTGGGACATTGGCGAGTAAGTTTTATACTCACTTGTTGCGTTAAGAGAAAGACTGGAAGATGTCAGAACTGACTTCTGGTGCCCTCTTTCACCCTCTTGTCCAGTTGTCACAGAGGCTAGCACTTACAGAACCTCTCTCACAATCTCAGGTTGTCACAGGAACTTTTTAGCAGTTAAAATATTTTTGACCTGCTGCCACTGGGGTAAGGTAGCAACCAATTTGTGAACAGCAAGCTCCAAACTCCAGCAATGTGTTAACCTTAAGTCAATTCATTCTATGGTGTTGGCTGAGGGGTAAATATTTGGTGGGACAGGCAGGAGATTTGCCCTGTTCTATGGAATCTTCTATAGCTTCCTGGAAGTAACTCCATCAAAATCCATGCTAAATGTTTAGACATCTTTATTAATTCATTGCTTAATCTTCTCCAGTCCAAGAAGAAAAATCCTAACCTTATTAATCTCTCCAAACTTCCTTGGTGTACGCTGTATTTGTTTCCAATTGGAAAAATATTCGAAGTTTTCTAGGAGTTGCACATGAAAAATTCCTCAGGAACCTTTGAGGGAGATTTTCTGGGAATTCCCCTGCATACCATGACCCCACAACGTTGGAGAAGAATCTTTGGCTTTTCTTGAAATGTTTACCCCACTCATGACAGTGTTTGGTTAAGCGGGATTGGGAGTTGGAGCAGAAGAGCTTCTCTCCTCTCTAGGTCCGTCATTCTTGGGCTCAAGTCCCTACCCAGTCTCATTGCTACTACTGAGGCAGTGCTGCATTGCAGAGACACCGTCTTTTGAAGGTGCTGTTAAATTAAGGTCTCTTTTGATCTCTCAGGTGGATTCAAAAAACTTGACACCTTAAATTTCAGAGAAGAATGGGGGATGTCCTCTCCTACAGGTCCAACTTCTCGTTGGCAATACCACTGATGTCGGACCTGGTCATTATCAAGTGACCTTGTTGCTTTCGATCCAGCTGCAGCGTTATCCTACAATATCTCATTGATACTATTCTGACACAGATTCTGCTCTAACTCCATCTACAAGTTTGCAGATGGCACCACCATATTGGGCCGAATCTCAAATAACAATCAGTCAAAGTACAGGAAGGAGATAGAGAGCCTAGTGGCATGGTGTCATGACAACAACCTTTCCCTCAATGTCAGCAAAACAAAAGTGCTGGTCATTGATTTCGGGGGGGGGGGGAGGAGGTGGGGAAGAGGAGGTGCACATGTTCCCGTCTACCTCAATGGTGCTGAGATCAAGAGGGTTGAGATCTTTGAGTTCCTTGGAGTGAACATCATCAATAGCCTGCCCTGGTCCAACCCCGGAGATCCCATGGCCAAGAAAGTACACCAGCATCTCTACTTCCTCAGGAGGCTAAAGAAATTCAGCATGTCCCTGTTGAACCTCACCAACTTTTATTGATGCACCATAGAAAGCATCCTATCCAGACACATCACGGCTTGGTATGGCAAATGCTCTGCCCGAGAGTGCAAGAAATTGCAGAGAGTTGTGGTCACAGCTCAGCATATCACGGAAACCAGCCTCCCCTCCATGGACTCTGTCTACACTTCTTGCTGCCTCAGTAAAGCAGCCAACATAATCAAAGACCCCACCCACCCCGGACATTCTCTCTTCTTCCCCCTCCCATCAGGCAGAAGATACAAAAGCCTGAAAGCACATACCACCAGGCTCGAGGACAGCTTCTATCCTGCCGTTATAAGACTATTGAACGGTCCCCTAGTATGATAAGATGGACTCTTTCCTCACAATCTACCTCATTATGATCTCGACACCTTATTATCTGCCTGCACTGCACCTTCTCTGTAGCTTAACACTTTATTCTGCATCCACCAGGCTCAAGGACAGCTTCTATCCTACCGTTATGAGTATTGAACAGTCCCCTTGTACAATAAGGTGGACTCTTGACCTTACAATCTACCTCATTATGGCCTTGCACCTTATTGTCTGCCTGCACTGCACTTTCACTGTAACTGTAAGACTATATCCTGCATTCTGTTATTGCTTTTCCCTTGTATGACATCGATGCACCGATGTGATGAGATGATCTGTCTGGATGGCATGCAAAACAAAATTCTTCATTATACCTCGGTACATATGACAATAATAAACCAATTTACCATTCAAGGCCTCTTTTGATCTCTCAGGTGGATTCAAAAGAATTGACGCCTTAAAGTTCCCAATGCCAAAGCCAGCAATGATGGGCCTGGTTATTATCATGTGACTTTGTTGCTTCCAAATTGGCTGCTGTGTTTTCCTACACAGTATCTCATTGGTTATAAAGTCATTTGCGATGGCCTGAGGCAGGTGTCGGACTTTAATTTGTCCAACATTTCAGATCTTCTGAGAGGTAGTTATTTATTTGTGATCCTGTTTTCAAAGCTGATATCTGAAATCTCCTGGTTCAACTTTTGTATAATCACAGGGCTTTCAGCGGTTCCAACTCTGCAACAACGTTCTGTCCCCTCCTGCACTGAAACACCTTGTTTTATTACCAACCTTTAGTTATTTTTTTAAAACAGAAACCCATATAATGTTTTGTTTTTCCTGGAAAGTAACTGCCGTGGCTATTTGAGAAGAAAATACTTTCTCTCGCGCTCCCGCAGACTGCACTGTATACTGGACTTAGTGTATGTAAGGACCTAACTCACACAGACAAGTCACGCTTCATGCTTGGGTTCACAATGAACCATTCAAAATCGTTTCTCAGTCTTTCGCTTCATGTAATAGCTGCTTGCGCAGTGTCAAGGGGAGTGTTCAGCGAGCAGCTCCCAGAGAGTGGATGGGGCTCCAATGTTTCATTTTCCACTGGGGGAAGATAAAGCAGCTCGTTTCCATTTTCCGCAGTTGGAAAACTAACACAGCAGCTACTCATAGTGACTGGAAAGTCAAGAGAGGTGCTTAATGTGCAGCTGAATCGATCGCGGCCCTCCTGTGCACTTAGCCAAAGACCAAACCACCTCCTCTCTTCTCCTTTATGATCCCAACCCTGAGATTCATCAAGTGCTCTACACATCATATCATGCACTGGGATGTTAGAAGCTGCAGAGAGTAGTGGATTCAGCCCAATACATCACAGGCACATCCCTCCCCACCATCGGTAGTATCTACAGGAGGTGCTGCCTCAAGAAGGCAACATCCATCGTCAAAGATCCCCACCATCCGGGCCGTGCCATCTTCTCACTGCTACCATCGGGCAGGAGGTACAGAAGCCTGAAGTCCCACACCACCAGGTTCAGGAACAGTTACTTCCCTTCAACCATTCAGTTCTTGAACCAATTGGCAAAACCCTAATCACTACAGTTTAGCAACACTATGACCACTTTGATCACTTTGCACTAAAATGGACTTTGTTTTTTTATGTTCTAATCGTGTTCTTTCTTGTAAAAAATGTGCATAATTGATGTTTAATTGATGTTTTTCTTGTGAATGCTGCTTATCTGATGCTCTGTGCTTGTGATGCTGCTGCAAGTAAATTTTTCATTGCACCTGTGCACACATGGACTTGTGCATCTGACAATAAACTCAACAATGACATGTCTGTGCAAGTGTGTATCTGTGTGTGTGCGTCTGTGCATGTGCACGTGTGTCTCTGATTGTGTGTGTTTGAATGCATGTGTGTGTGTGTTTGTGTCTGTATGTGTGTGTATGGATGCATGAAATTTCTTGTTACGTTACAGTCTGGGGAAGCCAACTCCAGCCACCTCCTGTCTGGCTCTCCCAGCAAAGGAGAGTTACAACAATGTCAAGGCCACATTTTACCAAGTGTGGCATCAATGAACCCTGGCCAACGCACATCGAGGGGAAATTACTCCAATACCAATAGTTGGAGTCATATCCCACACAAGATTGTGGTTGTTGGAGGACACTCATCCCAGTCCCAGGACATCACTGTGGGAGTTCCTCAGGGCAGTGTCCTGGGCCCAAACATCTTCTGCTGCCTCATCAATGACTTCCTTCCAGCAAGTGGTGAGAAGTGGGGGTGTTTACTGATAATTGCACAATGTTCAACATTATGTACAAGTCTTTAGGAAATGAAGCAGCCCATGTTTGCGTACTGCAACACCAAGGTAGCAGCCCAGTGTGGACTGAGAAGTGGCAGCTAACATTCTTGCCAGATAAGCACCAGGCAATGACCACCTCCAAGAAGAAGGAGTCTAATCACTGGCTGTAGATGTGCACTCTCCCTCATTCACCCCTTGTCGCTCCCTCTGTCACTCACATATTTTCACTCATCAGTCTCACACATACCTTCACACTCACTAACTCACCCTCACACTTTCACACCCACTGTCTCACACTTTCACACTCATAAACATGCATGCTCACTTTTTCTGTCACTCCCTCTCACTCACCCTTGCCCTCTCTCACTTACCATAGAACCACAGAACCATAGAACAGTACAGCACAATACAGGCCCTTCAGCCCACCATGTTGTGCCGACCTTCAAACCACTCCTAAGACTATCTAACCCCTTCCTCCCACATATCCCTCTATCTTAAATTCCTCCATATGCTTATCTAACAATCTCTTGAACTTGACCAACGTATCTGCCTCCACCACCACCCCAGGCAGCGCATTCCATGCCCCGACCACTCTCTGGGTGAAAAACCTCCCTCTGACGTCTCCCTTGAACTTCCCCCCCATTACCTTAAAACTATGCCCTCTTGTATTGAGCATTGGTGCCCTGGGAAAGAGGCGCTGGCTGTCCACTCTATCGATTCCTCTTAATATTTTGTACACCTCTGTCACTCGCACATTTTCTCAGCCACTTATGCCCTCACACTCACTCACCTAACCTCTCACTCTCTCTCGCTCCTCCTCACTCCCTCCCAACCCCTCTCTTCTTGAAGGTCAGCACGTACGGAGACACTGCAGGAGAAGTAGGTGCTGAGACTGATGGGGAACCACGGAGGGAGATCGCAATAGAGAACGGGCTCAGGAACATTCCGCAGCCTTCAGTTCAGCTGCATATTGCAGTCAGACGGAATCCAAATGCTCGGGTTAATGTTCAGAGGATGTGAACTGTTAAGGGCTTTGTGTTGTTGAGGCAGAGAGGGGCTGCAGGGTGAAGTCTGTGCATCCTCCATATGTGACACCTCTGACTGCCTCAGTAACCAGTGTCCCAGTAGATCAAAACGCCAGCTCCCCAAAGAAAGCCACCTCTGTGAGACTTGGCCTCAGCCATCACTAACACATTATATTCAGCCTCACATCAAGGAGAAGTACGACTTTAAGTACAGGGAAACAAAGCTTGCTTGTACTAGCTGCTGAGAAGTTTATTAAAGGGAGCACGGAGATATCATGGCAACTGTTCCAGCTCCTCAGCTGTGCGGGAAATGATTACAATCCAGAATTCAGGCTCGTGGAGAGGTGCTGACTGAAGGAATGACAAATCAGCGACTGTACAGAGACTTAAATCCACACAGTCAGCACTGGAACCTCGACTTCTTTAGAGATGATACAAGTTCATCTCATTGCCCAAGTTTAAGTGCATGGTGACAAATCCAGTGTAGTTTTGGGGAGAGGTGGGGTGCGGAGCAAGGTCCCTCCCCTTTTGGGTGGGAGCATGATGGACAAGGAATTGTCCCTACCGTCCTGTTCTGAATCATCATCATTGTGACATCCGTGTATCTGGCTGTTACCCTAATTCTGGATATCATGAACTGCAAAAAACATGTGCAACTCACTTATTCACCCCTCTGACTACTCCTGTGCATGTATGCCTTCATATTGTCAAACATCATATATTTACATACACTACACTGCCTCCCCAATTTAAAACAAAGAATGATTTAAATATGCATATTATGTAAGACTTAACCTTTCACAATAATCAGTGCGTACTCTTTGGAAAGGTCTCATTTGCCATTTCCATCTTTGCAATCCTGACAGACACTGCGTTAATTTGCTGCTTTCTTCAAGATATTTCTCTAGTACAGGCAATGAACAAAATTTCAGGCTATTGCCGGAATGATTGGTGTGAAGCTCTTTTAAAATCTGACGTGACAGCTCTGCGACCCCATTTTATGCAACTATGTTCTGTTAAGACTCATAACATTGGTTATAATATGGGCTTATGTCATCAGCTGGACAGTTTTTGGGAGGGCCATTTTGGGAAGCTATTTTTTGTGGCTTCTCGGCTCTCTTCTTTGTCGTAATGGGACAATCATCCCTTCGCATTTTCAATGTAAAAACCTTGCGTTCATAACCTGTGTCTGAATTTGCACAGGGCACGCCCACCAACACATCTGTGACTGTATTTTGTTTCCAGCTTCTGTATTTGATTATTCAGTCTGACTGAGACAAAGGCATCACCCACCTTTGCATTCTCAGCATAGCTGTTGTTGATTTTGTTGATCTATGACCCAGAATTGCTAATAAAGGTTTACTCGCTGTGACCAAAGTGAAAGCTCTGCCCAATAGGAATTGATGAGAGCTTTACAATCCAAAGATAATTCCCAATACAGGTCCACTCCATGTTTTGACAAGGTTCCGTTTCTGAGAACCATTCATAACCTGGACAGTTCACAGATGGACTATGACCTCACGATCTACCTTGTTGTGACCTTGCACCTTATTGCACTGCACCTTCTCTGTAGCTGTGACACTTTACTCTGTACTGTTATTGTTTTTACCTGTACTACATCAATGCACTCTGTACTAACCCAATGTAACTGCACTGTGTAATGAATTGATCTGTACGATCGGTATGCAAGACAAGTAAACCAATACCAATACCAATACCAACCACCTGGCAATATTTTTAAATAAAAGCCTGGGCCAACCAAGGGCAATGTGTAGTTAACTCAACCATTCAGATTTCCCTGCAAGAAGCAATGATGTTGCCAGGAACCAAGTTCCCACAAGGCTGAAGATGCCTGCAGTCCCACAACAGCTGGCAAATCCATCCTGCCGTCTCCCAAACACTCGTTTGTATGTGTGGGCTGTACATATGATGAGGATTCGTAACCTGGGGAGGACCTGTAACTCAATCCATGTGAGGATAGTTTCTCAAACATTTTGTTACATGGCATAAGTGGACTTGGCTAATTCTAGCTGATTACATCCCAGTTGGTCTGTCTAATTCTAACTTGAGATCGTACTCCACAATCAAGTCTCTTGGGGAACTCACAAAGTCCCAGACACAAGCCTTTTGTTGTTCTTTGCCACAATTTCATTTTTCATCCTTCCGCAGTGCCTGATGTCATAGGGTTATTACTGTTGCAAGATCAGGCAAGAGTCTCGCATAAAACTGTGTCAAGCCTAGAGAGGAGTGAAGTCCCAGAACGGTTTCAGGAGTCCCCACTTTTACAATTACTTCCAATTCCTCTTTAACTAGTTTCAATGGATCCACTTCGTCCAAGATAACTTCTGTATCAGTGCACGCCTGCTTCTGTTGACCTTGACATAGTGTAGCTAACCAAAAACTTCTACCAAAATTAATTGATTTTCTTCTTCTTTACTTGTGGATATTAGTACATCAAAACAATACTCTGTACCTTGCTGTACAGGCAGTTCCCCAGGTTATGTAAGGGTTCCGTTCCTGAGGATCGTCCTTGAGCCAATTTCCCCGCAAGTCAGAAACATCCATTTTCTATAGAAACCCATATTGTACCACTTTAAGTACTCCTGCTATAATTGTTTCATTTCGTTGAATGATCACCCTAACACTATCCATAATTAAACTAATAGAATGTACACTGTATCCAGTCGTTAAGGAATACCACGACACATTTTATTATTATTACTACTAGCTTGAAAAAAACTTTTTAAGATATGTGGGAGAATTTGCTTAAAGTTGGATTTCTGTAAGTCAGGTCATTCTTAACCCAGAGAGCCCCTGTATCTTGTGTTGGTAGCTTGAGAGGCATTAAACGATAATTTCACACCTTGAGGTCATATTGTGTTGAGGTAAAGACTTCTGTGACATAAATACAAAATATTTCTGATTCTCCTTATCAATATTAAACTGTGCATATGCATGTGATAGATATAGTGTTTGATAACTTTGACTCCTGGATAGGAGTTTTTGCATAGAAATCCTGTGACACTCCTTGTCATCAGTTGCTTGGTTTAAGATCGTCTTGTATCTCCTGCACAGTTGGACGGTCTTTTGCGCCTATGGGACTACCACAATTGGTATTTTCTGACCACTCTGTTTGTCTTCTCTAGAACTCCATTCATTTCTAATTTATCCATGTCTTCTACAATGAAAGTGAAACCAGTTAAGGTTTGCAGTAGATTGGATTTACACCTAACATGACATAAATAAGGGCCTTGTCATCTCTTATTCTGGAATACACTCCCCACCATCCCAACGGAACGTATAAGCTTGATTTTGAAGCATTCATGCTGAACATTTCTCTCCAGATGAGTGAAAAGTAAAATATAGCAGATCACGGAAATCTGAAATAAAATACTGGAAATACTCAGCCTTTCAGGCAAGGTCTCTGGGAGAGAAAGAGTTAATGTTTCACATCCAGCTTCAATCATTGCACATCAACGTCGGTCAATTAGTAATTTTATTTGCTGACCACTGTGACTCACTAAACATTTTATTTGGCCTAAAGCCTTTAATATTTCACCAGAAAATGTTGTCACTGTACTCTTTGTTAATGGTAGTTGGCAGAGTGTACTGGGATGTGTATCATTCCCAGGATTGAGCAATATCCTGCCCTGTCCAAACACATGTCAGTGTGCCGACCATTTACTTTGAGGTCACTCCTTTCCATTGTAGCGTCACTGGAGTGCTACATAAGTGCTGCATTTTACATGACCACGAGATGTTGGCGTGACTGCACCTGGATATTGTATTCTGAGGGGCAAAGTTTTCCACACAGGGGGTGGTGGGTACATGGAATGAGTTGCCAGAGGAAGTGGTAGAGGTGGGTACAATTGCAGTGTTTAAAAGACAGGTACACGGATAGGAAAAGTTTAAATGGATATGAACCAACGCCAATACCAATACCAATACCAAATGCATGCAAATGGGACTAGCTCAGGAAGGCATCTTGGTTGGCATGAACGAGTTGGGCCGAAGGGCCTATTCCTATGCTGTGTGACTCTATGACTCTATAAATCTCATTCTCCATTGTTCACACTGACTTCAGTACTATGGGGACTCCTCCTCCATGATAACCTCTGTTCATTGAAGAAGTCACATGGGGGCAGTTGCTTTGATTAACAACCTTGGCTTTACACTTGCACTTCATGTGTATCCCTTTCTTCTGACAGTTTAAACATCTTGGCATGTTAAATTGACATATGTGCGCTGGATGGCTTCCGTTACATCTATAACAGTAGTTGGTGCCAGTCTCACCCACATGCTTTGGATTCTGCTTTGGAACTCCTGCATTTGATACTGCTCCATGGTTCTAAAGCATAGTTATGTTGGTAACTTACCTTCTTTACCTTTTCCGGATGCTTTCTCCATAAATGTTGCAACTATGCTTACAAGAGCAAATGAGAGTGTGTTTACTAATCTTGATTGAATCCTCCCATTGACTGAACCACAAACAAGCATATAGTTTAGAAAAAAGCATTGAAGCTGCAAGCACTGGGACAGATCCTTCAACACAATGACACTCCTGCCTGATTTCTGGTTCCTGGTTCCAAATTTGCAGCTCTCCACAATTTTTCGTGAATCAGGATCTGCTGCCTTCCGAAGTATTTTGCTGACAGAAACATCTCTTGCTGCCTGTGGCATTATGATTTGCTGATGTAGTGTATATTTCAGAAGCCATCCCAGCTGAAGACTAGACCAACATACAAAGTACTCATTGGGTCAGGCAACATCTATGGAGGGAATGGACAGTCAATATTTTGGGTCAAGACCCTTCATCGGTCCAGCTGAAGGGTCTCGACGGGAAACAGTGATTGTCCATTTCCCTCCACAGATGCTGCCTGACCCACTGAGTTCCTCCAGCGCTTTGTGTGTTGCTCCAGATTCCAGCATCTGCAGTCTCCTGTGACTCCAGAGAAGACTGGCTTCCTACACTCTAGAATTGTGTTGCTTTGTACCCGTGCATTCTCATCATTGGAATACATAGCAGGCAGATGTGCTGCATGCTGGGGTCTTGTGTATGAAGAGGGGATGAACACCTTTCTGATTAGGGTGAGAAAGTTCACATAGAAGGTGTGTCTTTATAGATGACAGTTGGATCGAGTGATCTCCAAGATTGGTTCTGATCACCTTTTGAGAGGAATTTTCCAAAGTAACTTTTCCACCATTGGCCCTGAGTTTTTTTTCTCAACATTTTTCTTCTCCCAGGTGAAGATTTGGATCTAGCAAAGGAGGTGGGATGGAGAGGGGAAGGGTTGGGAATGGAGGCCAAGGAAGGGACAAGGTGTCCAGTTATATTTTTCAAGCCATCAGGGACATTGGTCAATCTTCCCGTCCAGACCATTGCCATTTTCAGCCCTTTGTAATTTGTTGACTGAGGTCCTGGTCCATTTTTAGACTCATTCGGAGATATCTTCAACTCTGCTGATCTCCCTGTATCAATGGGGCTTCTTACTTGCTGCTTTGGCCAATCCACCAGCTCATCCCATCTCCTTTCTCATCCTATCATCTGAATGACACCTCCAGTGCACACTGTCTGATACTCAGATAGTTCGCTAAGACCAGAATTTCCATCTAAAGTGCTTCCAAGAGACTGAGTCCATTTTTGTTTCTCCCTGGTCTGTTTTTCAGATTTTCCTGTTTCAGTCTATTGTCTGAGATGAGATCCACTTCAATGTGTCCCAGAGAAAGAGAGAGAGAGGAGAGAGAGAGGGAAAGAAAGAGAGAGAGACAGACAGAGAGAGAGAGTGAAGGGGAGAGAGAGGGGGAAGAGAAAGGGGGAAAATAGAGAGGGGGAGGGAGAGGGATAAGAGAGGTGGAGAGAGAGGGAGAAAGTGAGGGAGAGAGAGAGAGGGGAGAAAGAGAGGAGGAGAGAGAGAGAGAGAGAGAGAGAGAGAGAGAGAGAGAGAGAGAGAGAGAGAGAGAGAGAGAGAGAGAGAGAGAGAGAGAGAGAGGGAGAAAACTTTTGTTAGATATTTAAGTTGATAGTTCCACCCAGAGAATGGATAGGAAGGAAACCCTTTTCAGATTAGTTTGGCTGTGAGGTTTTAACTTCTAACTTCACAGGATCTTCTTTCAGAGTTTTAGTTGCTGAACAGATATATTGAACACTTGTTCAGCAGTTAAAGCCTAAAGCAAGATAAATATATTAAACAGCAAAAGAATAATCAGTGACTGGCACCAGCACTTCAGCTGTAATTATTACTTTATCCTCCTGCTTATGTAGTACAGAAGTATTAATAGCTGCTGTCCTTAGGTAACACATTATTCTTTCTCACCAGACCTGCCTGTAATTCTCTGGACACTTTTCATTATTTAAAAGCTTGAAATCAGTGAATTTGAATGAGTCAGAAAGTCACAGAGTCACAGAGTTGTACAGCATAGAAATGGGCACTTCGTTCCCCCATGTCTGACATTTTTACCCCTCTACACTAATCCCATCTGCCTGCATTAGGAACGTCTCCTTCCATGACTTGCCGATACAAGTGCCTGTCTTAATGCCTCTTAAATGTAGTGATTGTATCTGATTCCACTGCCTCCTCTGGCAGCGCATTCCAGATATCAACCACTCTTTGTGTAAAAATCTTACCCTTCAGTTCTCTTCTGAAACTCTTCCTTTTCTCTTTAAACCCATGCCCTCTTGTTTTTGATAACCCTACCACAGGAGAAAGATTCTGAGGATTCACCCTGTCTGTGCCACTTACAATCTCATATACTTCCACCAGGTCACACCTCAGCGTCCAGGAAAAACAAGCCCAGCCTGTCCAATCTCTCCCCATAACTAAAGTCGTCCAATCCAGGCAACGTCCTGGTAAATCTCCTCTGCACTCTCTCCAATGCAACCACATTCTCTGTGTAAAAACTTACCCCTGACATCCCCCCTACACCTTCCTCCAATCGCCTTAAAATTATGCCTCCTCGTGTTAGCCATTGTCACCCTGGGATAAAGTCTCTGACTGTCCACTCGGTCTCTGCCTCTTATCATCTTGTCCACCTCTATCAAGTCCCCTCTCATCCTCCTTCTCTCCAAAGAGAAAATCCCTAGCTCACTCAACCTATCCTCATAAGACATACTCTCCAATCCAGGCAGCATCCTGGTAAATCTCCTCTACACCCTCACTAAAGCTTCCACATCCTTCCTATAATGAGGCGACCAGAACTGAACACAATACTCCAAGTGTGGTCTAACCAAAGTTCTATGGAGCTGCAACATAACCTGGTGGCTCTTGAACTTAATACCCTGACTAATGAAGGCCAACACACCATATGCTCATTGCTTAGTACAAGGACCAGTACGGCCTCTCCTCTAGTCAGCCTATCCACATACTGTGTCAGGAATCCTTCCTGGACACACCTAACAAACTCTGCCCCATCTATCCCCTTTACACTATGGAGGTGCCAATCAATATTAGGGAAGTTGAAATCGCCCATGACAACAACCCTGTTATTTTTGCACTTCTCCAAAATCTGCCTCCCGATCTGCTCCTCAGTGTCTCTGCTGCTATTGGGAGGTCTGTAGAAAACTCCCAATAGAGTGATCACTCACTTCCTGTTTCTGACTTCCACCCACACTGACTCGGTGGATGATCCCTCCAGGACATCCTCCCTTTCTACAGCTGTGATACTGTCCCTGGTCAGCAAAGCCACTCCCCCACCTCTTTTACCTTTGTCCCGGTCCCTTTTGAAACACCTAAACCCCAGAATATCCAACAGCCATTCCTGCCCTTGTAACAGCCAAGTCTCTGTAATGGCCACAACGTTGTAGTTCCATGTACTTGCCCAGGCTCCAAGTTCATCAGCCTTGTTCCTGATACTTCCCGCATTAAAGTAGACACACTTCAGCCCATCCAACTGACTGCAATTTTGCCCTTTCAACTGCCTATCCTTCCTCACAGTCTTTCTACATGCTGCATCTCATCTACTTGTACACTAAATGCACCAACCTCTGACCTATCACTCTGGTTCCCATCCCCCTGCCAAACTAGTTTAAAACCTCCCCAACAGCACTAGCAAACCTACCCACAAGAATATTAGTCCCCCTCTAGTTCAGGTGTAACCTGTCCCTTTTATACAGGTCATACCTTCCCCAGAAGAGATCCCAATGATCCACAAATCTGAAAACCTGCCCCACGCACCAACTCTTCAGCCATGCATTCATCTGCCAAATCAAACTATTCTTACCCTCACTGATGCGTGGCACAGGCAGCAATCCAGAGATTGCTACCCTTGAGGTCCTGCTTTTCAACTTCCTACCTATCTCTTCAGGACCTCATCTCTTTTCCTACCTATGTCATCGGTACCAATATGTCCCATGACTTCTGGCTGTTTGCCCTCCCCCTTCAGAATGCTGTGGACCTGATCTGAGATGTCCCTGACCCTGGCACCCTGAAGCAACATACCATCTGGGAGTCTCTTTCACGTCCACAGAATCTCCTGTCTGCCCCCCTTACTATAGAATTCCCTATCACTACCATTCTCCTCTTCTCCCCCCTTCCCTTCTGAGCATACAACTCACCTCTTTTCAAAGCACCCACTCCAAATTTCTTTGTGCAACCCCATCTATACCTATGTCCCTGAACTTGCAAGGGTGTGCAGTGGGATTGTCACTGAGTGCGAGGAAAGAAGTGCACAAGACCTCCAGAGATCAACTTATTTTTAAAAAAAGTTTCAAAAATAGACTTTATTCTTGATAAAAAAAATATACAAAGGAAGAAACAATGCAAAAACAAAACCTTAACATTCATTGTTGTTACATTCAGTAGTGTCAACTTTAAATTAAAACACAAACAAACCTGGCACCATTGCCACTCATGTGGCTCCCTGAGCCGATACCCCTTTCATTTTATGAGGGGCTTCCCCACCTGACGCAGCCCCTCCATGTGCGGTAGCGGAAGGAGCCCAGACTGAGGTCCTTCCCCACAGAGCCTTTACGTTGGCTGCACCCAGCTTCAGTGCGTCCCCCAGCACGTACTCCTGCAGCCTGGAATGTGCCAGTCAGCAGCGTTCCCTGATGGACATCTCACTGTGCTAGGAGACCAACAAGTTTCGGGCAGACCAAAGGGGGTCCTTCACTGAGTTGATGACCTTCCAGCAGCACTTGGTGTCTGTCTCGGTGTGTGTGTCCCCGGGAATAGCCCGTAGATCAGACAGTCCTCTGTTACGCAGCTGCTGGGGATGAACCAGGACAAGGACCCTTGCATCCATCTCCACACCCTCTGAGCAAACCCACAATCTGCAAAGAGGTGGGTGACCGTTTCTCCCCACCACTGCCGACCCGAGAGCAGCATGCACTGGGGGTGATGTCTCGTCTGTAAAGGAATGCTCTGACTGGGAGGGCACCTCTCACCACCAGCCAGGCAAGATCTTGTTGCTTGTTAGTCAGATCTGGCGATGAGGCATTCTGCCATGTGGTTTTGGTCCCTTCCGTGTTGCCTCTCAACTCCTACATTCTGCCAGACAGTTCTGTGAACACGCTAATCATCTCCTTATGCACCCACATCTGCCTTGTCATGAGAGGATCCCAAAAGTGGTCGTCACCTGAGTCTGTATGAGGGAGAACACCTCAAGATTAATGTCTTCAAGTTAAATAAGGGCTTTTAACAATGGTATGATGATGGAGTTGTCTGGAGTAGACTGAGTCAGTAAGCTGAGATAAGGCTATAGAAGAGATATTCAAAGAGGTGGTCAACAGAATGCTAAACAGAAATTTATCCCTTTTATAAAGAGGGATTCCAAGAGAAAGATGAACCATCTGTGCTAAACAAAGGAGGTCAAGGTGAATGTTAAGTCGAAAAGCAGGGCATACAAAGTGCCAGGGCAAGAGCAGACGAAACCAGCAGCCGAAGACTTAAAAGCTCATAAGAAGGGAGAACATTGATTTTGAGAGAAAACATTTGCTTAATATCAAAACAAACAGTCAGAGTTTCTATGGATATATAAATAGGAAGAAGGCTGCTTAGGTAGGTATGGAACTTCTAGAGAACAAGGCCAGTGAATTACTAACAGGATACAAAGAAAGGGCAAACACATTAATTCACTTCTTGCATCAGTCTTCACCTTGGAGGTCACTGTAAATATCCCAATGATAATGGGTGGGCTAATTTCAAATAACGGGAAATAACTTGTAAAAGTCCCAATCCCAAGGGATAATGTATTGGAAAAACTCACAGGGCTAAAGGTGAGCAAATCACCAGGACCCAATGGCTTGCATCCAAGGGTTTTAAGGGAAGTGGCTACAGAGATAGTGGGTGGACCCATTGGTTGAAATTTTTCAACCAGGTTACCAGAGGATTTGAAACAGCAAATGTGACCCCCTTGTTCAAGAAGGGAGGAAGACAAAAGGTGGGGAACTGTAGGATAGTTAGTCTAACATCTACTATTGACAAGATGCTAGAGTCAGTAATCAAAGAGGAAATAACTAATCATTTAATAAAGCTGAATATAATCAAACCTAGTCAATATAGTTTTGTGAAAGGTAAATCACATTTGATGAATTTTCTTCAATTCTTTGAGGATGTGACAGGGAGAGTCAATAGAGGGGAACCAGTAGATGTGGTGTATATAGATTTTCAAAAGGCATTTGTAAGGGAAGAGTTAAATTAGCCAGAAGTCATTTCTAATTCCTCCTCAGTATGTGCAGTAGTGTGTAACACAAAATGGTGGCAGTTTGGAATGTAGGACCTCGAATCCTCGAAGACATACATGGACGCACATCCTTGAGATTAGATACTGGTGAAGAATGTTTTTTTCCTTGCAGACCTGCTGTCTCTGTTTCCAAGTTATGTGCCTAGGCCAAAGGTCATGAGAGTTAAGAAGGTACAGGCTGGTACTACAAAGGGATGGAAAAGTACTGAGATAAAAGTTATGTTAGGTTTTGGAAGAGTGTAAAAAGGGGGCAGAGACAGAGAGAAGGCTGCATGAAAGACTGTCAGACACCTGAGGTTCCCTCCAGCATTACATAGATAGGTTCATTGATTGGTTGATAAGTATTATTTTGCTTCCTTCTGTATTTTATTAAGTATTTCTCTTTCTTTTTGTATTTTAGTCTATATATAATCTTAATAAAGTAGTTTTATATAACCTTTAACACGTGTATAGTGTCGCCTTTGTTTGCGAATACCTCTTGCTGCTGAATCAGGAAAGAACAAGGAATGAATTATAAAAATATTTTCAAACATAGCAAATAGAACAGTGTAGCACAATACAGGCCCTTCGGCCCACAATGTCGTGCCGACCTTTAAACCTTGCCTAAGACCTTTAAACCTCGCCCATGTCGCTGGTGCTGGCATAGTAGGCACAGTATTGAGTATGGGCACTTGGGTATCAGCCTAAACACAAAGCAATAAAAACCAAGAATAGTCTGATAGGAGTGCTATAAACAGGAGAGATGGGGCAAGCACTGCAGTGTAGCGGTTAGCATAATGCTATTACAGCGCCAGCGACCCAGGTTCAATTCCGGCCACTGTCTGTCAGGAGTTTGTACGTTCTCCCCGTGTCTGCGTGGATTTCCTCTGGGTGCTCCGGTTTCCTCCCACATTCCAAAGACGTACGGGTTAGGAAGTTGTGGGCCTGCTATGTTGGCGCCAGAAGCGTGGCGACACTTGCGGGCTGCCCCCAGAACACTCTACGCAAAAGATATATTTCACTGTGTGTTTCGATGTACATGTGACTAACAAGGATATCTTATCTTATCTTAATTATCTCCTGAATGACAGATGGTTGGGGTCTGCTCACCATTATTATTCATTAGGTGTGTAAGTAGAAAGATTGGATTTCACCTATTTTCTTATTCATTCAACGGATGCCAGCTTCATGGGCTGAGCCGGCGTTTAATTGCCCTTCCCTAGTTCCCCTTGAAAAGGTGGCGGTGAGCTGCCTTCTTGAACCACTGCAGTCCTTGAGGTGTGGGTACACCCACAGTGCTGTTAGGGAGGGAGTTCCAGGATTGTGACCCAGTGACGGTGAAGGAACAGAGATATATTTCCAAATCGGGACAGTGTGTGGCTTGGAGGGCAACTCCCAGGGGGTGGTGTCCCCGGGCTTTTGCTGCCCTGTCCTTCTAGCTGGTAGAGGTGGCGGGTTTGGAAGGTGCTGTCTTAAGGAGTCTTGGTGAGTTGCTGCAGTGCATCCTGTAGATGGTACACACTGCTGCTACTCTGTGTTGGTGGTGGAGTGAGTGAATGGGTGTGGACGGGGTGCCCATCAAGCGGGCTGCAATGTCCTGGATAGTGTCAAGCTTCTTGAGTGTTGTTGAAGCTGCACTCACCCTGGCAAGTGGAGAGTGTTCCCTCACATTCCAGACTTGAGCCTTGTAGATGGTGGACAGGATGTGGGGAGTTAGGAGGTGAGTTACTGGCTGCAGGATTCCAAGCCTCTGACCTGCTCTTGTAGCCACGTTGTGTATATGGTTACTCCAGTTCAGTTTCTGGTCGAAAGTAACCCCTGGGATATTGATAATGGGGGATTCAGTGATGGTAATGTCATTGAATGTCAGGGGGTGATAGACGGGTTTTCCCTTGTTGGATATTGTCATTGCCCGGCACTCGTGTGGTGTGAATGTTACTTGCCACCTATCAGCCCAGGCCTGGATATCGTCCAGGTCTTGTTGCATTTGGATGTGGACTGCTTCGTTATCTGAGGAGTCACGAATGGTGCTGAACATTGTGCGATCATCAGTGAACATCCCTACTCTGACCTTACAATTGAAGGAAGGTTATTGATGAAGCAGCTGAAGATGGTTAAGCCCAGGACACTACCCTGAGGAGCTCCTGCAGAGATGTCCTGTGGCTGAGGTAAGTGTCCTCCAACCACCACAATTATCTTCCTTTGCATTAGGTATGATTCCAACTAGCAGAGGGCTTCCCCTCTGCTTCCCACTGACTCAACTTTAGCCAGTGTAGTAAAACATTGCTGTGTGAAATGCCATATAAGGTCCTGTCCAAACATACAGTGAAGTTGTAAAAAAAATATTTAAAACAGCATTACAACGGCTTACTCACAGAATGTTCCTCTTAACATCACAGTGCAGCTGCTGACACTACAGCTCAGCAATACGGAGGCTATCAACTCTTAAAGGCACGGTCTCCATGGCTGCCAGACACAACACACACTATGACTGCCATGGAGGAGGAAGGGGATGTAAGCTACAGGAGGAGAGTTCTCTGATTTACTGAGACATCCCAGTGGATGAAGTACATGCTGGGACACAGGTCTTCAATGCTACTGGGGGCTGGCGGCTGACCACTGGAAGATCCTGGCAGGACGCGGCTGGAGTTGGCTCCTCCAGATTGTAATGTTGGAAGAAATTTACATACAAACGCACACACACATGCACACACACACACGCACACACACGCATCCATGGTGGAGAGCATTCTAAATGGTTGCATCACCGCCTGGTACAGAGGCTCCAATGCATAGGATCGCAAGAGGTTGCAGAGGGTTGTAGACTCAGCCAACTCCATCATGGGCACAACCCTCCCCACCATCGAGGACATCTTCAAGAGACGGTGCCTCAAGAAGGTGGCATCCATCACTGAGGACCCTTGCCACCTGGGACATGCCCTCTTCTCATTATACCATCAGGGAGGAGGTAGAGGAGCCTGAAGACCTACACTCAATGATTCAGGAACAGTTTCTTCCCCTCCGCCATCAGATTTCTGAACGGTCCAGAAACCCATGAACACTACCTCGTTATTCCTTTTTTTTACACTATGTATTTATTTTGTAATTTATAGTAATTATTATGTCTTTGCACTGTACTGCTGCCGCAAAACAAATTTCACATCATATAAATCAGTGATAATAAACCTGGCTCTGATTCAAATGAAATATCCTCCATTCTCCTGTGAACTTCACTTGTAACCATATAAGAATATCTTGTGTTTATACAGTGTCTGTTACATCTTCAAGACATCCCAAAACAGATCATCTATTGCTATTGTATGTGAGGAAAAGCTGCAGAAAGGTCTCACAAATAGCAATGAGATAATGTTTTAGGTGCCCCAGGGAGGATGATTTGTTTGAATGTTGGAAAAAACTCTTTTGTTTCAGGAATCTTTTATGCCAAGGGAGCCATTTTGCTTAACGTTTTACCTTCGGACAGTGCAGCACTCCCTAACCAGGGGTATTAGCAGAGGTTTGGTCTATGAGGTGGGGCATGAACCCACAATTTTCTGTCTCACAGGCGTGTGAGCTAATCACAGAGCCAAGACTGATGGCAGCCAGCCAGCTGTTTTATTTATCGAGGTCTCTGGGTTGACACAGCTCTAGCTGTTTCAGATGTGGGGGTGGGAAACATCTTTCTTGATACGGGTCATGCTTGAGAGCTTGTTAGTCTTACGCTCAAGATAGGTGCCAAATGCATCAAACTTGG
Source organism: Pristis pectinata (assembly GCF_009764475.1). Lineage (NCBI taxonomy): Eukaryota > Metazoa > Chordata > Chondrichthyes > Rhinopristiformes > Pristidae > Pristis > Pristis pectinata. Next base: position 41,168,262 of record NC_067420.1, read on the forward strand.
AGGCTGCACATTCGTAGTGCAAGCTATGGAATATACTGATAATGTAATCTTCTGCCAAGAAAAAATTCCTTTCTTCCTCATAACATTTTTGCTACATTTGGTTGGCTTCACTGGGTGTCAGCCTTGGCTCTGTGGGCAGAACATTCGCTTTGGAGTCATAAGGTCATGGCGCCATTTGAAAAGAAGGACGGGGAATTTTAAAATCAAGACACAATGCAAGTTAGCAAGCACGTGGGTGAGAGAAATGGACAGGGTACTTCAAGTCTTGCCACGACACAATGCAACGTTTTAGAGCTGTAGAGAGATACAGGACAGAAAGGCCCTTCCGGCCACTAAGTCCATGCTGACCACCAACCACCCGTTTGCACTAATCCGACATTAATCCCAATTTTTTTATCCCCGTCAACTCCCCCAACATTCTACCCCTCACCCACACACTGGGGACATTTACAGCGGCTAACTGACCCACCGACCCCCCACGTCTTTGGGATGTGGGAGGAAGCCAGAGCACCCGGGGGGAACCCACGTGGTCATAGGAAGAACGTGCAAACTCCACACAGACAGCGCCGGAGGTCGGGACTGAACCCGGGTCTCTGCAGCTATGCCACTGTGCTGTCCTTAATATTTATGAGCAGAAAATGAGCAGAGGGTGCGTAAAACTGGCTTGTATTCACTTAAGTTCAGATGTCCGAATATTGATCTGCCCAAGGCCTTGCACACAATGGAGGGATTTGGTAGGGCAAGTGCAAAGAAGCCATTTCCTCTGGAAGGGGAATCCTGAAGAGGGACGGTTGCTTAACAATTTAGGAGCGAATTCAGGGAGCACACTTAACACAGAGGCCAGTGACACTCTGGGACTCTGTTTAGATGTTTCAAAGGACATGGTGTTCAGTAAATCGGGCTGCAATACAGTTCAGCCACAATCAGATTAAAGGGATGACTGTCACCTTTGTTCTTAAGCAGTCAGGTGCCTGGATATCTGGCAGTCTGATTCATAGATTCATAGAGTTATACAGCACGGAAACAGGCCCTTTGGCCTAACCTGTCCATGCTGACCAAAATGCTGACTGCAGACTGCAGAGAGTTGTGGACACAGCCCAGCGCGACACGGACACCAGCCTCCCCTCCTTAGACTCTGTCTTTACCTCTCTCTGCCTTGGCGAAGCAGCCAGCATAATCAAAGACCCCACCCACCTGGGTCATTCTCTCTTTTCTCCTCTCCCACTGGGTAGGAGCCTGAGGGCACGTCCCACCAGGCTCAAGGACAGCTTCTACCCCACTGTGATAAGACTATTGAACGGTTCCCTTATACGATGAGATGGACTCTGACCTCACGATCTACCTTGTTGTGACCTTGCTCCTTATTGCACTGCACTTTCTCTGTAGCTGTGACACTTTGCTCTGTACTGTTGTTGTTTTTACTTGTACTACTTCAATGCACTCTATACTAACCCAATGTAACTGCACCATGTAATGAATTGACCTGTACGATCGGTATGCAAAACAAGTTTTTCACTGTACCAATAATAAACCAATACCAATACCTATACCAATACTAATCCCCATTTGTCTGCACTAGGAACGCATCCTTCTTTGCCTTAAGTGTCTGTCTAAACACCTCTTTAAAGTATCTGATTCCACTACTTCCTCTGGCAGCGTGATCCAGATATCAACCACTCTCTGTGTAAAAAAAATTCCCTTCGGGACCCTTTTAAAGCTCCTACCTCTCCCCTTCAACCCATGCCCTCTTGTTTTTGATACCTCTATCATGGGAAAATGATTACGACTATCTACCCTGTCTATGCCTCTCATAATCATATATTTCTCTATCAGGTCACCCCTCAGCCTCCTTTGCTTCAGGAAAACAAGCCCAGCCTGTCCAATCTCTCTCCAAGGCTAAAGTCCTCCAATCCAGGCAACATCCTGGTCAATCTCCTGTGCATCCACTCCAGCACTGATGATCTGGCCTCAATTGTCCAGAGATTCACTGCCCCAAGAAAGAAGAATTTCTATGCAGCTGTTTTAAATGACTGGCCCCTTATTTTGCAGCTCTGTCACCTTGTGTGCGACTCTTCTGTTGTTCTGATTCTAATCTTTTGATTTTGCTCCCAAGTCCCAGACCCACTAAACAGTAGAAATAATTGTTCTCAACCTACTCTCACAGATCCCCTTGAAAACTCAGAGGGGGTGAACAACCAGTTCCTGATTTAATTTACACCAGTGAGACCTGAAGAAAAGCATCTAAAACTGAAGTGAAGGAAGACAAGTGGATTCCACCTGAATTCTCTCAGAAACCAGAAAACACATTTCCTACTCCAGAAAGGAAAAGCAAATTCAGTTCCAAACAATGTTGCACCAGGGTGTGGTACAGCAATTTGAACGTGCAGGAATGTAAGAAACTGCAGAGAGTAGTGGACTCTGCCCAACGCATCACAGGCGAATCCCTCCCCACCATCAACAGCATCTACAGGAGGTGCTACCTCAAGAAGGCAACATTTATCATCAAAGATCCCCACCATCTGGGCCAGGCCATCTTCTTGCTGCTACCATCGGGCAGGAGGTACAGAAGCCTGAAGTCCCACACCACCAGGTTCAACAACAGCTACTTCCCTTCAACAAGTCTGTTCTTGAACCAACCAGCAAAACACTGATCACTACAGTTTAGCAACACTATGACCACTTTGCACTAAAATGGACTTTACTTTTTTTGCTCTAATTGTATTCTTTCTTGTAAAAATTGTGTACAATTTATGTTTAATTCATGTTTTTCTTGTGAATGCTGCTTATCTGACGCTCTGTGCCTGTAATGTTGCTGCAAGTAAGTTTTTCATTGCACCTGTGCACACATGGACTTGTGCATCTGTCAATAAACTCGACTTTCACTTTGGAGGAACAATGACCCCTTGGGAAGAAAGGAGGGGCTTGACAGTGGACGGCAGGTAATTGTTGAGTTCAATAAATGATTTTAAATTTGTTCCATTGGAAGTTTTGGCCATTTAATGTTCGTTTCTGCTTGCCAATTGGTTGTCGCATTTCCAACAGAATAACTGTGGCTGCATTTCAGAAGTATTTCAGTGTAAGTCCCCAGACAGTGAACAGGGCTATATAAATGCACATCTCTTCCTTCGTTTCTTCTGTACGAATCCATGTTTCACTTCCATTTACTTTCATAGATATAGAAATTGGAGATATTGTACTAACCGCAGCTGATTTGTTATTCTGCCCACGCCCTCCAATACAGTCCACCCAGGTATTGAAGGGTGAGGTTGTAAGAGGTGCTGTTGGAAGTGAGAGGTGAGGGGAGGTTCATCTGTCAGAGGACCAACTCCCTCTTGTGTCCTGATCTGGTGGGGGGGGGGGGGGGGTGATGAGGGGTGCTAGATCAGACATAGCTGCAGTTGGTAAGAGAGGGAGAGGGAGAAGGGGGGGGGGAGAGAGAGAGGGAGCGAGAGAAGAGGAGAGAGAGGGAGCGAGAGATGGAAAGAGAGAAATGCTTACACAAGTGAAACTCCTCATCTGTCTGAATGATTTGTTTGATAAATATTTCCGTCAGGCAGCCAGTTACATTACACAATGAATCATGTTGTAGTAATGGCCTGTGGCTTATTAATAGGGCAATGATTAATTAATCCTATTCTTACACAGGTTCTCCTGTCCCCTGTTGTGGCTTCTTTCTGTTGTGTGAAAATCTATTATTCACTGAATTAAACTCCCCAGGATGTTCAACTACACCCGAGATGCTGGACAAATGCAAGTTCTTGTCGTTGTCCCAGGGACCTAATCTAAGGGAAAGCACAAGGGCTGAAAGTGACTGGAGGGAGATGTCTGTGGTGACCAGATCTGTGGGCAGAGGTCAAGAGAGGCTATGGGTCCTGGGGAGCAGGACCTCTGGACTCCGCAAGGCAAGCCTAGAATTCCCTCCACCTTGGGTGTGAGTGCTACACAGGACCGACAGTCCACAGACACAATCCCACCAACAGGGGAAGGTTCCTCCACACTGTGCATTTATGCATTGCTTCCTGCTGACATTCCCGGGGACTAGAGGTCTTGGTCTCCACACCAGCTACTGAGTTTCCATTCACTTTCCATCCACCAACTGCACCTCCAAAAACCTCAAACATCCTCCCACAACTCCCCATTCAATGCCCAGCTCACGACAGCACCCTGATCCAAACCCAGCACCCCCAAACCACACCCATGCAATACCCACCACCCCAAACCACACCCATTCAATACCAACAACCCCCAAACCACACTCACCCCACATCCACCACCCAAAAACACACCCACCCCATACCCACCACCCCAAACCACACCCACCCAATACCCACCACCCCCACATCACATGCATCCCAATCCGCCATCCCCGAAGCACACTCACCCCAACCCACCATCCCTCGATCGCACCCATCCAATACCAACCCATCTAGAGCTTACTTCCAAGAGCACAGCCATCCAAAGTCCATAGCCGCAGAGACCACCCACCTAAAGCCCACTGACTCCCAGAGTGCATCCACCCAAGATTTACCTGCTAAAGCCCACCCACCTACAACTCACTGCCACAGCCACCAGCAAATGCCTAGGCTAACTTGGTACAATCGGTCCCAGAAGGTATCCTCTCCAGCCCTTGAGGTCACATTGGGGAAAATGGAGGAGGTTTGTTGGTAGCAGGAGTCTGAAAGCAACAAACCTGAGCAGTAAGTTGTTAGAAGCCTGCCTCCAAGTGTGTTCCTGTCCCTCTCTCACACCACCCTTTACGTACCTTCCATTTCCCTTTTCCCCAGGACAGTTTACCTTTGGCCACCTTATTGACCACACACCCCAGCTCCACTGCCACTACATTGATCAGTAGACCCACTGTGGGTACAGTACGGTAGTGGTTTTGTTACTGGACCAACAAAAGAGCCAGACCTAGACTATGGATCTAGAGGATATGGGTTCAATATTGCTAAACAGCCTAAGAACTTGCAATTCAGCTTTCTAATCATCTGGAATAGAATTCTACCGACAACAACCATAAACACAAAACTTCTGGTCCATTGTTGGACCTAACTGGTTCACTGAGGTCTTCTAGGAAGGGGAACCTGGTGCCCTTTAGCTAGGCTGGCCTGGATGTAACTCCTGTTTCACAGCCATCCTGGAATTAGCAATAAATGACGGTCTTGTCAGCAATGCCCACAATCTGAGGAGAAGTATATGAAGAATGCGAAAAGGAAAAGCATTTAAAATAAATTATTCTGCAAGTTATATCTTCTGAAAATGATTTTCAAGCTGGTTCCTTACCAAAATGTTCTGAGACCTTCCAATGCGGGGGAGTGAACAAGGCTGGCTTAGTAGAGAATCCTTTCAGACCATGCTCAGTACAAGAACCACGCTATTGAACACCGTTGACCCACTGGTCTTGCTTGCTTGTGGTGTAAGCAATGTCGTGTTGGGGTCCTGGGCAAGATGCCACATGCCTGCCTTTTGACCAAAACCACGGTCTAGACTGGCATAAGCCAGAGGATTTTACAGTTCGCAGGGTTGTAGGTGCAATCTTCGCAGCTTGGAGATGGGCAGGTTCATTTCTCCCCTCGTCACGGTGAAGACGGTGGCCTTTCAGATGTGATGAGGTGTGTGGAGAGGTGGGCTTAAATGATAAAGGGAATCCCTGCAGGGAAGACCAGGCTGGAGCCTAGTGTACTTGGGAGAGAAGACAGGGATCCATTTTATATACAAAGGCTACTGGAGCTCCCACCCCCAAAGAGTCAAAATGCTGGCGCTTTTGGATAATGATTGATAGATTTTTGTTGGGCAAAACTGCAAAGCGGATGCCAATTACTCAGATAAATGTAGTTGTGGTACTGATCTGCCACAGGTTACTCACAGAGTCATGCAGCAGAGAAACAGGTCCTTCAGTCCACCATGTCATGCTAACCTTTGTACTTATCCACACTAATCCCATTTAGTCTCATCTGGTCCATAGCCTTATGCGCCTTGGTGATTCAAGTGCTTGTCTCAATGTTTCTTCAATGTTGTGAGAGTGTCTGCCTTCACTAGCCACCCTCTGAGTGAAAAATCCCCCTCAGATCCCCTCTAAACATCCTACTCCTGACCTGAAACCTAGGCCTTCTTGTTTTAGACATCCTCATGATAGGAAAAAGAATCTTATAATCTACCTATCTATCCCCCACCTAATTTTGTAAACCTCTATCAGGTCACTCATCAGCCTCCTTCGCTCCAGGGAAAACAAGCCAAGTCCATCCAATCTCTCCTTATAACAAATGCTCCAATCCAGGCAACATCCTGGTGAATCTCTTCTGTACCTTCTCCAGTGCTAGCACATTAGAACATAGAACATAGAACAGTACAGCACAGTACAGGCCCTTTGGTCCACAATGTTGTGTTGACATTTTATCCTGCTCTAAGATCTATCTAACCCTTCCCTCCCACATAGCCCCCCCCCACCATTTCTCTATCATTCATGTCTATCTAAGAGTGTCTTAAATGTCCCTAATGTATCTGCCCCCACAACCTCTGCAGACAGTGCATTCCACACACCCACAACTCTCTGTGTAAAAAACTTACCCCTGACATCTCCTTTATATCTTCTTCCAATCACCTTAAAATTATGTCCCCTTGTGTTAGCCATTCTCGCCCTGGGAAAAAGTCTCTGACTGTCCACTCGATCTATGCCTCTTATCATCTTGTACACCTCTATCAAGTCCCCTCTCATCCTCCTTCTCTCCAAAGAGAAAAACCCTAACTCACTCAACCTATCCTCATAAGACATGCTCTCCAATCCAGGTAGCATCCTGGTAAATCTCCTCTGCACCCTCTCTAAAGCTTCCACACCTTTCCTATAATGAGGTAAACAGAACTGAACACAATACTCCAAGTGTGGTCTAACCAGAGTTCTATAGAGCTGCAACATCACCTCGTGGCTCTTGAACTCAATACCCCGACGAATGAAGGCCAACGTACCATTCTTAGTAGATTAGTGAAACAGGAAAGACTGGCATTTCTACTGTGTCTTTTGTGACCTCAGAACTTTCCAAGGCACTCTGAACAGCCAATGAAGCAACTCCTATGTTTTGTAATGTGGGAAATGTGGGCAGAATATCCTACTCTTGCTCATGTTTACTGAGGGAAACATCGTCTTATTCATGCCATGGAGAAGTCAAATGGGAAGAGTGGCGATGTGCCAATGGCAGTATTAAGATAAAGACCTAATAGATTCAGGCACAAATAAATATTTGTTATATTAATAAAAAATTTATTTTCTTTAGATGTTTTGGTAAATAAAATATAACTATATTAGGGGATGTTATCGAAAGAATTTTTTGGGCAGCAGAAATCAAAATTGAGGCCAAATAATGTCTTTTAAAAGGGACTCTTGTCTGATATTTTTTTTAATTCTGCAGAAGAGGCTAACAGAGTCAGTAATGGACCAAAGCAGATCTCTGAAGGCAATGCAGATACCCAGAATATCAGGGAGTGATGTGAGACACAAGAGAGACTGCAGATGCTAGACTCTGGAGCAACACATAAAAAACTGGAGGAACTCGGTGGGTCAGGCAGCGTCAATGGAGGGAAATGAACAGTTGACATTTTGAGTTGAGATCCTTCATCAGGACTGGAAAGAGAGAAGAGAGATAGCTAGTATGATGTGTATCAGGGAGTGATGTGAGTTATATGTGTGTGTGTGTGTTGGAGAGAGTTGGGATCTGTTGTGAGAAAGTGTGATACTCCATGGGACTGTGGAGTCATAGGGAGTCATAGAGCCATACAGCACGGAAACAGGCCCTTCAGCCCAAATGGTCCATGCTGACCAAGTTTCCCATCTAAACTAATCCCATTTGACCACATTTGGCCCATATCCATCTAAACCTTTCCTATCCATGTACCTGTCCTAGTGCCTTTTGTTAAAATATCTGCCTCAACCATTTCCTCTGGAAGCTCATTCCATATATTAACCAGCCTCTGGGTGAAAAAGTTGCCCCTCAGGTTCCTATCAAATCTCTCCCTTCTCACCTTAAACTTATGTCCTCTAATTCTTGGTTCTCCAACCCTGGGAAAAAGACTGTGCGCATTCACCCTATCTCTGCCCCTCATGATTTTATACACTTCTATAAGGTCACCCCTCATTCTCCTATGCTCCAATGAGTAAAGTCCCAACCTGCTCAGCCTCTCTCCATAACTCAGTCCCTCGAGTCCCAGCAACATCCTTGTAAATCTCTTCTGCACTCTTTCCAGCTTAATGACATCTTTCCTATAGCAGGGTGACCAAAACTAACACAATATTCCAAATGCAGCCTCACCATCGTCTTGCGGAGAAGGACACGGTAAAAATAATTTTTGGTTAGTTTCACCTCAGGATGTGAGCATCACTGGCAGGGTTAGAATTAATTATCCATCTCTGTTTTCCTTGAGAAGATAGCGCGGTGACCTTATAGAGAAATATATCAAATCATGAGGGGCATAGATAAGCTGGATGGTCACAGACTTTTCCCCAGGGTTGTGAAGTCAAAAACTAGAGGACATAGATTTAAGGTGAGGAAGAAGGCACTTGGTACACTGGCCTTCAGTCAGGGCATTGAGTACAGGAGTTGGGATTGTTGCAGTTGTACAGGACGTTGGTGAGGCTGCACTTGAAGTACTATGTACACCCTGTTATAGGAAAGGTGTCATTAATCTGGAAAGAGTGCAAGGAAGATCTATGAGAATGTTAGACAAAGGACTTCAGGTGTTAGAATCTAGATGAGAAACACGATGATGCTGGAGGAACTCAGCAGGCCAGGCAGCATCCGTGGAGAAAAGCAGGCGGTCAACGTCTCGGGTCAGGACCATTCTGCAGGATTGAAGATAGGAAGCTACATTGGCAAGACCAAATGCAGAATAGATGACCGTTTCATAGAACACCTGCGCTCTGTCCGTAACTGCGATCTGCATCTCCTCGTTGCCAGTCACTTCAACTCCCCCTCCCACACTATCACTGATATGTCAGTCCTTGGCCTCCTCCACTGCCAGGACTGACCCATCACTGCTCTGCTTTTGCCTCCTATATATTGAGCTTCCCCTTTTCCCATCTTCAGTCCTGAAGAAGGGTCCTGACCCGAAACGTTGACCGCCTGCTTTTCTCCACGGGTGCTGCCTGGCCTGCTGAGTTCCTCCAGCATCATCGTGTTTTTCACTTATGAGAGTGTTGCCAGGACTCAAGGTGCATAGGAGTCTGAGGGATAACCTTATAGAGGTGTATAAAATCATGAAGAGCATAGGTAGGGTGAATGCACATCCTATCTATTGCTCCTCAGAGGAAAGGGAACCAGAGGGCATCGGTTTAAGGTGAGAAGAGAAAGATTTAAAAGCGACCTGAGGGACAACCTCACGAAGTGGGTGGTTGGTATATAGAACGAGCGGCCAGAGAAAGTAGTTGAGGCAGGTACAATAACAATATTCAAAGAACACTTGGACAGGAACATCGATAGGCACAGTGGTGTAGCAGTTAGCGTGACCCTATTACAACGCCAGCGACCCGGGTTCAATTCCGGCCACTGTCTGTAAGGAGTTTGTATGTTCTCTCTATGACTCTGTGGGTTTCCTCCGGGTGCTCCGGTTTCCTCCCACATTCCAAAGACGTACGGGTTAGGAAGTTGTGGGCATGCTATGTTGGCTCCGGAAACGTGGCGACACTTGCTGGCTGCCCCCAGAGCACTCTACGCAAAATATGTACTTCACTGTGTGTTTTGATGTACATGTGACTAGTAAAGATATCTTATCTTATCTTATAGGAAAGGTTTAGAGGTTTAGAGGGATATTGGCCAAAGGTGGGCAATTGGGACTAGCTTAGGTGGGCATCTTGGTTGGCATGGACCAGTTGGGCTGAAGTCCCATTTCCGTGCTGTATCACTCTGTGCCTCTGTGAGAGGGGAAAGATTTAAAAGGGACCAGAGAGGAAACTTTTCACAGAGAGGGTGGAGGGTATATGGAATGTGCTGCCAGAAGCAGCAGAGGCAGGTACAATGACAGGTTGATGGATGGGAAAGGTTTCGAGGTATATGGGCCAAACTAGCTCAGATAGACACCTTGGTCGGCATGGACCAGTTGGGCCTGTTTCTGTGCTGTATAACGTTATGGCTCCATGACTAAATGGTTTGTCTTTTTCCTGAACCATTCTTTGCACAACCAAGTGGCTTTCCAGGACAGTTCAGAGGGGCACACGATGGGATAGGTTTGAAGACGTCTGGCCAAGACCAGGCAACAACCATCAGTTCCCATCCAAGACAGAGCCATCTGGGCTTTTTCAACAACCCACAATTTAATTGGTAATTCTCCTCTTAATTTAAGCAGTTCAATTTTGAATCATTGCTGTTTGAACTTCTGAACTCTCATGCGGTATCCATTAACATGACAACACTACCCTAATCACGCTCTGTAGTAGTAAATGCAGGAGCTCTACTGAACTAAAGCATTGTGTGGATTGTTCGTCAAGGCACAGATGGTTTACTTAGCTTGGATTTTCCCCCAGCCCTTACTTATAGAAGAGACTAAATCTGACCTGATCTAATGAGTCAGAGACCTCAGAGAGCTGGCAATACTCAGTTATTATAACTTAAAACTGAGGCAGAATTTTGGACACTAATGGAATCACAAGGTATGAGATTAGGACAGGATGAAACCAGAATCAGACTCAGGTTTATTATCTCTGACTTAGATGATATGAAATTTGTTGTTTTGTGGCAACAGTACAGTGCAAAGACATAAAATTATGATAACTTACAAAAATAAATAAATAGTGGAAAAGAAAGAAATCAGGAGATAGTGTTCATGGGTTCATGGGCCATTCAGAAATCTGATGGCGGAGGGGAAGAAGATGTCCTTGAATCGTTGAGTGTGGGTCTTCAGGCTCCTGTACCTCCTCCCCAATGGTAGTAATGAGAAGACGGCATGTCCCAGATGGTGAGGGTCCTTAGTGATGGATGCCACCTGGGTTAGTATAGGGTCAGTCACAATCTCACAGAATGCTGGAACAACTTGGGCTGAATGGCCCACTGTTGTGCTCTAACCAGTTTCACCCTTTACCGATTGGAGCTAACACTTCAGGTGCTGGAAATCAGAAACAAGTTGAGAAAATGCTGGGAAGGATCCTTCACCAGAAAACATTGACTGTGTTTCGCACCCCACTGATGCTGCCTGACCTGCCAAATGTGTAAAATCATGAGGGGCATGGATAGAGTGAATGTGCACAGTCTTTTTCCCAGGGTTGAGGAATCAAGAACTAGAGGGCACAGGTTTCAAGTGAGAGGGGAGAAATTTAATAGGAACCTGAAGGGCAACTTTTTTACCCGGGAAGTGGTCAGTACATGGAATGAGCTGCCAGAGGAAGTGGTTGAGGCAGGCACATTAAGATCATTTCAAAGGCACTTCGACAGGTACATGGATAGGAAAGATTTAGAGGGCCAACCACAGGCAAGTGGGAACTAGCCCAGAAGGGAATCTTGGTCGGCATGGACCAGTTGGGCTGAAGGGCCAGTTTCCGTGCTGTATAACTCTACGACACTGTGAGTGTTTCCAGCATTGTCTGCTATTGTCACTTTTTACTACTGTAGATGTGGCACAACAAGCCAGCCGGAGGGAGTGGATCTATCAACAGCAGCTCAGGGAACCAGGGGTGGGCAATAAGTCCCAGTCTTGCCAAAATGTACACACCTCAAGTATGAATTTTAACTATTCACTGCTGGAATTATTGCCTGTTTCTCAAAGCACATATATGATATTTGTTTTCCTGTCATGATAATCATGCACATACTTGTACCTAGAAAAAAAATTAAGAAAAATGCATTGGGTTGTTTTCTCTGGAACTTTGGAGGCTGAGGGGAGACCTGATAGAAGTTTATAAAATTATGAGAGGCAGAGATAGGGTTGATAGAGTCTTTTCCCCAGGATGGAAATGACAAATACTAGAGGGCATAGGTTTAAGGTGAGAGGGGTAAGTTTGAAGGAGATGTGCGGGGCAAGTTTTTTTACACAGAGAGTGGTGGGTGACTGGAACGTGCTGCCAGGGGAGGTGGTGGAAGCAGATACAACAGCAACGTTTAAGAGGCTGTTAGACAGGTACATGAACATGCAGGGAATGGAGGGATATAGATGGTGAGCTGGCAGATGGGATTAATTTAATTTGGCATCATGGCTAGCACAGACATTGTGGGCCAAAGGGCCTTTTTCAGTGCTGTGCTGTTCTATGGTCTATGTTCCAGAAGGCATTCCATAAAGTCAAAGTGGAGTTTATTGTCATATGCACAAGTCCATATGTGCACAGGTCCAATGAAAAACTTACTTGCAGCAGCATCACAGGCACACAGCATCAGATACACAACATTTGCAAGAAAAACGTAAATTAAACATAAACTATACAGAAGTTTTCAACAAAGAACACAATTAGAATGAAGTCCATTGCAGTGTCACGTAAAAGGTCAGAAAACAACTTAAAATGCATGGGGTCAGGGTAATATATTGGCATGGTTAGGGGAGCGGATAACCAGCTGAAGACAGAGAGTTTGGTTAAATGGATCATTCTTGGATTAACAATTACCCTGTAGAGGAGTACCACACGGGTCAATGCTGGCGCCTCAACTATTTACCATCTCTATTAATGATTTGGATTGAGGGACTGAGTGATCTGTGACGAAATTTGCTGATAATATGGGTGGAATAAAAAGTTGTGAGGAGGTTGCAAGGAGTCCACAAAGGGATATAGATAGGTTAATTGAGTGGGCAAGATGTCAGCAGTTGGAGCTTAAGGTGTGAAAGTATGTGGTTATCCAGTTCGGGAAAGAAGAACGGAAATGCAAATTATTATTTAAACAGAAAAAGACTGCACAATGTTGGAATACAAAGGGATCTGATAGTGCTGCTGCATAAAATTTAGCAGCTTAATGAACTGTCAGCCTTTATTGCAAAGGCTATGGAGTATAACAGCAGGGAAGGTATGATGCACCTTTGCAGGTTGCTGGTGAGACTACAGCTGTGTACAGTTTGAAGAAGGACGTACTTGCCTGGAGGCAATGCTGAGAAGGTTCATGAGGTTGATTCCTGGGATAAAGGGCTTGACATACTGGGAAAGGTTTGAGCAGGTTGAATATACACATTGCAGTGTAGAAGAAGAGAGGGTGAATTTAATAAGGGTGGTAAAGGAGGCATATGACATGCTTGCCTTCATTGGTTGGGGCATTGAGCTCAAGAGTCAGGAAGTTATGTTGCAGCTTTATAAAACTCTAGTTAGGTCACATCTGCATTCAATTCTGGTCGCTCCATTACGGGAAGGATTTGGAGGCTTTGGAGAGGGTGCAGAAAAGGTTTACCAAGATGGTGCCTTGATTAGAGGGCGTGTGCTCTAAGGAAAGGTTGGACAAACTAGGGTTGTTTTCTCTGGAGCAGTGGAGGCCGAGGGGTGACCTGATAGAAGCTTATAAAATTATGAGAGGCTTTGATAAAGTAGACAACCAATATCTTTTTCCCAGGGTTGAAATACCTAATTCTAGAGAGCATGCATTTATTTAAGGTGAGAGGGGGAAAGTTCAAAGGAGATGTGCAGGTCAGATTTTTTACCCAGAGGGCGGTGGGTACCTGGAATGTGCTGCCAGGGGTGGTGGTGGAGGCAGATACAATAGAGACGTTTAAATGTCTCTTGGATAGACAAATGAATGTGCAGGGAATGGAGGGATGTGGGTCATGTGCAGGCAGAAGGGATAGTTTTCATGAACTTAATTAGTTCGGCATAACATCGTGGGCCAAAGGGCCTGTTCCTGTGCTGTACTGTTCTATGTTCTATGAAAATTCTGAGGGGGATTGACAGAATGAATGCTGAAAGGATGTTCGCCTGGTGGGGTTATCCAAAACTAGGGGTGTAGTTTCAGAACAAGGGGTGGCCTGTTTCAGACAAAGATTTGGAGAAAATTCTTCTCTCTGAGGAATGTGAATCTTTGGAATTACAAACTACAAGGGGATACGGGGAAAGAGAAAGCAAGGTGTAATTGGTCATTGGTTTATTATTGTCACAAGAACTGAGATACTGTGAAAAGATCTTGTTTGCGTGCCAACCAGACAGATTATTCCATACATAAGTATATTGAAGTAGTACAGAAGGACATACAGAATGCAGAATATAGTGTAACAGTTACAGAGAAAGTGCAGCACAGGTAGACAAATGAAGTGATTGAGAGAGCAAGAGTTCACCTTCAGCGTATAAGAGGGCCATTCAACATTGAGGTCAAGATTGGATCAGCCATGATCATAATGAATGGTGGACAGGCTAGCTGGCCTATTCCTTATGTTCTTATCTTCTACCCCTTCCCCTTCCCTCAACCGCAGTAAACCCAAGCTCCTTCAGTATCCTTCTGTCTGTACCCTAGCTCACACCATCTGCTCCTCCTGGGCTGCTGCCCAATTCAACAATACCTCAGCATTAAAATTCTCCTGGAGAAACAAAGGAGGGAGGAAGGTCACCTGGCTGTGGAACCGGGTCTGAGTGAGCATGTGGTCAAGGAGCCCAAGAGCAGAGGAGATCACAGAGGGGGAGCAGTGAGAGAGGGACTCGCGAAGCTCCCGTCGAAGAGAGGAATGCTCCATGGATGCTGCCTGGCCTGCTGAGTTCCTCCAGCATCACAGTGTTTTTCATTAAAATTCTCCTCCTGGCTTACAAATCTCTCCATGGCTTTACCCCCTCCCAATCTTCGAGGCCTACAACCCTTTGCTCTTCCAATTCTAGGTCAGCTGAGGTGCTAATTCTACCCACCGAACTTCTGTCATTTGATTCAGGTGAGTCAAATGAATTCTTTAGATAAAGTTACTGTTAAAATAAACGCTGTACACAGGTCTTCCCATTGTACAGGACCCAAACCATATCAGCTCGTTATTAACAGGGCGATACTCTGAAGGTCAGGCAGCATCTGTGAAGCAACAAACAGGATTGATGTTTCAGACCAATAACCTTCCATCAGAATCTGAATGCAACTATGTTTTTCATTGCACCTGTGCCTACATGTACATGTTCATATGACAATAAACCTGACTTTGACTTTGGATCTTTCATCTGATAGAAAGTTATTGACCTGACACATTAACTCTGCCACAGATGCTGCCTCAATATTTCTTATACTTTCTGCTTTTATTTCAGGTTTTGTAGGGCATTTAGCACTGATGCAGAATCAAAGACTATTCATAGTTAAAAAGCTTTCCATTAAGGAAAGGATGGGGAAAAAAGCATTTGTCTTTATTTTGCTTCTTCCACAGCCTCAGAACATCCATGGCCAAAGAAATACATCTCCAGGCACTTGGTTGACAGGAGAATCCATTCAGCTGGTGTAGTTGTCCTTAGGAAGGGAGTTAAAAATGGAAGGGTGATAAAATAAAACCATGGAAAAGGGCAGAGGAAAGCTCACTTCTCTTAATCTTTTTGTTAATGTTTAGTCTGTAGAAGCTTTCCAAGCAAGAAGAAATCCTGATGTTGGACTGACTGCCTTTCTCATTATTTACCTTTCAAACATTTGGCTCCTGGCAGTCCCCACAGATGTTGTCCTCTGTACAGGGTGGAGTGCTTCGAGCACAATCAGAACATGCAGTCCGGGAGAGAGAGAGTTAACTCTTCAGCAGCAGTGGATGGTGTATGGGGGAGTGGAGAGTTGGAGAGAGGAGGGGTTGCAGAGATTTCCTTTCTCTGAAAGGGTCTTTATTACATTAACAAACTCATTCATAGAATAAACTGAAAACAGAATGAGGAACAGTAACCATAAAGGAAATATTTAAGATTGTTATCTCAGTCTCTAGCAAGTATAATCCCATATAAAAACCCATGTATAAAGTTTGTTTCCTTAGAATCCATTTATAATCTGTATGTTCAAGCCTTGTTTTAACTCTTTCAGCACACTATTCTTGATTCTTCTCCCCTAACCTATACACATTCATTCAAACAGAGATTTAGGACTCTCACGGGTGACTTGACCTTGATCGGCATTGATTCACCGTGTGTTTGGAAGAGAATAGAACCGGTTCTAGGCTGAGGAGAACATTGCATCGCTCAATAAGGAGGCAAGTTAAATGCACTTTTTGTGGTGGAACAGCTGATAGAGCTGCTGCCTCACAGCATCAGAGACCCAGGTTCAATCCTGACCTCGGGTGCTGTCTGTAAGGAGTTTGTACGTTCTCCCTGTGACCGTGTGGGTCTCCTCCGGGTGCTCCGGTTTCCTCCCTCATCCCAAAGGCTGGTTGGTAGGTTAATTGGCTGCTGTAAGTTGCTCCTAGTGTGTAGGTGAGTGGTAGAATCTGGGGGAAGTTGATGAGAATGTAGGGAGAATAAAAAGATGGGATTAACGTAGGATCAGTGTAAATGGGTAGCTAATGGTCGGCACAGACTCGGTGGGCTGAAGGGCCTGTTTCTACCTCTCTATGACTCTCAGGCAGATCAAGGACAGAGTGGTTCCCTGGAATTGTTTCAATCACCAACTCTGCCACTAATGGTCTTGGGTTTTTGAAGCAACAAACAAACTGCTGGAGCAGCTCAGCAAGTCAAAGAGCATCTGTGGGGGGAAAGGAATTGTCAACATTACGGGTCAAGACCCTTGAGTTTTTGATCTGGTCTCCTTTCTGTCCCAGGCAAGCAGAAAGGTAGGTGCTCTCTTGGCATGATTCACAATGCATGGTCAGTCTTGGCTGGCTGGCAATGACTACAGCTCCGCCTTCAATACTAAAATTCCAAGCAAACTCATCACCAAACTCGGAGACCTGGGACTCAATACCTCCTTCTGCAACTGGATCCTTGACTTTCTGACCAACGGACCACAATCAGTGAGGATAGGCAGCAATACCTCCGGCACGATTATTGTCAACACTGATGCCCCACAAGGCTGTGTCCTCAGCCCTCTACTCCCTATAAACTCATGACTGCATGGCCAGATTCTGCTCTAACTCCATCTACAAGTTTGCAGATGATACCACCATAGTGGGCTGTATCTCAAATAACGATGTCGGAGTATAGAAAGGAGATAGAGAACTTAGTGACATGGCGTCATGACAAAAACCTTTCCCTCAGTGTCAGCAAAACAAAAGAGCTGGTCATTGACTTCAGGAAAGGGGGCGGTGTACATGCACCTGTCTACATCAATGGTGCTGAGGTCGAGAGGGTTGAGACCTTCAAGTTCCAAGGAGTGAGCATCACCAATAGCCTGTCCTGGTCCAACCATGTAGATGCTACAGCTAAGAAAGCTCACCAGTGCCTCTACTTCCTCAGGAGGCTAAAGAAATTTGGCATGTCCCCTTTGACACTCACCAACTTTTATCAATGCACCATAGAAAGCATCCTATCTGGATGCATCACGGCTTTGTATGGCAACTGCTTTGCCCGGGGCCACAAGAAACTGCAGACACAGCCCAGCACATCATGGAAACCAGCCTCCCCTCCATGGACTTTGTCTATACCTCTCACTACCTTGGTGAAGCTGCCAGGATAATCAAAGACGCCTCCCACCCTGGACATTCTCTCTTCTCCCCTCTCCCATCAGGCAAATGATACAGGAGCCTGAGGGCACATACCACCAGGCTCAAGGACAGCTTCTATCCCACTGTGATACAACTATTGAACGGTTCCCTTATACGATGAGATGGACCCTTGACTTCACAATCTACCTCATTATGACCTTTCACCTTATTGTCTACCTGCACTACACTTCCTCTGTAGCTGTAACACTTTACTCTGTATTCTGTTATTGTTTTTACCCTGTACTACATCAATGCACTGTGTAATGAACTGATCTGTATGAACAGTATGCAAGACAAGTTTTTCACTGTACCTCAGCACAAATGGCAATAATAAACCAATAGTAATACCAGTGGTACTTACATACATGTGCATTGCAGATCTGGAGAAAACAGCTGCAAGCATTAATTGGAAACATTTGATTTTCATTTCTAACTTTTCCAAGCTCTGATGCAAGGTCATTGACCTGAAAAGCCAAATCTGTTTCTCTCTCCACAGATGCTGCCTGACCTGCTGAGTGTTTCCAATATCTTATGTTTTTTCTTTCCCAGATTTACAATATCTGCAATATTCTGCTTTTGTAACCATCAATTGCTTTGTAACCTTAGCAAGGGCTTGGCAAAGAGCAACATCCCATACTGAATCTCACCAATTTCTACATTTTTCACTAAGAGTTTGCAGAAATGTTCTTAGAGTAATCTGAGCAGAGCAAACACTGAATCAGCATCACGAGCCAAAAGGACCCGAGGTGCGGAGATGCCACTGTGATAGTCCAGAAGATAGCAAGAACCTTCACCTTAAACCAATCCTAACCTTCGTTTAACACCCATTTTTTCCAAGCTGCAGAGATGTAGAGTAAAGGATGGAGTCACGTTGGAGCAACTCTTGATCTGCTGAGTGTGTGTCTTGAGCTATTCCTGAATGCTCTGGGAGTCTGGACAACCCAAGTTCTATACAGCTGAGACATGACTTCCTGACTTTCATACTCAACACCCCGGCTGATGAAGGTGAGCAGGGAAATCTAAATATTCCACATCTACTGACTCCCCCTGGTCGGCCCCATTTGTTACATTCTCAGGTTTGTCAAACGTGATTTCCCTTTTATAAAAATGTACTGTCTCTGCTTGTTTGTCTTATGATTTTCTAAGTGACTTGTTATTACTTTGTTCAAAATGGAATCCAGAATTCTCCCAATGACAGATGTTAGGCTAACTGGCCAACCATTTCCTGCATTCTGACTCGCTCCTTTCTTGAATAGAGCCATTACATTTGTGGTTTTCCATTCCCCTGGGATCACTCCAGAATTTTGGAAGAGTACAGAACATCCACTATCTCTGCAGCCACTTCCTTTCAGATCCTAGGACACAGGCCTTGTGGGTGGTGTGGAGGGTGTGAGGTCTGTCAGGAGAACAGTGCAATAGTTGTGTTTGTAGGTACTAATGGCACAGACAAGGGTAACATCAGCATAGGATCTCTGTAGCAGTGGACTACAAGGTCAAGTAACCAGACAATGTCATGAACTGAACTAAACAGAAGGTTTATATTGGACTGCCTTGCAATTCTCAAGTGTTGCTGATTGAATCACTAAACACTGGACATGTTCTGTCCACTATTTATTTTCTCTTTTGGGACTGGTTCCAGCCTGCAGTTCTCGTTTTCTTGCCTTTTTGTTCAAAAGTATAAATCAGCTTAATGGATTCACTTACTGCTGTCAGATGGTCTTCATGCTAAACAGATGGGCGTCTAATTTAGCAATCCAGCATGAGATTTATAGTCATACAGCACAGAAACAGGCCCCTTGGCCCAACTGGTCCACGTCGACCAAGATTCCTACCTAAGCTATTCCCATTTGCCCGCATTTGGCCCGTATCCCTTTAAACCTTTCCTATCCCTGTACCTGTCCAAGTGTCTTTTAAACGTTATAATTGTACCCGCCTCAATCACTTCCTCTGGCAGCTCGGTCCATATATGGACCACCCTCTGGTTGAAAAAGTTACCCCTCAGTTTCCTATTAAATCTTTCCCCACTCACCCTAAAAAATATACCCTCTAGTACTTGATTCCCCAACCTTGGGAAAAAGACTGTGCACATTCACCCTGTATATGCCCCTCATGAATTTATACACCTCTATCAGATCACCCTTCATTCTCCTACACTCCATTGAATAAAGTCTCAACCTGCTCAACCTCTCTCCATAACTCAGTCCCTCGAGTCCTGGCAACATCCTCATAAATCCCCACTGCGCTCTTTCCAGCTTAATGGCATCTTTCCTATAGTAGAGTGACCAAATCTGAACACAATATTCCAAATGCCAACTTCTATACTCAGTGCCCTGACTGATGAAGGCCAGGGGACCAAATGCCTTCTTCACCACCCTGTCCACCAGTGATGCCACTTTCAGGGAAATGTGGGTGAAAAGATTTAACTTGGCAGGAATATTCATTCTAATCAGCCAGTAAGTCTTGTTTCTTAGCAGAGAGACTTTCCATGAGCGTAGAGAAATGGTGAGGAGGACAAGATCAGCAGGTCTGTCAAGCTTGGGCCAGTACACACAACAGACAGGGCATCAAGGTATTATGCTCTACCTTCCCCATTCACTTTCCCACAGCAGCCATATCATTTCCTGGGATAGACAGAAAAACACAAGGAAGTCAAAGGTTATAAAGGGATCAAACATGCTGGGAAACTCCTTCTGAGGTTACTAACATTAGATCAAAGATTAAGTGCCAGTCATATTGATGGGGTACATCATGACCAACTATTACCCATTGTAGCCCGCCCTCACAGTGTTGTGATCTCCTAGTCAGGCAAAAATCTGCTTATTCTTTTACTGTTTAATGTACTTGTTCAACTGCTGAAGTCTGATGCAACGTAAGTCTCCAGGAGAACACTGGTACCGTGAAGTCATGAGCTAAAACTAGAAGCTGAACTACCCTAAAGGGGACTTTGGTCAACTCCAGTGTTTCCCTCTCTACCTTTCAGTCTCTCTCTCTCTCTCTCTCTCTCTCTGAGTGTCTCTCTCTCTCTCTTTCTCATAGTGTCATAGATTTGTAGGGTCATACAGCACAGAAATGTTATTGGTATTGGTATTGGTTTATTATTGTCACTTGTACCGAGGTACAGTGAAAAACTTGTCTTGCATAACGGTCATACAGGTCAATTCATTACACAGTGCAGTTACATTGAGTTAGTACAGAGTGCATTGATGTAGTACAGGTAAAAACAATAACAGTACAGAATAAAGTGTCACAGCTACAGAGAAAGTGCAGTGCAATAAGGTGCGCGGTCACAACAAGGTAGATCGTGAGGTCAAGAGTCCATTTCATCTCATGTTGGCCCTTTGGCCCAACTCATCCATGCCGACCAAGATGCCTATCTAAGCTAGTCCTGTTTGCCTGTATTTGGCCTATATCCCTCTAAGCTTTCCCTTTTCTCTCTCTCTTATTCTCCCTCTCTCTCTCTTTTCCTTTTGCTTTTTTCTCTCTCTCCCCCTTTCTTTCTCTCTCTCTAATTCTCCTTCTCTCTCTCCTTCTTTCTCCGGGACACTCCGGAGCTCGTTTCCAAGAATTGCCTGAAACACCAAACCCTCAGGAAACGAGTCAGAAAGTAAAGGGCGAAAGAGTGCTCCAGAAATTCTCCACACAGAAATCTTGGTCCTACCATTTCTTGGCAAACTATCTGAGTATGAGGGAGTGTACACTACGGCTTTCATTCACATGTAAGTGGGATGAGAGAAGACAGGTTTGACTGGTACACCATCTCAGGCAGCAAGAGAGAAGTCCTATTAGAATGGGAGATCAGCAGGGAGGAAGATGAGTAAAGCGACTGCTTCAAGTGCATGTGGAATGGATGCTGAAGCCTGAGGAAAGAGTACCTGAAGTGGCAAATTTGTAATCTCCACTTCCACTGAGCCTGGCACTGGAGATGGACGTTCTGTATGTACAAGGACAATGGGAAAAGGCAGCTGGTCCATCAGGCCTTGCTCACGTTTGTGATGGTAGGAGCATTGTGACGGACATTTTTGACCTTTACCACCCAAGTCGTCAGCTGGGAAAGGCAAAGTACTGAGAAAAATCTTAGCAAAAAATAAGGGGAAAAGATCCCCTGGAAAACTCCTTCGCAACCCAGCAGGTGGAACCAAGTCGCCCCAGGAGATCACGTTGACCAAGTGTTATTTATGAAGATTCTAGACTTCTATGCAATATGATGTGTTGCCCAATCACGGTCTGGTTCAGCTCTGGTTCTTAAAGTAACACATGAGTGGGAGAAGGCTCTTGTGGAACATGAACACAAGTGTGGGCTAGTTAGCCAAATCATCTATTTTGGTGTGGTAATTTCAATGTGGTTACATCCAGAAGACTAACAAGCAATGTATTCTGGAGACCTACTATTCACTAATCTTACATGGTTTAAACTTAATCCATGCTTCCCAATCTGTTCAACTGAATTGATCTAAATACAGGCACTCTGCCTACACTTCTTGCTGCCTTGGTAAAGCTGCCAGCTTAATCAAAGACCCCACCCACCCCGGACATTCTCTCTTCTCCCCTCTCCCATCGGGCAGAAGATACAAAAGCCTGAAAGCACATACCACCAGGCTAAAGGACAGCTTCTATCCTGCTGTTATAAGATAATTGAACAGTTCCCTAGTACGATAAGATGGACTCTTGACCTCACAATCTACCCTGTTATGACCTTGCACCTTATTGTCTGCCTGCACTGCACTTTCTCTGTAACTGTAACACTTTATGCTGCATTCTGTATTGTTTTACCTTGTACTACCTCAATACACTGTGTAATGAATTGATCTGTATGAACAATATGCAAGACAAGTTTTTCACTGTACACCGTACATGTGACAATAATAAACCAATTCCAATTCCAATTCCAACACAAATGAGCTCTTCCATGACTTTATAGATCCTAAATTGGGAAAGTCATTGAAGGTGGAGAGGGGGGGAAGGAAGACAGTTCTATCTCAGAAAACATTCAACTCGACGTGATAACCACTTTCACCTGCCTTCAGTTCCCAGTGGTTCTACTGTGCCTGCATTGAAGTTCTACAGACATGGAAGCCAAGCTGGACGTGTCTTGCCCAACATTCTGGCAATGAGTTTAAGGGGGTTTAATCTCTGTAAACTATATGTTGCATTGCAGCCTAAAATGTGTTTATGGATGAAAGTAATGAAGACCAGATATGACAATCAGAGTGAAAATAATCCATTCTGCAATTCATCAGTTAGCTATTTCTGTATATTTATCCGCAGCAGAAACTGACAGAGTACATCTTAATATTAACAATTCAGGCAACAGACAAGCTCAGATTTCAGGCTTCACATACTCCAACAGAGCAGTGAACTTACCATGAACTGCTAGCAACACCCAAGGTTTTGGAGTGGACATGTACAAGGACAGCTAAATGCATCCAATCCCATTGATTCTAAATGTAAGCTCAGTCTCCGATGCACAGTCTTCACAGACTGAATGACTGTTTGCATCATTATAAGGAAAGAAATGATATTGTTCTGTTAATGACCCAAGGACATTTTTAGTACAGTTGCTATCATAATGCAGGAAACACTGTGGACGTTTGTCCGCAACATTACCCTGGAAACCACAACATCATAATGAACAGATAATCTGTTTGGGTAATATTGGGCAAGTGAAAATCAGCAAGGAAATCAATCCTATCGCCCTACGACTTTTTGAAATCATCCCGTGAGAATTCTTACATCTAGAAGGCCTCAATTTATCATCCTACCCTTCAATATTGCAGCACTTCCATAACACTGCACTCAATTTTAAGTACAGGATCTGGAACCAAAACGTCTGACTCTAAGGCAAGGATGCCTCAGGCTGGACCACAGGTGGCTGTTGGACATGACAACCACAGGGATCAATAGACGTGAGCGTGGAGGTGCCTGAAATTCCGAATTGATTGGGTAGCCTCGGTTCTATGTGGCTGTGCTGACAATTGAAGACTTCCACATCGCTCTGTTCAGTTTTGCCTTAGTCCATCAATAGATTTGAGAAGCCTATGGTTTTATTGGTTTAAAGTTGATCCCAGTGACCTTGAGCCAGGGAGCTATGGGGTGGGGTTGGCAGGCCAGATGAAGGAATTCCCTTTCTAAATTACTGAGGAGTGAACAGTGTAGGAGCAGTTCCCAACTGGGGGTGTACAAGGATTTAAATTTGCCAGCCTTTGTTGGGGCACATGCACTTAACCCTTAACGTTAAAGGGTGAAGATGTGCATGCAGAAACAAGGTTAAGGACCCTCATCATCCGGGACATTCTCGTTACTACCATCGGGGAGGAGGTACGGGAGCCTGAAGACCCGCACTCGACGATTCAGGAACAGCTTCTTCCCCTCCGCCGTCAGATTTCTGAATGGTCCATGAACCCATGAACACCACCTCATTGTCCCTTTTATTCCACACTATTTATTTATATTGTAATTTAGAGTAATTTTATTGTTTTGCACTGTACTGCTGCTGCAAAACAAGACATTTCATGTGTAAGACAGTGATAATAAACCTGATTCTGATTCTGATTCTGATACACAGCTCACAATCACAAGCTCATCTGAAATCTGTTTTGACTCACTGGGTGCGGATTGTGTGGATCACCAGGACATTGAGGCACTTGAATAGGGAGGTCTCCTGTTCCCACAGGGAAGAATTGGAGGGAATCAAATGACATTATCCCGCTGTTAGCACCAGCAGCTGTTGACCCAATGAAGAATGTTTGGATTATCTCATATCCTGTGCTTCAAGTATCTCACCCAATTGTTGCAGTCCAATTTTTACCATGAACTGAAGTATTAAAGTAAAAGCCTTGACAGGAAGGCATTGGTGTTCATATAGTTTGAGGTAAAAGACAAAAGGCAAAGTTTCTCCAACTTTTATAAAACTCTGGTTAGGCTTCAGCTGGAGTTTTGCATTCAGTTCTGGTTACCCCATTACAGGAAGGATGTGGAGGCTTTGGAGAGGGTGCAGAAGAGGTTCACCAGGATGCTACCTGGATGAGAGGGCGTGTGCTTTCAGGAGAGGTCAGACAAACTTGGGTTGTTTTCTCTGAAGCGGTGGAGGCTGAGGGGAGACCTGATAGATGTTTATAAAATTATGAGAGGCATAGATAGAGTAGACAGCCGGTATCTTTTTTCCAGGGTCAAAATGTCGAAAACTAGAGGGCATGTATTTAAAGTGAGAGGGGGTAAGTTCAAAGGAGATGTGTGGGGCAAGTTTTTTTTACACAGAGAGTGGTGGGTGCCTGGAATGCGCTGCCAGGGGTGGTGGTGGAGGCAGATACGATAGAGGTGTTTAAGGGGCTCTTAGATATGCAGAGAGTGGAGGGATATGGACCATGTGTGGGCAGAAGGGATTAGGCGTCATTAGTTTAATTAGTTTGGCACAATTGTGGGCTGAAAGACCTGTTCCTCTGCTGTAGAGCCACAGAATCAGAGAGTCATACAGCACTGAAACAGACCCTTTGGCCCAACTGGTCCATGCCAACCAAGCTGCCCCATCCATGTACTGTTCTATGTTCTATGTTCTAGTCCTTACTTACTGTGGACCCACTGAGTATTCTTTTTCCTCTCCCTTCTCCTATCAATACTTCCAGCCTGCAGATGCAATGACCCCCTTCTGTTTACTTCACCAGAGCTGTAACAACCCATCACACAAGAATAAGAGTAGGCCATTTGGCCCCTCATGCCTGTCCCATCATCCAGTTGGATCACACTTGAACTGTACCTTAACTTACACTTAACACCTTTGCTTAACCAACATCTTTCAGCACTAGTTTTAAAATTTGCAATTGAATCTCTGGCCTCAACAGCTTGTTGAGAAGGGAGTCCCAGACTTCCACAGCTCGCTGTGTGAAGAAGTGCTTCCTCACGTCATTCCTGAACAGACTTGCTGTAATTGTAAGGTCATGTCCCTTAATTCGATTAACTTGAACAAAGACTGTTCCCTGAAGTGAAACCCTGCAACTAGGAGGTGTGCCATAACTCTTACTAATTTATCCACGGTTTATTAGTGTTCCCTCACTAAACCCTGTTCAAAGGCATAGAGTTTTGAGAAGCTCTTAAATCATGTTGCTTTAAGGCACTGATGGTTAGTAACTGACATGCCAAAATGCTCCTTAATTTGAAGGATCAGTCGCTCTGTTGGATTTAACTGGTTGGCTTGAAGCACATTTCTGTCTCTTAGGTACAAGGATTGCTTTATTTTACAGCGTGGGTTGGAGTTACAACAGAACACATCTGAACCACCGTAAAAGTAGGGGCCAATTCCAAAATCCCTTGCGCTCCTAAAACCTGAAAGAACACTGAGATCTGTGAGCACTCTGGAATTTCTGTCACTGGTTGATGATAATTTAGGGATGCTGAATTTCCTGACTGTTTATTGGGTTAGATAACCCACCAGTTTATTCTCCAGAATTTCCTAGACTTAGCTGGAAAGAGTGCAGGGAAGATTTACGAGAATATTGCCAGGACTCAAGGGACTGAGTGATAGGGAGAGGTTGGACAGGCTAGGGTTTTATTCACTGGAGCGTAGGAGACTGAGGGGTGACCTTACAGAGGTGTATAAAATCATGACGAGCATAGATAACGGTAGTGCAGCGGTTAGTGTAATGCTATTATAGCGCCAGCAACCCGGGTTCAATTCCCGCAGCTGTCTGTAAGGAGTTTGTATGTTCTCCCCGTGTCTGCGTGGGTTTCCTCAGGGTGCTCCGGTTTCCTCCCACATTCCAAAGGCGTACAGGTTAGGAAGTTGTGGGCATGCTATGTTGGCGCCGGAAGTGTGGCGACACTTACAGGCTGCCCCCAGAACACTACACAAAAAAAGATGTATTTCACTGTGTGTTTCGATGTACATGTGACTAATAAAGATATCTTATCTTATCCTGTAGGGTAAATGCATACAGTCTTTTTTAAAGAGAAAGGGAATCAAAAACTAGAGGTCATAGGTTTAAGGTATTTATTTATTAGTCACACGTACATCGAAACACACAGTGAAATACATCTTTTTGTGTTACTGAGAATGTGCTGGGGGCAGCCCCCAAGTGTCGCCACTCTTCCAGCGCCAACATAGCATGAGAGGGGAGAGATTTAATAGAAACCTGAGGGGCAACATTTTCACCTAGAGGTTGGTGAGTATATGCCAGAGGGAGTGGTTGAGGCAGGTATGATAACAACATTTAAAAGATATTTGGACAGGTACGTGGATAGGAAAGGCATAGAGGGATACGGGCCAAACGTGGGCAAATAGGGCTAGCTTAGATGGGCATCTTGGTCAGCATGGACGAGTTGGGCTGAAGAGCCTGTTTCTGGGCTCTATGACTTTACATGAAGCCATGGGATGATACAATAACACATTTGGATAGAAAACTGGCAAATTGGTATGTTTAAAGTTGAGGTGTAGATATAAGAGGAATGTTCAGACTGTGGGAATGGAGGTTCAGTGTAAACTGAGGTCCATCAGAATCAAAACGTTCTGATCTTCCTGTTCTCTCTGCCACAGTACTGGCAGATTGAAACCCCTGGTGCACATGATGCTGATTTTCCTGCCAGCATTTCTTCATGTTTAGTGGAGCAACAAAGGTGAGTTTATTTTCTTGGCTAATATATCTCTGGCCAAGTCGCGTGCAGAGACGGAGCATGGTGACCTCACTCACCCAGCTATCAGTACAACATGTTCCTTTACATTTACAACTCTTCTTATGTTAACGGAATGACAGACTTTCTGAGGAATAAGACAAAAAAAAAGGTTGATGAGGGAAATAGATTCATAGAGCAATCCAGCACGGGTACAGGCCCTTCGGCCCAACCAGTCCATGCCGACCACAGTGCCCACCCAGCTAGTCCCAGTTTCCTGCGATCGGCACATATCCCTCCAAGCCCCGCCCCTCCATGTACCTATCCAAGTGCTTCTTAAATGATTCTGTTGTATCTGCCTCACCCACTTCCTCTGGCAGCTTGTTCCATATACTCACCATCCTCTCAGTAAATAAGTTGCCCCTTTTAAATCTTTCCCCTCTCACCCTAAACCTACGCCGCATAGATTTGGACTCCCCGACCCTGGGGAAAAGACTGTCAACATCCACCTTATCTATGCCTCTCATAGTTTTAAACACTTCTATAAGCTCACCCCTCATAAATATTATCAGCTAGAAATTTTAACACATTATCAGCCTGGAAACTATATTTCATGTTTGCTATTGTACTAAAAAGGCTAGTTCAATTTCCTCTGAAAAAGATCATGAATTAGACTGAAAAGAAAGTCTTAAGATGAGATTTCTTTATTAGTCACATGTACATCCAAACACACAGTGAAATGCATCTTTTGCGTAGAGTGTTCTGGGCGGAGCCCGCAAGTGTCACCACGCTTCTGGTGCTAACACAGCATGGCCACAACTTCCTAACCCATACGTCTTTGGAATGTGGGAGAAAACCGGAGCACCCGGAGGAAACCCACACAGACACGAGGGGAACGTACAAGCTCCTTACAGGCAGTGACCTGAATTGAACCTGGGTCGCTGGCGCTGTAAAGTGTTACACTAACCGCTACACTACCGTGTCTGTGCATTAGATAAGATAAGATTTCTTTATTAGTCACATGTACGTTGAAACACACAGTGAAATACATCCTTTGCGTAGAGTGTTCTGGGGGCAGCCTGCAAGTGTCGCCATGCTTTCGGCGCCAACATAGCATGCCCACAACTTCCTAACCCCTACGTCTTTGGAATGTGGGAAGAAACCAGAGCACCCGGAGGAAACCCACGCAGAGCAAGAAACCTGAATTAAAACAGGACCCGATAGGACCACAGTTGAATACAACTTCTAATTGTCCACTCTGTGCCGATCTGAAATGAATTATCAGTCTTTAAGGGCACATTCCAGATGGCAGCTAAACACAGTGGCTGCAGAGGAAGAGAGGGGCTGCAGAGGAGAGGCAGAGATCAGTGAGAGAGATCTGACGGTGCTCATCAGCCAGATAAATGTTGGGCAGGAGGTACTGTGTTCCAGAGGCGGTGTAAGCCTCTTTGGCCTGAGGAAAAAGAGCAGGAGATGGCTCCAGCAGTCTCCTCCAGGTGTGATAATCCCCACTCATTCAAGCGATGCAGAGATAGATTTCATGCTCCCAGAGACCAGGTCGGAGTGATCTGCACACCACCGCAAACTGTGATGGTGAGTCAGCTTCAGTAACCGGATCAGGGGATCATTCATTTATGATCACAGCAGTGGAGAATGTGAAGGATTATTCTGTTTCGTGGGAGAGCTTCAGGCTGACTACTGGGAGTTACGGATTAGAGAGGGTCACTTGGTCTAGATTGTGGGCTATGATTTAGCATGGCCCTTTCTTAAAAAAAAAGAGGCTTATTTACATTTTTACAATATTTACATTGTTCTCAATTCATTTTTTACAATCAAATTTAAACTTGATCACCTCTGGCCAGGATGCACTTCAGCCCCACTGGTCCCAGAAGGAGCCAGTGGTCACCGTCTGGGGATACCCGGACAGGGAGTATCCTCAGAAGAGGGGCAGGCAGTCGGTTCAGGGAGAACCCCCAGTGGCCTGCTCCCTGTACCAGTGAAAGGCCACCTTGGCCAGGCCCAGGAGCAGACCGACGAAGCAGTCCGCTGACTGACCGACCCACCCATCTACCCCACCACACCCCCAACTCCCCCCCCACCCCCACCACCGCACCCGGTGCCCAAGGTCAGGAGCGTGGAGCTGAAGAGCAGCCAGAATGTGAGGAGCAACCCCTTATGTAAAGCGTTCTTCCTCAGGGAGTCCCTCACTGCCTGCGTAATCACTGCTTCCCTCCTCCCCTCTGTTGGGAGGGGAGGCAGGTCACTCTCTGTCAGTCATCACCCAGGCAGCCTACCTCATCTTCCTCCCTCCTCCTCGTCCCAGCTGTTCCTCAGCCTGTGACCCAAGGTCCTCTGGCCCCAGATCTTCCTGTTGTTCTTCTCCCGGTGTCCACTGCTGTCTTTGGATTGCTTGATTGCACACCTGTTGGGCGTACCGCGCAGCGCAGACTGATGCCGACAACAGATGACATAAGATAAGATAAGATATCTTTATTAGTCACATGTACATCGAAACACACAGTGAAATGCATCTTTTTTTGCGTAGAGTGTTCTGGGGGCAGCCCGCAAGTGTTGCCACGCTTCCGGCGCCAACATAGCACACCCACAACTTCCTAACCCGCGCATCTTTGGAATGTGGGAGGAAACTGGAGCACCCGGAGGAAACCCACACAGACACGGCGAGAACGTACAAACTCTTTACAAACAGCAGCGGGGATCGAACCCAGGTCGCTGGCACTGAAAAGCGTTATGCTAACCGCTACACTAGAACAGTAAAATGGGTAAATTGGTTTATTATTGTCACATGTACCGAGGTACATTGTTTTGCATGCCATCCATACAGATGATTTCATCACATCAGTGCATTGAGGTAGCACAAGGGAAAACAACAACAGAATGCAGAATAAAGTGTTACAGAGAAAGTGCAGTGCGAGCAGACAATAAGGTGCAAGACAAAATAAGGTAGATTGTGAGGTCAAGAGTCCATCTTATCGTACTAGGGGACTGTTCAGTAGTCATATAACAGTAGGATAGAAGCTGTCCTCGAGCCTGGTGGTACGTGCTTTCAGGCTTTTGTATCTTCTGCCCGATGGGAGGGGGGAAGAAGACAGAATGTCCGGTGTGGGTGGGGTCTTTTGTGCCTCTTGTAATGAAGTACAGCCAACAGCATCACCACTGAGATACCCATCAAATGTGTTTCTCTGCAACTAAATGCTGGAGAAGGTATTCCCTTTAAATTAAGATGATTCTATGGACTCTGGAAAGGACACAAGCAGCCCATAGCCAGGGAAGTCTACCAGTGTCACTTTGGGTAGTGGAAAAAGCAACAAAGTAGTGTTTGTTGCTCCCAACTGGACAGACACTGTTCAACAAGCTTCATAGTTTGCACCCTAAGGCTCCAATTTATTGTAGATATGGGTGCTGCATGTCATTAGGTGATGTCTGTTGCTGGATAAGTACAAATATGAAGAGCTTTTGAAAGTACCCAGTTCAGTTTCCTGGTCATTACCACATCACTCAGAACTGATCACCAGGGAAATCTTATTCCAGGATAACTCATTTCAGAGAGACACAAGAGACTGCCGTTGCTGGAATCTGGAGCAACACACAAAAAGCTGGAGCAATTCAACAGGTCAGGCAGCATCTATGGAGGGAAATGAATAATTAACGTTTCAGGTCTGGACCAAAAGAAGGGTCTCGACCCAAAACAGCGACCGTTCATTTCCCTCCATAGATGCTGCCTGACCCTCTGAGTTCCTCCAGCTTTCTGTGTGTAACTCAATTCATTGTGCAGCACAATCCTTTTTCCAGGTAGGAGACACAAGAGATGCTGGAATCTGATGCAGGGTCTTGACCCAAAATGTTGACAATTCCTCTGTCCCCACAGATGCTGCTCGACCCGCTGAGTACCTCCAGCGCATTTGTTGCTGCATGTTCCAGACAATTGTGCTTTATTATGAACAGAATACAGATGTTAAGACAGTAAGAGGTGGCTAGGAGAATGTTAGAGGCTATAAGTTAATTGAAAGAAGTCCCTCAATGATTCAAGTGCGTTCCTCCCATGGGCCCCACATAATATCAAGCGGTTTTGCAATCAATCTCCTGATGGCATATTTCGTAGCATGTTACTTTAAAGGCCTTCATCAATGTTGGCCAACAACGAAGGCAATAAGAAGGATACCTCTGCACTCTGTCTTATCTGGACTTTCTTATGGAAGTGCCCAGCATAAGGAGAAAGCAGAGCAACAAAGGATAACTCAACCACCATCACCTCCATCTCCCCAGAATCTACCTCCCCAGACAGAGACCAACTATGACCTTGCACTGGAGCTCGCAGGTCTTGATACCATTTCCCCACATCCCTCTCCATTACCTCTGTTCATTCTCCGGTGAACTATGGGCATGTCTCCTCCAGGGTGTTAGTATTAGCAGGGCTTTGGTGTGGGCAGAAACGAGGGAGGCAGTAAAACAAATGGGTCAGAAACAATAATCTGAAACAGGGGATTGAACATGTCATTAGAACACATCCCATGACTGGATGGTTCCTAACAGAGCGTGGCTGATGTAACTAATCCACGAGACAAACCGCCCACCTCACAAATATGCATACATTTGATTAAATTTATGCATTTTAAACAAACATTAGAAAACACAGGAACAAAGACTGCTTTTGCTTGAAAGTCTCTCCTTCCCAAAACAGGAACTCACCATCCGGGACATGTCCTCTACTCATTACTACCATCGGGGAAGAGGTACAGGAGCCTGAAGACCCACACTCAATGATTCAAGAACAGCTTCTTCCCCTCCACCATCAGATTTCTGAACGGTCCATGAACCCAAGAACACTACCTCGTTATTCCTCTTTTGCACTACTTATTTATTTTTGTAACTTATTTTTAAGTCTTGCACGGTACTGCTGCTGCAAAAGAACAAATTTCACGTATTATGTCAGTGATAATAAACCTGATTCTGATTCTGTTCACATTACACCACACACAAAGGTAGTGAACTATTATGCATCCGACTGGCAAAAGTTGTACATCATTAATTCAACTGAAGTTGGTTTCCCCGAAAAACCTGTTTATTTCTGTGCTGAAATCAAAGAAGCTCCCATATCCCCAGCTGACATCTTCAGAAGCTGGAAAGTCCTTTGTGGGCTGGTGGAAATGCTTCCTTTGATTTTTGTTTGGTTTTGGCTCACCTTTCATTAAAATGGTTTCCGTTTTCCAGAGATTCCAGCTGTTCATTCCACTTCTTAACCTTTCATTTTCTTCAGGGACATCAATACGCTCCACTCTTTCCCTTGCTCTCCCGCATTTCCTGAAGTCAGTAATGCAGCTGGAATATGGTTCCATCACCACCATTAGGGACAGTACATTCAACTGCACCACACCACAGCTGACTTCCTTCCCCTCTACCCCCACGGGCTCCATTTCTTTCCTTAGACAAGTGCACAGTTCATTCAATGGTGAGTGATTAGAAGAGAGAATTCTGGCTAATTTCTGACATATTACATCTGTCCCTGAGACTAGGCTTCAGAATCGGAACCAGAATCAGGTTCATCGTTACCCTCTTGTGATGTGAAATTTGTTGTTTTGTGGCAGCAATACAGTGCAAAAACAAAAATTACTATAAATGACAAAATAAATAAATAGTACAAGAAAAGGAATAATGAAGTGGTGTTCATGGGTTCATGGATTGTTCAGAAATCGGATGGCGGAGGAGAAGAAGCTGGTCTTAAGTCGTTGAGTGTGGGTCTTCAGGTTCCTGTACCTCCTCCCTGATGGTAGTAATGAGAAGAAGGCATGTCCTGGATGGTGAGGGTCCTTAGTGATGGATGATGTGTCCTTGAGGCACCGCATCTTGAAGATGTCCTCAATGGTGGGGAGGGTTGTGCCCGTGATGGAGCTGGCTAAGTCTACAGCCCTCTGCACCCTCTTGCGATCCTGCGCATTGGGGCTTCCATACCAGGCG
This sequence comes from Pristis pectinata, assembly GCF_009764475.1. Taxonomy (NCBI): domain Eukaryota; kingdom Metazoa; phylum Chordata; class Chondrichthyes; order Rhinopristiformes; family Pristidae; genus Pristis; species Pristis pectinata. The sequence goes on from NC_067420.1 coordinate 41,201,343, forward strand.
GTGATGCACCTGTCGGAATAGTCTCCACCGTACATTTGTAGAAATTTGCAAGGGTCTTTGGTGACATACCAAATTTCCTCAAACTCCCAATGTAGATCCTACAAAACCAGGATCATAGATGTGGAAATATCGTGAGTGGGAGCTGTTCGGAGGAATGTTCCCAGTTCAGGTAATTCAGCAGAAACCAAAGATGGAACTTGGGATCTTACTGTTCTTCGCAACCAATGTTCACACAACGTGACTCTCCCAACTGACAATGTAGGAAGCCCAATGTACTAACATCAACTTGCATTTAAAAAGCACCCTTAACATAGCACAATGTTCCCAGAGGCTTGACAGGAAGATTGACAGGAAGTTTTGTAAAACTCTGGTTAGGGCGCATCTGGAAGATCGCATTCAATTCTGGTCGTCCCCATCATAGGAAGGATGTGGAGACTTTGGAGAAGGTGCAGAAGAGGTTTATCAGGATGCTGCCTGGATTAGAGGGTGTGTGCTATAAGGAGAGGTTGGACAAACTAGAGTTGTTTTCTCTGGAGCGGCAGAGGCTGAGAGGAGACCTGATAGAAGTGTATGAAATTATGAAAGCCATAGATAGAATAGACAGCCAGTATCTTTAACCGAGGGTTGAAATAACTAATACTAGAGGGCTTGCATTTAAGGTGAGGGGCAAAAGTTCAAAGGAGATGTGCAGCACAAGTTTTTTACACAGAGAGTGGTGGGTGCCTGGAATGCACTGCCAAGGGTGGTGGTGGAGGCAGATACGGTAGCAATGTTTAAGAGGCTCTTGGATAGGCACGTGAATATACCGGGAATGGAGGGATATGGATTATGTGCAGGCGGAACCAATTAGGCATCATTAGCTTAATTATTTCGGCACAACATCGTGGGCTGAAGGGCCTGTTCCTCTGCTGTACTGTTCTATGTTCTCTGTTCTATTAGCAAGTAAGACAATTGATTACAAAGCACATAAATAGATATCCCGACAGAAGGCTGAAAGTCAGTCAAAGTGGTCAATGTTAAGGAACTTTTTAAATGAGGAGAGGGCAGTTATGTTTCAGAGGGAATTCTGCAGCTTAAGGTCTTGACAGCTGAAGGAATGGATGCCAATGGCAAACTGTTGGAAGTTTGGAAGCACCGAGGGCCAAGGTAGATGCCTTGAGATCGGTGGGAGTTATAAGTTCAGGTCCATTGTTGTCATTGGAATACATACACAGGGTATAAATGCCAGCAGCAGCACAATAGATTACAAACTGAGGATAAACATAAGTTAATATTAAGTTAAATTAACGTAAAACTATTAGAGCTGTTGGGGAGGGTTTAAACTAGTTTGGCAGGGGGATGGGAACCAGAGTGATAGGTCAGAGGTTGGTGCATTTAGTGTACAAGTAGATGCAACATGTAGAAAGACTGCGAGGAAGGATAGGCAGTTGAAAGGGTAAAATTGCAGTCAGTTGGATGGGCAGAAGTGTGTCTACTTTAATGCGAGAAGTATCAGGAACAAGGATGATGAACTTAAAGCCAGGGCAAGTACATGGAACTATGACGTGGTGGCCATTACAGAGACTTGGCTGTCACAAGGGCAGGAATGGCTGCTGGATATTCCGGGGTTTAGACATTTCGAAAGGGACAGGGACGGAGGTAAAAGAGGTGGGGAGTGGCCTTGCTGATCAGGGACAGTGTCACAGCTGTAGAAAGGGAGGACGTCCTGGAGGGATCGTCCACTGAGTCAGTGTGGGTGGAAGTCAGAAACAGGAAGGGAGCGATCACTCTACTGGAAGTTTTCTACAGACCTCCCAATTGCAGCAGAGACACTGAGGAGCAGATCGGGAGGCAGATTTTGGGGAGGTGCAAAAATAACAGGGTTGTTGTCATGGGCGATTTCAGCTTCCCTAATATTGATTGGCACCTCCTTAGTTTAAAGGGGATAGATGGGGCAGAGTTTGTTAGGTGTGTCCAGGAAGGATTCCTGACACAGTATGTGGATAGGCTGACTAGAGGAGAGGCCATACTGGACCTGGTACTAAGCAATGAGCCTGATCAGGTTTCAGATCTCTCGGTGAGAGAGCATTTTGGAGACAGTGACCATAACTCCTTGACCTTTACCGTAGCCTTGGAGAGGGATAGGAGCAGACAATATTGGAAAGTATTTAATTGAGGGAGGGGGAATTATGATGTTATTAGGCAGGAACCTGGGAGCATAAGTCGGGAACAGCAGAAATGTGGAGGTTGTTTAGGGAGTACTTGCATGGGGTTCTGGATAGGCTTGTCCCATTGAGGCAGGGTAAGGATGGTAGAGTGAAGGAACCGTGGTTGACAAGGGACATACAACATCTTGTCAAGAGGAAGAAAGAAGCTTACCAAAGGTTTAGAAAGCATGGATCAGACAGGGCCCTGGAGAGTTACAAGGCAGCTAGGAGAAAGCTTAAGAATGGACATAAGAGAGCTAGAAGGGGGCATGAGAAAGCCTTGATGAGTAGGATCAAGGAAAACCCCAAGGTAGTCTACACATATGTGAAGAATAGGAGGATGACTAGAGTGAGGGTAGGACCGATCAGGGATAAAAGAGGAAACCTGTGCCTGGAGTCAGAAGAGATAGGGGAGGTCCTTAATGAATACTTTGCTTCAGTATTCACCAGTGAGAGAGACCTTGACGATGGTGAGGATGGCGTACAACAGGCTGATACACTAGGGCATGTCAACGTGAGGAAAGAGGATGTGCTGGAACTTTTGAAAAACATTTGGATAGACATTAGGATCACCGGGGCCGGATGGGATATATCCAAGGTTATTACGGGAAGTGAGGGAAGAGATTGCTGCACCTTTGGCAATGATCTTTGAATCCTCACTCACCTCAGGAGCAGTGCCAGATGATTGGAGGGTGGCAAATGTTGTTCCTTTATTCAAGAAAGGGAGCAGGGCAACCCTGGGAATTACAGGCCAGTGAGTCTAACTTTGGTGGTGGGCAAATTACTGGAGAAGATTCTTAGAGACAGGATTTATAGGCATTTGGGGAAGCATAGGCTGATTAAGGACAATCTGCATGGCTTTGTGAGGGGCAGGTCATGCCTCACAAGCCTGATTTAATTCTTTGAGGATGTGACAAAACACATTGATGAAAGTTGAACAGTAGATGTGATGTACATGGATTTCAGTAAGGCATTTGATAAGGTTCCTCATAGAAGGTTCATTCAGAAAGTCAGAAGGCGTGGGATCCAGGGAAACTTGGCTGTGTGAATTTAGAATTGGCACGTCCATAGAAGACAGAGGGTGGTTATAGATGGAGCGTATTTTGACTGGAGATTGGTGACCACTGGTGTTCCGCAGGGATCTGTTCTGGCACCCCTGCTCTTTGTGATTTTTATAAATAACGGATGAGGATATGGAAGGGTGGGTTAGTAAGTTTGCAGATGATCCGAAGGTTGGTGGTGTTGTGAATAGTGTAGAAGGTTGCTGTAGGTTACAACAGGACATTGATAGGATGCAGAGCTGGGCTGAGAAGTGGCAGATGGAGTTCAACCTGGAAAAGTGTGAAGTGATACACTTTGAAAGATTGGATTTGAAGGCAGAATACAAGGTTAATGGCAGGACTCTTAGCAGTGTGAAGGAACAGAGGGATCATGGGGTCCACGTCCATAGATCCCTCAAGATTGCCACACAGGTTGATCGGGTTGTTACAAGGCATATGGTGTGTTGGCCTTCATTAGTCGGGGTACTGAGTTCAAGAGCTGCCTCTGGTCAGACCACACTTGGAGTATTGTGTTCAGTTCTGGTTGCCTCATTATAGGAAGGATGTGGAAGCTTTAGAGAGGGTGCAGAGGAGATTTACCAGGATGCTGCCTGGATTGGAGAGCATGTCTTATGAGGATAGGTTGAGTGAGCTAGGGCTTTTCTCTTTGGAGAGAAGGAGGGTGAGAGGGGACTTGATAGAGGTGTACAAAATGATAAGAGGCATAGATCGAGTGAACAGTCAGAGACTTTTACTCGGGGCGACAATGGCTAACACAAGGGGACATAATTTTAAGGTGATTAGAGGAAGGTATGGGGGGATATCAGAGGCAAGTTTTTTACACAGAGAGTGGTGGGTGCGTGGAACGCACTGCCGGCAGAGGTTGTGGGGGCAGATACATTAGGGACATTTAAGAGACTCTTAGATAGACACATGAATGATAGAGAAATGGGGGGGCAATGTGGGAGGGAAGGGTTAGATAGATCTTAGAGCAGGGTAAATGTCAGCACAACATCGTGGGCTGAAGGGCCTGTACTGTGCAGTAATGTTCTATGTTCTAAATTAATGACTGGGGAGGTTAAGGAGGGATTTTTAAAAAATCAGAATTTTAAAACTGAGGCATTATTAGATCAGGAGCCAAGACTTACATCTGAAGAAACAATCAGAATATAACCAAGCTTTGACATTCGAGAAGAGAGCTTATGAAGAAAGATTATTTGTCTTAGTAAGTGAATTCACTGTGGCGGCCAACAAAGACATCCTTTTCCTTTCAACTTTTGGAAAGAGAGCAAATGTACAATAGAGTTTTGAAGCACTAGGTATGTAAATTTTGCAGGCCGGAATAATAATTGAATGGTTTTATTGCATTGCTGATTTATTATGGGGGTTAGATTAAAGTTACAGATAAAACACAAAGCATTAAACATTTAGAACCCGCAGCACAGTAAATCCTAACCCCACGACAGTCATGAATCTATGGAGCAGGAGTGGTATGTAATCACTGATCATCCACTGTTTCACCTTGCCATGAATCAGAAGCAATTTGCTCTTTAAAACCACATGCAGTGTGATTTCAGACAATGATGGTTTGAAGGTTCATACACTGGGATGAGGGTGGGGAAAGGATCTACTGATTTTCTTTTCAACTATTTTTTTCTCTCAGGGCTTTGTAGCAGTAGCCAAGCAGAATGCTTGGGGAGGCTTTAATAAAAAAAATTAATTCTCTCTATTACCCGAGGCATTAGATCAAATATCTTAAGGCATTTTGATACTAAAACAGATAATATTGGAAATACTCGGCAAATCGGGCAGCACCTGCAGAGAAAGACAATGAATTAACATCTCCGTGTGATGGCCTTTTATCAAAACCTTTCATCTAATGTAAGGTCAATGACCCAAAACGTTAGCTCTGTCCCTCTCTCCACAGATGCTGCCTGACTTGCTGAGTATTACTAGCGTTGTTTGTTTTTACATCAGTTTTCTGTACTTTGTTTTTGTAGGGCACTTTAGTGTATGCATGAAATAAAATAACTTTTAGGTTAGAAGTTTTCCATCGAGGATTAGTCAGGATGGGGAAGAAAGACTTACCATTATAAAGCACCTTTCATAACCTCAGACATCCCAAAGTGTTCTACAGTCACTGAGATACACCATGAAGTGTTTTATTGGTGCAAGGCATGGAAGATACCTGGATGGCACAGTGGTGAAGCTAGTAGAGCTACTGCCTCACAGCTCCAGTGACCCCGAGTTCAATCTTGACTCCCGCGCTGTCTGTGTGGAGTTTGCACGCTCTCCCTGTGACCACGTGGGTTTCCTCCGGGTGCTCTGCTTTCCTCCAAGATCTCAAAACTGAACAGGTTGGTAGGTTAATTGGCCACTGTTAATTACCCCTGGCGTGGGGGTGAGTGGCAGAAACTGGGGAGAGTTGATGAGAATGTGGGGAGAATGAAACGGCTTTGGGCAAGGATAGTTTTAGTATTAAAAAGGGGTAGCCCCATGGTCAATGAGGACTCAGTGGGCTGAATGGCCTACTTTTGCACTGCATCTCTCTCTATGACACTATGTTATTCTGCACACAACAAGCTCCCACACAAAACAATGACCAAATGAGGTCCAAGTCCATAGCTCCCTGAAAGTCGCTGCACAGGTTGATAGGGTGGTAAAGGAGGCATATGGCATGCTTGCCTTTATTAGTCAAGGCACTGAGTTCAAGTGTTGGGAAGTTATGTTGCAGCTTTATAAAGCTCTGGTTAGGCCACATCTGGAATATTACATTCTGGTTTTCCCATTATAGGAAGGATGTGGAGGCTTTGGAGAGGGTGTAGAAGAAATTTACCAGGATGCTGCCTGGATTAGCGAATAAGTGCTATGGGGAGAGGTTGGACAAACTTGGGTTGTTTTCTCTGGAGCGGCAGAGGCTGAGGGGAGACCTGATAGAGGTTTATAAGGTTATGAAAGGTATAGATACAGTAGACAGCTGGTATCTTTTTCACAGGATTGAAATGTCTACTACTAGAGGGCATGCATTTAAAGTGAGAGGGGGTAAATTCAAAGAAATTGTGCAGGGCAAGCTTTTCACACAGAGAGTGGTGGGTGCCTGGAATGCGCTGCCAGGGGTGGTGGTGGAGGCAGATACAATAGAGGCGTTTAAGAGGCTCTTGGATAGGCACATGAATGTGCAGAGAATGGAGGGAGATGGACTTGTGTAGGAAGAAGGGATTTGTTTAGTTGGGCAATTTAATTCCTATTTTATTTAATTCAGCACAACATGGGGTGCCAAAGGGCCTGTTCCTGTCCAGTACTGTTCTATGTTCTAACAAGCTCCAGTGTGAAACAGTGTCATGTTGACCAGATAATCTGTTCCAGTAGTTAAGTTGAAGAATGAATATACTCAGTCCTTGTTATCTGTGAGGGACAGGGGCAGAGACTTCTAGCAGATAACAAAAAACATGGATACCACTCAGAGCCCCTCCCATGAAAAGCATTAAAACATGTGGGCCCCACCTCCTGTTCCTAAATCTGGAAACATTTAAACTGATTCTAGTGAAACTCGTGGGATGGAAGTCCCTTGCTGAGATTCTCCCCGTCTCCACAGCAACCTTCACGTTAATGACTTCTGTTAATCGGAGGCCTCTCAAATTCCACAGGCACACCGCATACCTCTGACTATTTGCTGCTGCTCTTTTACCCTTGCAGCCACACCATTGCTTTGTCTGAAGCCAGTGAGGTCAAGAGGATTTCCAGGCACTGCCTCATCATTCAGAGCTCAGCCCTGTTCCCAATCCACAAAATTAGGTCCTGCCCTAGTTAGGGAGAGGCTGGATACATGGTCCTGCTTCCCGGGATGTCTCAGGCAAAGGCCTCTTCAAGTCAAGTCGAGTTTAAAGTCAAAACAAGGGACTGCAGATGCTGTAATCTGGAGCAACAGACCAAATGCTGGGGGAACTCAGAGGGGCAAGCAGCATCTATGGAGGGAAATGGACAGTCGACGTTTCGGGTTGAGACCTGTAACCGTTTCTCTGTGGCTGTAGCTGTGATACTTTACTCTGTACTGTTATTGTTTTTACCTGTACTACCTCAATGCACTCTGTACTAAGCCAATGTAACTGCACTGTGTAATGAATTGACCTGTACGATCGGTATGCAAGGCAAGTTTTTCACTGTACCACGGTACAAGTGACAATAATAAACCAGTACTAATACCAATACCCTTCATCTGGATTAAAAGAAATTGCTGGCAGGTGATAGGTGGATCCAGGTGAGGGGAGGTGATAGGCAGATGGGGGAGGGGAGGGTGGGAATGACGTCAGAAGTTAGGAAGTGATAGGTAGAGGTGATAAAACCCTTCAGCCCTTTGTCACGTCCATCTATCACCTCCCCACTTCTGACACTAATCGCACTGTCCCCACCTCCGCCTGCCTATCATCCCCCTCGCCTGGATCCACCTATCACCTGCCAGCCCTTGCTCCACCCCTTCCCCCCACACCTTTATGCTGCCTATCTCCCCTCTATCTTTCAGTCCGCACGAAGGGTCCCGACCCAAAGTATCGACTGTCCATTTCCCCCCACGGATGCTGCCTGATACGTTGAGTTCCTCCAGCGTTTTGTGTGTGTTGCTCGAGTTTATTGTCATGTGCACAAGTACGGTGAGGTACAGGTACAATGAAAAACCTGCAGCAGCATCACAGGCACGTAGGTACAGACACCACACAGAACATAAGTTATACAAGGCAGCAGAATGGACACCAGAGGAGAAGGCCATGTGATGTTCACCAACACTTCCCGTATCCCAGTATGTGGATCCGTGGAGGCAAGTCTCCGGATAACTGGGAATGAGTATATTGTTTAGGACATCAAGACATAATCCCTGATTTTGACACTATGGTCTCCTTTTTATATCCACCGAAAGGACCTCAGTCAAATGTCTCATCCAACAATGCAATGTCCCCTCAGTACTGCGCATTATGCACACATCTCACCATCTTGGACCCTTAGGCACCCAACTTACACTGAGAAAATCAGCGCTATCCAATTTCTCAGCACCGTTCACAGAGTTCAGGATCGTTGGCGCCAGAAGTGCAGACTGTGAAATAAATAACTTCTCTACCCAGGAGAGTAAATAAAGGAGCTGAAGCCAAGACAGTGGGCATTAGAATCACTAATTCCTCTAAGCAGAGATATTGGAATAGAATTACAGATTCCTGTGGCCTGGAGAATCGGAGAAACTGGAATTCCAACTCTTGGTGCAGTACCGTGGATACCTCCACTCCACAGTGGAATTAGAAACTTTCACATGCAGGCAATCCAGGAAAATTCAGGAGGAACAGATTCTTCTACTGCGTTCCTGGAAAAATCAGAATCAGAATCAGATTTATTATCCCTGACATTTGACGTGAAATTTGTTATTTTGCAGCAGCAGTACAGTGCAAAGACATAAATTACTATAAATTACTGAAATAAATAAAGAGCAAGGTCGTGTTCATGGGTTAATGAACTATTCAGAAATCTGATGGCGGAGGGAAAGAAGCTGTTCCTGAATTGTTGAGTGTGGGTCTTCAGGCTCCTGTACCTCCTCCCTGATGGTAGCAATGAGAAGAGGGCACGTCCCGGATGGTGAAGGTCCTCAGTGATGGATGTCACCTCTTGAAGATGTCCTCGATGGCGGGGAGGGTTGTGCCAATGATGGAGCTGGCTGAATCTACAACCGTCTGCAGCCTCTTTTGATCCTGTGCATTGGAGCCTCCATACCAGGCGGTGATGCACCCAGTCAGGATGCTCCCCACCGTACATCTGTAGAAATTTGTAAGAGTCTTTGGTGACATAATGAATCTCCTCAAACTCCTAACGAAGTAGAGCCGCTGGCGTGCCTTCCTCATGATCGCATCAATGTGTTGGGCCCAGGATAGATCCTCTGAGATGTTGACGCCCAGGAACTTGAAGCTGCTCACTGCTGGGCTGCTGTGGGCAATCCTGCATCGGTGATGTGCAGTAGGAGTTCAGAAGCAGCATTTATCACCCTATTGTCCTAGGGTTTACCCTTTGGTTCTTACTGAAGTTTACTTGTAACCAACTCGGCCGTTCAGATTCATAGAAACCCAACTAAAGAAAGAAGCCAATCAATGTATGCCAACTTTCTCAGTGCCCTCTTCTTTCAGTCCTGTAGTACTTTTTCCTTCAAATGCATGAGAACACACAAACTAGGAGCCACCCATCCCCTCTAACCTGCTCTCCCACTTAATAACGTCATGCCTGACCTGATTTAAGATCTCTTTATTTGTCACATGTACATCAAAACACACAGTGAAATGCACCTTTTGCGTAGGGTGTTCTGGGGGGCAGCCCGTGAGTGTCGCCACGCTTCCGGCGCCAACATAGTATGCCCACGACTTCCTAACCCGTGCGTCTTTGGGTTTAATCTCAACTCTGTGCTCCCAGGTATCTATCATCCCCTTGATAAACAAAAATATTCCTTGCAGGAAGGAAGCTTGAAAGACTCATGGTCCTCTAAGAGAAAAAAAATTAATCTCACCTCTGTCTTAAATGGGTGACCCCTTGTTTTTAAACAGTAACCTCTCGTTCTAGATTCTCCTAAAAGAGAAAACATCCCCGTCATGTCCACCCTTTCAACACCTCGAGGAGTCTTGTATGCTGCCATCAAGTCCCCTCGCACTCTTCTAAACTCCAGTGCATTAAAACCTGGGCAGTCCAATTTTTCTTCATAAGACAACCTTATAACTTGAGGCAACCTTTATCTGATCATGAGCGGCATAGATAAGGTGAACAGCCAAAATCTTTTCTGCACAGTAGGGGAGTCCAAAACCAGAGGGGAGAGGTTTAAGGTGAGAGGGGAAAGATTTAAAACTGACCTGAGGGGTAAATTTTTCACACTGAGGGTGGTGGGTATTAGGAATGAGCTGCCAGAGCAAGTGGTAGAGGTGGGTACAATTATGGCATTTAAAAGGCATTTAAGACAGTTACATGGATAGGAAGGATTTAGAGGGATATGGGCCAAATGCAGGTAAACAGGCAATTTGGTTGGCATGAACGAGTTAGACCAAAGGGCCTGTTTTCGTGCTGTATAACTCTATGACTCTAACCTGCCTATTCCAGGGATTGGTTTAGTCAATCTCAGAACTGCTTTCAATACATTAAAATCCAGCCTTAAATAAGGAGTCCAATATTGTGCACAGTTTTCCAGGTTTGGTCTTGCCAATGCTCCAATGTAATTCAGTCATAACCTCCTACTTTTGTATTCAATTCCCTTAACAACACTGTTAGTTTTCCCAACTGCTTGACACATCTGCATACTAGCCTTTGTGAATCATGCATCCCTCTGCATCTCGAAGCTCTGCAGTCTCTCACCATTCAGATAATAGGTTTCTTCTTAATTCTTTCTGCTAAAGTGGACAATCCGATATTTTCCCACATTATTTTCCATTTGCCAGATCTTTGTCCACTCACGTAACCTATCCATATCCCTTAGTAACCTTCCTAAATCCTCTTCACTACTTACTTTCCACCTACCTTTGTGTCATCAGCAAATTTAGCAACAATACCTTTGGTGGCTTCATCCAAGTCATTTATATAAATAGTAAAAAGGTGAGTCCCCAGCACTGATCCTTGTGACATCTTGCCAACTGGATCAAGGTCCATTTACACCTAATTTATTTTTTATGTTATCCAGTCAATCTTCCATCCACACCAAAACTTACCTCCTACACCATGAGCTCTTATTTTTTGAAATAACCTTTGATATGGCACTTTCGCAAATAGATCCTGGAAATCCGGTTATGGTATATGCATTGGTTCAATTTTCTCCACAGTACATGTTACTTCTTTACTTACAATGTCGACGATCTTGACATCACATTTCCCTCCATTCTCTGCCCATCCATGTGCCTCTCTAAAATCTTCTTAAACACCTCTATCATATCTGCCTCCTCCACCACCCCTGGCAGCACAATCCAGGCGCCCATCACTCTCCGTGTTAAAAACTAGCCTCACACATCTCCTTTGAACTTACCCCCTCTCAACTTAAATGCATGCCCTCTAGTATTAGACATTTGGACTCTGAGGAGAAGATATCAGCTTCTATCCTATCTATGCCTCTCACAATCTTATAAACTTCTATCAGGTCTCCCCTCAGCCTCCACCGCTCCAGAGAAAACAACCCAACTTTGCCCAACCTCTCTTTATAGCACATGTCCTCTAGTACAGGCAGCATCCTGGTGAACCTCTTCTGTACTCTCTCCAAAGCCTCCACATCCTTCCTGTAATGGGGGCAACCAGAATTGAATGCAATATTCCAGATACAGTCCAACCAGAATTTTATAAAGCAGTAACATACCCTCCTGATTCTTGAGTTCATTGCCTCGACTAATGAAGGCAAACATGCCATAAGCCTTCCTTACTGCCCCATCAACCTGTGCAGTTGGGACTCTGTCTCAATTTCTACTTGTCTTCTGCGTGGCTGCGTTTATAATGGCTCATTCTAAAATGGTTCAAAGTGGACTATATTTTCCAAGGAAGAGTAACTTGAGACTTCCATATCTGGATCATGTACCAGAGCACAGTTGGTGATGTTACAGGTAGTCAAGTGTAGTCCTGAGCTCAGAAGGTATTGCCTCTGTTTCATGTGGAGTCTAAGAAATTCCTGAGGTGTCCAAGACCTTCAGAGTGCTTCATTTACTGCCAATCAATTGTACTCTTGGGGTAAGATTTGTTCTTGTTGAATCATAGCTCATACATTCTTTGACAACATGGGAAGCCACACCACTTTGTGAAGAACATGCACAGTCAATGCAGGGCCCTGGAGAGTGTTGTCGACCAGTGACTTGGAATGCAAGTACATAGTCCCCTAAACATTGCAACATGAGCAGACAGGTTGGAGAAGAAGACATACGACATGCTTGCCTTCATTGACCAAGGCAGTGAGTACAAGAGTTGGGACATCAATTTACAGTTGTACATTGACATTGTTTAGGCTGTGCTTGGAATATTGTCTGCAGTCCTGGTCACCACACCACAGAAAAGATATAATTATTGCTGGAATACCGAAAAGATTCACAAGTGTGCTGCCTGGGTTGGAGGGCTTGAGTTATAAGGAGGGGTTGTTTTCCCTGGAGCAAAGGAGGCTGAGGGGTGACATGACAGAGGTGTATGTAATTATGGGAGGAATGGATAGGGTAGATAGTTTGTTTCCCATGGAATGGGTCTCTAAAACTGCCGGTAAGTTTTTCACCCAAAGAGAAGTTGGTCTCTGGAATGAGCTGCCAGGGGAGGTGGTGGAGGCAGGAAGAGTAACAACATTTAAGAGGCACCTGGACAGGTAATTGAATGAGCCGGTCATAAAGGGATGTGGAATTAATGTAGGTAAGTGAGATTAGTATAGCCAGGCATGGTGGTCAGCACTGACGTGGCGGGCTGAAGGGCCTGCTTCAGTGTTGTATCCCTTTATGTGATACAGCGCTGCATCCCTCTATGTGATACAGTGCTGTGTCCCTCTATGTGATACAGTGCTGTATCCCTCTATGTGATACAGTGCTGTATCCCTCTGTGTGATGCAGTGCTGTGTCCCTCTATGTGATACAGTGCTGTATCCCTCTATGTGATACAGTGCTGTATCCCTCTATGTGATACAGTGTTGTGTCCCTCTATGTGATACAGTGCTGTATCCCTCTGTGTGATACAGTGCTGTGTCCCTCTATGTGATGCAGTGCTGTGTCCCTCTATGTGATACAGTGCTGTATCCCTCTATGTGATACAGTGCTGTGTCCCTCTATGTGATGCAGTGCTGTATCCCTCTATGTGATGCAGTTCTGTATCCCTCTATGTGATACAGTGCTGTGTCCCTCTATGTGATGTCCCTCTATGTGATGCAGTGCTGTGTCCCTCTATGTGATACAGTGCTGTATCCCTCTATGTGATACAGTGCTGTGTCCCTCTATGTGATGCAGTGCTGTATCCCTCTATGTGATACAGTGCTGTGTCCCTCTATGTGATGCAGTGCTGTATCTCTCTATGGCCATCTTGATGTCAACATTCCAAAAATTGTTGTTGTGGCTGACCTTAGCTAAACATCAACCACATTTGTGTAGAGTTCTTCAGCTAAATTTAGCCAGATTCCACTGCATAATTCATACTGCCTGTTTCAAAACAGGAGCATTCTTAACATCCTGAACAGTCCTCTTCCATATGTACAGAAAGCTCTTTATACACATTTGAACTGCCATAGTGTCGCCTTGTAGCTCCTCTCCCATACACAGACAAAATAGAAATGCAAGAAAATCCTAAACTTCTGGCCTTGTTATATTACTTTTTTCTCTCAAAGGAAGCTACGGACTACTTTGTAATTAATTAAAGCAATTGACAATAAATGCAGTCAGCAAAGTTGTAGTAAGTCGACGATTCACACTTTAGAGAATATTCTCAGCTACGTCTTCTATTAATTAATTGGCCTGACCAATGGAAACTACATGTTTTCTGTAACAAATGGTAAGGAACTGGGAAATAAGCCTTAGAGTCCATAGAGCTAGTGTTAGAAAGAGGGCAGTTTGTAGAGATACATATTGACTGGAATGTAAGTAAAGCCATCAATAAAACCTAATCACATATGAAAATAGTCTGAGTTGGGAATGTGAGAATCCCAGACCTGTAGTTAATACCGCACCATATAATCAAACAAAACAAATACACACAAAAGATGCATTTAAACCTGTTCCAAATCCTGAAAGCCACACAGTCCCATGTATAATGCTGTGGCACATTGGATTATGCTCTTGTTGAAGAGTTGGGTTTATGGGTTTGAGTGTCAGTCCAGGAATTTTTGACTATAAGATCTAGGCTGATGACTCAGTGCAGTATTGAAGGAGTACTTCACTGTCATATATGAAATGCAGGCTCTCTCTGCCCTCCCAAGTGGATATGCAAGATCTCAGAGTACTGTATTAAAGAGCAGGGCAGAATGTTCTAATGTCACGGACAATATTTACTCCTGTATTGACACTGAAAATAAATAACATGTTCATTGTGGTTTGTGGGATGTAGAAGTACATAAATTGTTGTTTCCCACACTACACCACAGAGTGCCTACAATTCAAAAAGACTTCCATTGGCTGTAAAGTGCCAGGGATGTCCTCAGACTGTAAAATGTGCTAGTATTAGATATATAAGCACTTTTATTTTTAGATACTTAAGAATTGTAATAGGAGACCCAATGGGACAAGAACTCGTTGCTTCATCATTGCAAAGACAGCACCTCCAAAAATGTCAAAGTCAAAGTTGAGTTTATTGTCAGATGCACAAGTACATGTACGCACAGGTACAATGAAAAAAAAGCAAAGTCCATTTTAGTGCAACATGATCAGAGTGGTCACAGTGTTGTTAAACTGTAGTGATTAGGGTTATGCTGGTTGGTTCAAGAACCGAATGGTTGAAGGGAAGTAGCTGTTCTTGAACCTGGTGGGGTGGGACTTCAGGCTCCTGTACCTCCCGCCCGATGGGAGCTGTGAGAAGATGTCATGGCCCGGATAGTGGGGATCTTTGACGATGGATGTTGCCTTCTTGAGGCAGCGCCTCCTGTAGATACTACCGACGGTGGGGAGGGACGTGCTCGTAATGAATCTTATCATCTGCGCATCCGAATTGCCGTACCAGACCATGATGCAACCAGTCAAGATACTTTCAATGGTACATCTGTAGATGTTTGTTGGAGTGTTCAGTGACCTGCTGAACCTCCTTAACCTTCTAAGAAAGTAAAGATGCTGGCGCACCTTCCTTGTGATTGCGTCTATGTGCTGGGCCCAGGACAGGTCATCCGATACGTTAATGCCCAGGAATTTAAAGCTGCTGACCCTCTCCACCGCCGATCCCCCAACGTAGACTGGCGCACGTTCGCCCTCCTTCCCCTTCCTAAGGTCAACAATCAGCTCTTTAGTTCTACTGACGTTGAGCGCAAGGTTGTTGTTGCAGCACCACTCAACCAGGTGTCCTATCCCGCTCCGGGAAGCTGACTTATCCCCACCCATGATTCGTCCAACAACAGAGGTGGCGTCGACAAATTTGTGTATTTGTAAATGCAACACACATTTGGCATCATTTCTGTTTCAGGCCCACTATGGAAATGGATCCAACAATATTTAAGTCCATAGCCCAAGAGACCTACCAATGATCTGTTCTAATCAACGATGGGAAAACACCGTTTGAGCCCAGTTATATTTGCAAGCTGGGCATTATTTAGCAGATGGACTGAGTTATTGGTTCTAAACGTTAGTTATTCTGCACCTCATGGAAAGCCAGAATCCACCACCTGCCTTTGAGATCCAAACACTTTGCTTATTTAAAAGTCCTTGCTGGATTCGGACACCCTATCATTCCCCACTTGGCGAGATCCTTTGTTTATTATGTCTGCTGTTGCCTAATGGATCATCCTAAAGATCAGAAGAATAAGCGAGGACTGGGGCACACTGTTTATTTGGCGTGCTTTTGGCTTTCAGCCTGTAGACATTTCACTTCCTGAGGTCAGAGTTGAATGGGCTTCATCGTTTATTTAAGGTTAATCTGACGGTTTCAGCAGATATTCCAAACAAAAATAAAACCTTTCATAGCTCAATTGCCAGGCAGAGTGGAAAATTGGGAGAAATGTCCCTGCTATGAATAAACACTGTGGTAGCGTTACTGAGGCAAGCAGTTTTCATCTATATGCACCATACGTGCAAAGATTGCTGGTAGAGCGATTACCATTGACTTGTCTTCCACTGACACAGTCAAAGCATTTAGCCAGTTCCTTGATTTGTTGTCATTAACTGACAGCTTTGGATGATAGAAGTTATAGTTGGCTGTTTCATGTGTGCACCTGCCGCTGTCCTGCATTCAATGGTCTTTAAGCCAAGCGGTACCTCAGCATAGTTCCACAAAGGGTTTCAGGGAAAGAAGCCCCTGCCCAGTCTGGTCTACAAGTTCTGTGGCTGACACCTGGCACTTGGTTAACTACAGGTTGTTCCACCGTCCTCAGTGTGGTTTTTAAGAGGACATTCTGATGTAACCAAATCCACAGTGGTTGTCCAACGAAATTCAACAGTCTTTAGTTCCAATTTATAGTTGGAATTGGGATGAAAATATATTTATTGGCTGTTCTTGGTTGCCCTGACTTCTAAGCCACTTCCTGAAGAAACAAACACGTGATAGGTAGATCATGCTGCAAAGGGATTTCTTTCTCTGACAGACAGTTGGGTCCAATGACAGTCCAGTGGTTTTAGAGCAGGTACTTGGGTCCATCACCCGATCAGATTTTAGTTTAATACATAAGATGTTCATTTATACGGCATATATTTAAGGTGAGCAGGGGTAGGTTCAGAACAGACGTGAGGGGTAAGTTTTTTACTGAGGGAGTGGTGGATGCCTGGAATGTGTTTCCCGATAGGGTGGTGGAGGCAAATTCATTGGGGGATTTTAAAAGGGATTTGGACGGGCACATGAATGAGAGGAAAATGGAGGGATGTGGGCATTCTGTAGGTAGGAGGGATTAGCTATGTTGGCACAACATTGTGGGCCGAAGGGCCTATTCTGTGCTGTACTGTTCTATGTTCTATGTTCTATTGTGTTTCAAAACTACAGGGTATCCAATTAAATACTTCTGAAGAGTTAGTTTAGTATGATAGAGACACAAGAGACTGCAGATGTTGGAAACACACAAAGGAGCTGGAGGAACTCAGTGGGTCGGGCAGCAATTGTGGAGGGAAATGAACAATCAACGTTTCGGGTTGAGACCCTTCATCAGGACAGCATCATTTAGTATGATATCTTGGTTTCATAGGACTTATTGTTCTAAGTTTTAGATTCCGTGCCATGCTGTTACTGTGGCACATTGGCTTGTGTTCTTGCCTCTGTGTCAGGAAGGGTCTAGGTTTAAGTCTCACTCTAGGGACCTTAACACAAAGATTTAGGCTGATGTTGCAATGCAGGACTGAGCAAAGGGTGCACTGCTGGACTGATGGATCTTGGATGAGATATTAAACCAGGTGAACGGAAAAGATCTAAAACTATTTCAAAGAAAGATAGAGAACTTCTGTCAATCAACACGACTAATGTAGATTATCTGGTCATCATCACTTTGGCAGTGACAATTATGGCAGTGATTACACTGGAGAAGCATTTCATTGGTTGTAAAGTATTGGCACAGCATGGAAATGCCAGATGAGTGTTTTTTTTATTAAGCTACACCAGAGGATTTAGCTGCCACAGTCCACAATGGGTCAGATCACAGGGAACTTGAGGGAAATTGATCAATTGGTAAAGCACCTTAGTTGACAGCCAAGTGGCCATTCTTCATGTGTGATCCTTAACAATGCAGGCAGAGGATTTGACTCTGTTGGCATCTCAAAAGTGCCTATTTTCAGCTGATGGATAGATCATAAGCATTTTCCAACTAGCAAATGGGAATGGGAACTATTGCTCCTTCTGAGCTCAAGTATATTGAAACTTATTACTCCTAATAACCTGGCCTAAATCACCTCACTCAAGGTAGACCAGCGTTTGAACCCAAGACATGTGTGGCCTGCTCCACACCAAAATGAGACAGTGGAGACACCAATTTTTCAATTAAATTTAAGAAACTAAACATGTTTCAACTTTATGTCAGTACATTTTGTTGACCAAAGTGAGAATCGGCCATGTTGGAAAATAATATCTTCCATTTTTATCTTTCAACATCACCAACAAGCATTTCCACATAACATATGGTAGTGATTAGTTGTGAAGTTCTCCCTGTTTTAGTTTGGTTCGTACACTTGGAAGAGTTTCTGGACACTTCCAATCTCTATATCAACTCTCCATCTGACCTCATAGCATGCAATGGACAATCTGAACAATAAGTTCTATTTTACATGGGTAAAACAGCCTGAGGTGCTTCATGTGAACACATTTAGACAAAAACTTGGCAATAAGTCACAGAAGCAAATGCTGGACTCGTGATTAAAATGGAACTCAGGGAAGTAAGGTTGAAAGATTTTCTTGAGAAGAGGCTGAAAGATGGATTTCCAGAACTTAGGACGTGGGTGGCTGAAAACATGGCCACCAGTGACAGGCCAAAAGTTCTGAGAAAGGTTAAAAGGCTGGAGTTGAAAGATCACAAACGAGTCTTCCATTACTTGCACGTATATCAAATTTTGACTAACATTGGACTTGCATCTTCTCCCAAATGGATGGAGACTGACATTAGTTCATGTGGCATAGAGATTGGACACTTGGTTGGAATGAATCAGTCCTACTGCTCTCAACAAATGGAAGGAAGAGTTAGTTATCAGGGAATTCCACATTCTCTCTCCATGACGGCCTGTCCGCTAAGAATGATGGTTTGGAATTTCACAACAATGCTCTCAGCTTTTAGTAAATTTGTCTGTACATGGATTACTCACTTGAACTGATATTTCGATTTAATGCCTGTAACATTTCCTACTATGGAAGAAGTTGAGGAGAAGTTTCTTTACCCAGAGGGTGGTGAAATTGTGGAACTCCTTGCCACGCACAGCAGTGGAGGCCAGATCAGTGGGGGTGTTCAAGGAGGAGATAGACAGATATCTAAATAGTCAGGGTATCAAGGGATATGGGGATAAGGCTGGCAAATGGGATTAGAATAGTTTTTTTTTTTCTCTCTCTTTTTTTCCCACCCCATTTCTTTTTCCCTTTTCCTTGGAGCAGACTCGATGGGCCGAATGGCCTGCTTCTGCTCCCTTATCTTGTGATCTTGTGATCTTGTGATCTTGTGGAATCATCTCAGAAGTGACAGGTGGCACCTGTGGGTTTGTCCGCCTGGGTGGGCCATCGAGGATTGAGTATTCTCATCCCTGTCTGCAGTGAGCTTCCAAAAGTAGCTGAGACAACTGCACCCAAGAAATGGCTGTTAAGATTACTTAGCACTTGCAGCATCCTCTGCCAAAGTGATCTGAACGTTGGCAGTGTTCCCATGTAAAAGGACCACAGGACAGGGGATACATTCTCAGATTCTTAAAGGTTGTGGTTTCACGTAACACCGTGTACTCCACTCTGAGATCTGAGCACACTTGTAAACACTTAATGCTGAAAATTAAGGGCGTCCTACAATTAGAATTGTCACTAAGCGCACTTAAAATTACATGTTCTGACAGGCTAATCCAAGCCATAATTGTGCAGATTATTGCCCTGACATTAGACTGCACTGCTCTAAGTAACAAGGATTGAGTTACATACATTACTATTTAATGTAATAAAGCTCACTCCCTACGTTGGGTTGAAGAAATAACCTTGACCTTAGTGGGAGATACAAGTTCTCTTTAATGCCACGCTTCTGAGGGAGCCTTGTGAAATAGATTTCCTTTGATTCATTCAGAGATGGAAATAGGCCCTTCAGCCCATCAAGACTATGCTGATCATCATTTGCAATGCAATTTTATTTTGTCCACATTCCCAAAAACTTCTCCTAGATTCTACCATTCACCTATACACTAGGGGTAATTTACAGTGGCCAATTAACCTTGCAACCGGCATGGTCTGGGACATGGGAGGAAATCAGAACATCCGGGAGAAACCCGTGTGATCACGGGGAGAACATGCAAACTCCTCACAGACGGCACCCAAGGCCAGGAATGAACCAGGGTTGCCAGAGCTGTGAGGAAGCAGCTTGACCAGCTGCACCACTGTTCAATACTAGGCCAAGAAAATGCAATCCAGCCATCAGTCCTTACCTGCCTTCTACTTATCAACTGATGTTGTTGTACCAATAAACAATTAAATTTAAATTGGTAAATTGGTTTATTATTGTCACATAGAACATAGAACATTACAGCACAGTACAGGCCCTTTAGCCCACGATGTTGTGCCGACCTCTTATCCTGCTCTAAGACCTATCTAACCCTTCCCTCCCACATAGCGCCCCATTTCTCTATCATTCATGTGGCTAAGAGTCTCTTAAATGTCCCTAATGTATCTGCCCCCACAACCTCTGCCGGCAGTGCGTTCCACACACCCACCACTCTCTGTGTGAAAAACTTACCCTTATACCTTCCTCCAATCACCTTAAAATTATGTCCCCTCGTGTTAGCCATTGTCGTCCTGGGAAAAATGTACCGAGGTACAGTGAAAAACTATGTTTTGCATGCCATCCATACAGATCATTTCATAGCATCAGTACATTGAGGTATCACAAGGGAAAACAATAACAGAATGCAGAATAAAGTGTTACAGTTATAGAGAAAGTGCAGTGCAGGCAGACAATAAGGTGCAAGGTCATAACGAGGTAGGTTGTGAGGTCAAGAATCCATCTTATCGTACTAGGGGACTGTTCAATAGTCTTAAAACAGTGGGATAGAAGCTGTCCTTGAGCCTGGTGTTATGTGCTTTCAGGTTTTTGTATCTTCCACTGGATGGGAGGGGGGAGAAGAGAGAATGTCAGGGGTGGGTGGGGTCTTTGATTATAGTGGCTGCTTTCCCGAGGCAGCAAGAAGTGTAGACAGAGTCCATGGAGGGGATGCTGGTTTCCGTGAGGTGCTGAGCTGTATCCACAACTCTGCAGTTTCTTGCGGTCTTGGGCAGAGCAGTTGCCGTACCAAGCCATGATGCATCCGGATAGGATGCCTGAAAGGCGGTTGGAGACAGACCGGATCAATATTTGGTAAATAGTCATTGGAGGGAATATCGTAGGTGGGAGAGAGCCAAGAGAGTGGGATGATTTGGAAGTCTCTTTCAAAGAGCTGTCACAGGCACAACAGGCCAAATATTAGCCATGATGCATCTGGATAGGATGCTTTCTACGGTGCATCGATAAAAATTGGTGAGGGTCAAAGGGGACATGCCAAATTTCTTTAGCCTCCTGAGGAAGAAGTGGCGCTGGTAAAATATATAGACCAGGTTTAAATGTCATAGCAAAAGAACTTTCACAAACCATGAGAGGCATACCAATGGTGAATACTTTTGAAATTGTCCTACAATTAAAAGAAGTCAGCATTCCCAATATTTAAGATAGGATAAGATTTCTTTATTAGTCACATGTACATCGAAACACACAGTGAAATGTATTTTTTGTGTAGAATGTGTTGGAGGCAGCCCGCAAGTGTCGCTACGCTTCCGGTGCCAACATAGAATGCCCACAACTTCCTAACCCTTACGTCTTTGGAATGTGGGAGGAAACCGGAGCACCCGGAGGAAACCCACGCAGACACAGGGAGAACGTACAAACTCCTTACAGGCAGCGGCCAGAATTGAACCCAGGTTGCTGGCGCTGTAATAGTGTTACGCTAACCGCTACACTACTGTGCCTGAGGAGAATTTTTGAAATTTTAGGACACTTCAGTGATGCAGCAATTGGTGTTGCTGCCTCACAGCTCCAGGAACCTGAATTTAATCCTGATCTTGGGTGTTCCCTGTGTGCACTTTGCACATTTGCCCTGTGATTGTGCGGGGTTTATCTTGGGAGCTGCAATTGACTCCCACATCCCAAATATGTGCTGGCTTGTTATTTACCCCTTGTAAATTACCCGTCAATGTAGGTATGTGGCAAAAGAATCAAAAGGGAATTGATAGCCGTGTGAGAAAGAACAAGTTGCAGGGGTAAAGGAGCCAATATGGACCTGACAGACTCAATGCCTTAGTTTGTGCTGTAGAAATAAAATATTTTCTGTGCCTGGCTTGAGGCCTGTCACCACCTCACAACCTTCTCCACTGGCGCTCTGTTATCAGATTCATTTACCGCAACCAATCTTGAAACAAAAACAGAGATGAGAGAAACACCCAGGCAGTGTCTGTGGAAAAAGAAACAAAGTTAATGGTCAGATCAAAGATTTTTCATCAGAACTGAGTGTTTCCAGCTTTTTCTGTTTTTCTTTCTGATTTCCTGCTTATTTGATTTTCATTTATGTTAAAATATCTGAAATTTCATTCATTCCGAAGGGTAAAGCCAAGACCATGGTTCCCTCAAACCTTGAACGCTTGACTCACATCCTTCTCTGGTCATTGCGTCATGAACCTCCCTATCAGACGTCTGCTGGGAGATTCCGACTCCAGATCTGTCTGCCTTCTGTACTTTGAATTCCCTCCTGTAAACCAACCAGCTATCTCTTTCCTCCTTCAAGATTCTTGTAGATTGTTGGCTAAACTTTTAGGCCGTACCTCCAATGTTTCCCTCCCTACGGTTCTCTTTTGCCTCTGCACTAGGCCATTGGATATTTTCCTAAGATACAACTTAGCTCCTGTAAGTTGCATCAACGATAAGTAAGATTAACTTCTAGACAATAAAACAGTCTGCATCATATGGAAGAAGCTTTGCTGGAAAGTTGTCCTAGCAGCTTCTTGAAGAACTGCCAGTTTGAAATGCTACTTAACTAAACCAAGCAGAAATGTGAATTCTTTTAATAGGAGGTTCACAGAGCTGCCATTATTCGAAAGTGCTTTCTAAGACTCTAGGAGGCAAGGAATTTGTGAAAGGAAATAGCTTGTATTGGGAAATATTTTTCTCGAATGGGAAACCTCTTGTATTTTCAGTTCTGTCCCTGAATACGAGGTGAAAACAAACAGTCTTGAAATCTGTGGCTGAAAGCCAGTCTCCTGAACAGAGTCCCTTATAATGAGAAGCTGTGTGGCCAGTTAAGTTGTTCTTTTTCAGAACATAATTCAGCCTTCTTAAATTCAGCTTGGTGTATGCTCACCTCTGTTCATGGCAACTTCAAAAATACACAGGAGTAAAAGCTTTACTTCTTCTTTCACTCTGAGTGAACCTGTAGCAAGTGTTCTCTTTGGAAATGAAGGCCTGTGGAGATACAGCAAAAGCCGAAGTGCAGGATCAACTATGATGTCGAATAGCAAACACGTCTGAGAAGCCCCTAACGCATCGGAGTTGGTGGGCTAACAAAGGTCAAGCTTAGTTAGTGCTCTGACTCTATCTGCACTTGCTCAGTGGGTGCACCCTTTCACGAGACTGGAGGTTGTGGGTTCAAGTTCTATTGCAGCTGGGTTTGAGCCCCAAATTAAGATGACCCTCTGGTGCACTACTAAGGCAATGGTGCACTGTTGGAAATTCCCTTTTAGGCTGAGATTCTGATGCAGCATTAAGGCAGTCCTACGTCATCCAAAATGGTCTTTCAGATTAGATATTGAGGCTTGAGATCCTACCTTTCAAAAAGGCCAAAGAAGATTTCCATGTCACTGTCTATGTTTATCCCTCAACCAACATCATTAGAAACAGATTGGTTAAACTGGTTATCGATACATTGCTCAACATGGAAATACTCTGTACAAATTGGTAGATGTGTTCCCAGCAGGAGTGTAGGTTATTTGAATGGGCCTGTGGAGAAGGGGATGAAGTGAATTCTTGTTTCTTCTCCAGAGTTCACCGAGATAATTTGGCACTTGTATCTTACATCTTTGGTTTCTTCTGCTGTTGAAACGTTTGGATCCAGCATAGAACAGCATCCAGGCTAAAATGATGTTCTAGGTCCAATTTACATGATAGGACCCTGATTTCTAGGCCACAATGAACCTACTCTATACTGAGGTTAAGAACATAGAGCTGCACATCACAGGAACAGGCCCTTCGGCCCATGATGTTGTGCTAAACTAATTAAACTAATAATTAAATGCCTAACTGAACTTGTCCCTTCTGCCTGTGCAATGCCCAGATCCCTCCATTCCCTGCACATTCATGTGCCTATCTAAGAGCTTCTTAAACTCCTGTATTGTATCTGCCTCCAACCCCACCCCTGGCAGCACATTCCAGGCACCACCACTCTTTGCGTAAGATAACTTGCCCCACACATCTATGGGCAGGCACAGTCATGTAGTGGTTAGTGTAACGCCTTACAGCGCCAGCGACCTGGGTTCGATTCCTGCCATTGTATGTAAGGAGTTTGTACGTTCTCCCCATCTCTGCGTGGGTTTCCTCCGGGTGCTCTGGTGTCCTCCCACATTCCAAAGACGTACGGGATAGGAAATTGTGGGTATGCAATTTTGGCACCGAAAGCGTGGCGACACTTGTGGGCTGCCCCCAGAACACTCTACGCAAAAGATGCATTTCACTGTGTGTTTCGATGTACATGTGACTAATAAAGATATCTTATCTTATCTTACCTTACATCTTCTTCGAACTTACCTCCCCTCACCTTCTAATATTAGACATTTATTATTAGACATGTCATTATGATGTCATTAATGTCATTAGACATTAGACATAATATTAGACATGGGAAAATGATACTGGCTTTCTACTCTATCTATGCCTCTCATAATCCTATAAACTTCTATCAGGTCTCCCCTCAGCCTCCGCCATTCCAGAGAAAACAACCCAACTTTGTCCAGCCTCTCCTTATAGCATGTGCCCTCTAATCCAGGCAGTATCCTGGTAAGTTCCAGCAACTCTGTACCTGAGCACTCAACCAGAAACCTTATCCTTACCTGCCTGCTTGGTACTTTGTAGTCTCGATGTTGGCTCTAGGACTTCCAATTCCTGATGAATTTCTCCCAGCCCATTTCTACTTCTTCACACATTGCAGAGTATGTACAGCCCAGGATGCCGGCCAGTTGACCCAGTGGGTCCACGGTTTATGCTTCACACGACCCTCGTTCTCCTGCTCTTCATCTCACCCTCTCAAAATAAACCTACTCTTTACTTCCTAATGTTTATCTAATTTCCCATGTTATTACATGGATAGAAAAGATCTAAAGGGATATGGGCCAAATGTAGGCAAATGGGACTAGACACCTTGGTCACTATGGACAAGTTGGGCTGAAGGGTCTGCTTCCATCCTGTTTAACTCTATTTGTCTCAGACTCTCCTTCTGGTGGTGAGTACCACATTCCTGACCTCTTCTGTGGAGGTTTGAAGTGAATTATTTTTCCTTCCCTGTCCTCTTCGAAGCCTTTATTCCTGCACACTGTTATATTATTGACTTATGCCCAGCAGCTTTGAGTTCACGAAACCGAACCAAGGTAATAATGATTTTTTAAAAAATGAAAAGTTGCTTGTCCCAGGTTTCAGCTCTGAGCAAATAACATTCCACTTGGAACAGAGTCATGCAAGGCATGGCTAAACTCAAAACACTGGACATCTTTCAGCGACCTCATATAAAAAAAAATTGACAGAGGTCGTTTTACTGTAGCCAACCCAAACTATTTATGCTTGAGGGTGCTGCACATGCCTTCAATGAGGAAACTTATTGTGGATTAACCATGTTGGTATTTTGGCAGCTTGAGGGACTGAGAACATGATTGGTAGGCAGGTTCCCAGGAGAGTAGCACTCAAGGCAAGTACTGTTCTGAGTCTCCTGTGAGGACGGAGATGTGAGCCATTTCTAGAAAGCTGGATGGAGATACGTCTCAACACACAAATTCTATTATAACCACCCCATGACTCTCCCGTCACAGTGACAGTGAGTCCCATCCCCAACCATGGCATGGTGACAATGGAGAGATAGGAGGTTTTGGACCTCTTGGGTATATCTAACAGCAAGCCTGTTGATGAACATTGGAAGAGGTGATTGCAACAATACTGTCCGAAGCTCAAACAATGCCCAATATGTTGTAGAAATGAAAGGCAAAGGAGTGTTCAAAGAAGTAGCATGGACTCGCAGAGCTTTGAGTTGTCTTGGCCCCCTTGCTGTTGGATAAAGATCTTGCTCTGTGAAGCCCTTGAGGTAGATGATGTGCCACAACCATTCCAAGTTAAAAGAAAGTACACACAGGCAATGTCCATTTCACAATATGAAGTTCAGGTACTGGAAGCCCAAGATCATCATGGGCAATCACAACACTGAGAGATCTGAAGTCACTCTGCTATCGCAACTCAGGAACCCAGGTGCCTTGACATCGACATTACCGCCCTGAGTGAGACACAACAGGCGGGAGAAAGGCCAGTTGAAAGCACAAGAAGTTGGATGCACCTTCTCTGGAAGGGCAAACTGGGTGGCACAGTGGTGCCGTTGGTAGGGCTGCTACCTTACAGCTCCAGCATTGTGGGTTCAATCCTAACCTCTGATACTGCCTGTCACCATGTTAGCTTCCTCTCGGTCTCCGGTTTCCTCCCACATTCCAAAGAGTTGCAGGCTGAAGTGTTAATTGGCCACTGTAAATTGCCCCTCGTGTGTAAGTGAGTGGCAGAATCTGGGGGGAGTTGTTGGTAATGGTGGTGAGAATAAAATGGGATTTGTGTAAGGTTGGGGTAAGTGGTCCCATAATGGTTGGAATGGGCTCAGTGGGTTGAAAGGACTATTTCTATGCTCTATGACGTTTGACTCTATGGTTCTAGAGTCACTTCTATGACACTATCATTTTCATGGAGTGAGCTTTCACATTGAGAATGAGCTACTCTGGCATTTTACCAATCCCCCCGCAGAATTATTGAACATCTTCGGCTCACCCTGATACACAACCAACACATTATTAGTGCATATGCCCCAACCTGGAAGCTTTGAATGAGGAGCTCAACTGTGATCGTGAAGAACTCCTGCCCTGCATCCCAGGAGACAAAGTAATCCTCCCGAGTGGCTTCAACACCAGTGTGGGGAGAGAAGCAACACCCCGGCAAGGTGGGATTGGCAGGGTAGGAGTAGGAAAAGCTAACTTTAAGGGATCCTTCTCTAACAAAGTGCTTGGAGTCAACCTGCACTGCACTTTCTCTGTTACTGTAACACTTTATTCTGCATTCTGTTATTTCAATGCACTGTGAAATGAACTGATCTGTATGGACGGTACACAAGACAAGTTTTTCACTGTACCTTGGTACATGTGACAATAATAAATCGATTTTACCAATCTTATCATAACCCACATCCCGTCATAACAAGACTTTATGGCAACATCCCCAACCCAAGCACTGGTACCTGTTAGCCTATATCATTGTCCAAGCAAGGAACTGCAGAGAGGTCTGTACCAACTGTGCCACAGTAGGTACCGCTGACCACTGGATGGATCACTGCCTATTCCACATGTCCATCAACCTGGTCCCAAAACATCAGCATCCACAGAAGTGTTGCTGAAAGAAGATCGATGTCGAAGATCTCCAGAACTCCAGAAAGGCAGCTCTTCACAGACAGAGTCATAGAGTCATACAGCACGTAAGCAGGCCCTTTGGCCCAACTTGTCCGTGCCGACCAAGATGCCCATCTAAGCTAGTCCTGTTTGCTCATGTTTGGCCCACATCCTTCCGAACCTTTCCCATCCATGTACCTGTCCAAGTGTCTTTTAAATGTTGTTATTGTGTCTACCGCAACCTCTCCCTATGGCAACTTATTCCATGCATGCACACCTTCTGTGTGAAGAAGTTGTCCCTCAGGTCCCCTTAAAATCTTTCCCCTCTCACCTCTAGTTTTTGATTCCCTTTCACTGGGGAAAAGACAGTGACCGTTCACCCAATCTATGCGCCTCATAATTTTATACGCCTCTATAAGGTCACCCCTCAGCCTCCTACACTCCAAGGAATGAAGTCTTAACTTGTCCAACCTCTCCCTATAATTCAGGTCCTTGAGTCCTGGCAACGTTCTCGTAAAATGTGCCTCACAAACAACCAGTCAATTTCCAGCCTACAGGAGCTGCAGAGTGTCCACAGCTAATGGGCTGTCCCAGATTGCCGTAATCAGCACGTGAAGAGACGCTTGACTTCTCTGCCAAGAAGAACCAGGACTGAGAATGATCAGGAGATTGAGTAGCTAATTAACCGTAATCATAAGGCATTCTTAGATTGGAATCTCCTCCATTCTTCAAGGGAAAACAAACAGCTCTGCAGGAAGAGATCCATCAGAAACCAATGACCCAAAGAACAGATGGTGGATTGAGAGAGTGTAGGAATGTAGGAGGCTCGGCAACTCTCTGACAGCAAGTGACATGTGTAGGTTCTTCAAGGCCACCTACCGTCCAAATAAAGGTAAGCAACCCTGGTCCCAGAATCTATCCATCTGGAATATCCCAGTCCAACCCCACTTTAATCCCTATTTTCTGTTTTCGGTTCTCAGTTTCAGATTATTGTCATGTACACCACGGTGCAATGAAATTCCTTGCTCGTGTGAAGCTCACAGAGTAAACAGTACACATTGGAATAATAAATACTTCAATAAATACAGCGAAGAGTGCAAAACAGCAGGATGGTGCAAAGATTGTAGTGCAGTCTGAAGTAGCTCAAAAAGAAATGCTAAATTGACAATAATGGAATAACAGAAGAGGTTGAATTGAGAGTCTGAGAATGTGGCAGGACCACCGGGAAGGGGATGTGAGAGAGGTGATTGGTTCAGGAGTCTGACAGCAGTGGGGAAGAAGCTGTTCTTGAGTCTGGAAGTCTGGGCTTTCAAGCTCCTGTATCTTCTCCCAGAAGGTAGAAGAGAGAAAAAGGAATGGCCAGGGGAGCAGGCATCCATGACCACGCTGTTAGCCTTCCTGAAGCAACGCACGGTGAAGATGGACTGGATGGAAGGAAGTGAGGAGCCTGTGACGGACTGGGCAGTGTTTACCGCTCTCTGCAGGTTCTGTCGGTCCAGAGGAGAGCAGTTGCCGTACCAGGCTGAGATGCAACCCATCAGGATACTTTCTACAGCTCATCTGTAGCAGCTCAAGAGAATCCTCATGGACAAACTGAATCTTCACGGATGCCTAAGAAATTACATGGGCTGATGTGCCTTCTTGATCACTGCACGGACCAGGCGAGGTGTCCAGTTTGATATCCATTTTGTTAAAGATCCCATAGTTTCTGAATGTAATTATGAGTCTACTGTGCAGGATTTTATCAAACACCTTTTGAAAATCCTGACATACTACCTCTACTACACTACTTTTGTCAAATCCTTATCACAGAACATAGAACATTACAGCATAGTACAGGCCCTTCGGCCCATGATGTTGTGCCGACACTTTATCCTGCTCTAAGATCTATCTAACCCTTCCCTCCCACATAGCCCCCCATTTCTCTATCATTCATGTGTCTATCTAAGAGTCTCTTAAATGTCCCTAATGTATCTGCCCCCACAACCTCTGCAGGCAGTGCGTTCCACGCACCCACCACTCTCTATGTAAAAAACTTACCCCTGACATCCCCCTTATATCTTCCTCCAATCACCTTAAAATTATGCCCCCTCGTGTTAGCCACTTTTGCCCTGGGAAGAAGTCTCTGACTGTCCACTCGATCTATGCCTCTTATCATCTTGTACACCTCTATCAAGTCACCTCTCATCCTCCTTCTCTCCAAAGAGAAAAGCCCTAGTTCACTCAATCTGTCCTCATAAGACATGCTCTCCAATCCAGGCAGTATCCTGGTAAATCTCTTCTGCACACTCTCTAAAGCTTCCACATCTTTCCAAAAATGAGACGACCAAAACTGAACACAATACACCAAGTGTGGTCTAACCAGAGTTCTATAAAGCTGCAACATCACCTCACGGCTCTTGAACTCAATACCCTGACTAATGAAGGCCAACACACCGTACGCCTTCTTAACAACCCCATCATGTTCAAAGGACCTTTCAGCTTGGCCCACAAAGTCCACACCATCAAGAACCAATTTACACTAAATCCCATTTTTTATTCTCCCCACACTTTCCCCAGATTCTACCTCTTACCTACACACAAGTGGCAATGACAGTCATCAGTTAACCAACTGACCAAATATCTTCAGGATGTGGGAGGAAGCCAGAGTGCCCGGAGGAAATCCATGCCCTCACAGGGAGAACGTGCAAACTTCACACCCGAGGAGAGGAGGAGAGGATCGAACTTGGGTTGCTGGAACTCTGAGGTAACGGTGCTGTCAGCTGCACCACTGTGCTGCCCTCCTGTTATCTCTCCAAAGAATTCAAATAGGTTGGTCAAGCCTGACTTTCCCTTTTGAAATAAGGTGGATGGTGACAGTCTTTTTCCCAGGATAGGGGAGTCTAAAACTAGAGGGTGTAGGTTTAAGGTGAGAGGCCAAAGATTTGAAAGGGGACCTGAGGGGCTACTTTTTCATACAGAGCTGCCAGAGGAGGAGGTGGCGGAGGCAGGTACAATTACAATGGTTAAAAGCCATTTGGACAGGTATATGGATAGCAAATGTTTAGAGGGATATGGGCCAAACACAGGCAAACGGGACTAAATCAGCTTGATATCTTGGTCAGCATGGACGAGTTTGGCCGAAGGGCCTGTTTCTGTGCTGTATGATTCTATGACTCTGTATATGCCTATTATTCTTTATGATATTTTACATTTCTGGATGTTTTTCAGTTAGATTTAGATATTTCATTATCTTTCCCACTACCAAGTTAAGCAATAAAGATATCTTTATTAGTCACATTTACATCGAAACACACAGTGAAATGCATCTTTTGCGTAGAGTGCTCTGGGGGCAGCCCGCAATCGTCACCACGCTTCCAGCACCAACACAGCATGCCCACAACTTCCTAACCAGTACGTCTTTGGAATGTGGGAGGAAACCGGAGCACCCGGAGGAAACCCACGCAGACACGGGGAGAACGTACAAACTCCTTACAGTCAGCGGCCGGAATTGAACCCGGGTCGCTGGTGCTGTAATAGCGTTACGCTAACCGCCACACTGCCGTGCCTGCCCTTCTTTGGTCTTCTTAGATCTTTGGTCCACTCGACCTTTCCTCGCTCTCTTTTTAAGTATATAAAATATCTTAGCTGTGTGCCAATTTAATTATTTTTTGCCTTTTCCCTTGTTGTTTCAGGCTCTAGTTTATCATCCTCTTTTATTTTGGCTTTGATTTTAGTGTTAGCCTTTTATTTAAGCTTCAGTATTGACTTTATTTATTTATCCATGATATGTTTTTACTAATTAGTTTGGTCTTGCGTCTTAATGGGATGGATTTATCCTGAATACTACCGATCATTTGCACTGCCATGAACATTCCTTCCTTTGACAAAATCCTATCCAATGTATTTTCCCTAGTGCCAATTACATCCCCTTTTAAAATCAATTTTGTCAGGATATTATATCTATCCTCTAATGGCTCCCATCAGTTATCAGATTCCAGCATTGGTAGCCTTTGTGTTTGCACTTACCACCTTCCCCCACCTGACTCCATCTTTTTTTTTGTCTGTCTTCATTTATCATCTAGCTGCCTCTGCCTCCCAACATCATCCCTCCCCCTTCCCCACCTGGGTCCATCTGCTCATCACCTACACCCCTCCTTGATCCACCAGTCACCTTCTGGCCCCTGTCTCCCCCACCCCTCCCCTGTCCTTTTTATACTGGCTCCCTCCCCTCTCCGCTCTCAGTCCTGATTCAGGGACTCAACCCAAAACGCCGGCAATTCCTTTCCTCCCCACAGACGCTGCTCGACCTGCTGAGTTCCTTCAGCAGATTGTTTGTTGCTCCAGATTCCAACATCTGCGGCCTCTTGTGTTTCAATTGTTAGGTTATTCCTTTGGTTGGTGAATACCGATGCAAAGTACTCATTGAGGATCTCACCCACTTCCTCTGATTCCACGAGTAAATCCCCTCCTTCCTCCTTGAGTGGACCCACCCTTTCCCTAGCTACCCACTTGCTCCTAATATATTTATAAAATGCCTTGGAATTCTCCTTAATTCCTCTTGCCAGGGACATTTCATTGCCCCTTTTTGCCCTCCTAATTTCATGTTTAAGTTCTTCCCTGCTTCCTTTATATTCCTCAAGGGCCTTGTCTGATTTCAGCTTCCTGAATCTTACATACGCTTCCTTTTTCTTTTTGACTATACTTACAATGTCTCTTGTCAGCTAAGGTTCCTGAACCTTGCCTCCTTTTCCTCCATGCTCACAGGAACATGCTGGTCCCGAACTCTAATCAACTGGCCTTTAAGAGACCCCCACATCAGATGAGGACTTACCCTCAAAATGCCGCTCCCAA
This sequence comes from Pristis pectinata, assembly GCF_009764475.1. Taxonomy (NCBI): domain Eukaryota; kingdom Metazoa; phylum Chordata; class Chondrichthyes; order Rhinopristiformes; family Pristidae; genus Pristis; species Pristis pectinata. Next base: position 41,233,387 of record NC_067420.1, read on the forward strand.
TCTACTTTCCCCAGTGCCCGCCTAACACTGATGTAAACTGGCCTCCCTCGTTTCGCACTTTCACCTGAGGACCAATCTTATCCATTATTATCTAAAAACTTATGGAATTATGGTCACTGTTCCCAAAATGCTTCCCCACTGTAACTTCGACCGCTTGACCAGGCTCAATCCCCAATTTCAAGTCTAGTATGTCCCTGGTTGGACAATCTACATATTGTTTCAAGAAATCCTCCTGGATGCACCTAACAAATTCTGCCCCATCTAATAAAATAGGGAAAAAAATGAAGCAATAGAGGCAGCTCAATTCTTCCAGCATGACCTTTAAAAAGACTCTTTGAAATGGGACAAATTAAAGCCCCAAGGTCTAAAGTTACAAATTATTTTCTAATAACATACTTTAAAAATAACTTACATGGAGAATGGGTGCACATTTCCGATAGCAGCCCATAGACATAATGCAGGACATTGAGAGAAGGAAAAATCCAGGTAAAGGACGCTTTTGTTGCCTGACTTGAAACCAGGTTTTATCAAACCACGTTCCCCTACAGTGTCAAACGTCAGCCACTTTTAAGCCCAAATTAAAATGTTGCTTGCTCTGTTCTCTTCATTGGTGTTCTCTGTCAGGTATTTGGACCTTTACTTTTGCTTGATGTTACTTTGAGCCAAGTTATTATCATAGAATCATAGAACCATAGCACAGTACAGCACAATACAGGCCCTTCGGCCCACAATGTTGTGCCGACCTTTAAACCTCGCCTAAGACTATCTAACCTTTACCTCCCCCATATCCCTCTATTTTAAATTCCTCCATATGCTTATCTAGCAATCTCTTAAATTTGTCCAATGTACCTGCCTCCACCACCACCCCAGGCAGCGCATTCCATGTCCCAACCACTCTCTGGGTAAAAAACCTTCCCCTGATATCTCCCTTGAACTTCCCACCCATTACTTTAAAGCCATGTCCTCTTGTATTGAGCATTGGTGCCCTGGGAAAGAGGCGCTGGCTGTCCACTCTATCTATTCTTCTTAATATTTTGTATACCTCTATCATGTCTCCTCTCATCCTCCTTCTCTCCAAAGAGTAAAGCCCTAGCTCCCTTAGTCTCTCCTCATAATCCATACTCTCCAAACCAGGCAGCATCCTGGTAAATCTCCTCTGCACCCTTTCCAACACTTCCACATCCTTCCTATAATGAGGCGACCAGAACTGGACACAGTACCCTAAGTGTGGTCTAACCAGGGTTTTGTAAAGCTGCATCATTACCTCGCGGCTCCTATACTCGATCCCATGATTTATGAACGCTAACATCCCATACGCTTTGTTAACCACCCTATCCACCTGTGAGGCAACTTTCAGGTTAAGTTCTGAAGCAATTGCTAATCAAATTTAAGTAGATACCTGCAGTATGGGAATAACAAAAATCTCTTCAGTGTCAAAAATTGTTTCAATCTGAATTTGTTTAAAATCTCAGTTCCATATTTTTAATTATGTAGATAAACATTCTCTGCATATATGAAGGCACAATTCCTAGAACTTACTGATCTAACCTCCAATACTTTTCAGTGAGATGAACAAGTTCCTTACTTTGGAGGCACAAGAGACCGCAGATGCGGGAATCTGGAACAACAAACAATCTGCTGGAGGAACTCAGCGGTTCGAGCAGCATCTGTGGGGAAAGGAATTGTCGACATTACTTTATTTTCACTTTTTATTTTCCTCCATTCACCTGCACATGCACATTGTCTAGAATTAAATATTGTACATTAATTGGCTTTTTGTCAGTGTTGCAATGTTGGAGGTCCTGCAAGATTTCAGGATGACACATCAATTACACAGTATGGCTGTTCTTTGGTGATGTACCAGCGAAATCTGCTTTTCAAAGGTCCCGAAATTAAAAATGAACTATTTCCTTGAATTAACTTTCTAAATCTTTCTAAGCTGCATCTCCATTAACTTCTCATATTACTGAAGACTTAAATTAGGCAACTAGAAATCTTTCTCATTCCCAAAGAAAACAAGCCCCGTTTAATAAATGTTTGTCCTTTGTTTAAACTGAGATTGAAGCCTTCCCTTCCTAATGCCATGTGATTAGGCGAAGGTAGGTGGGAAGTTTCTGTTCCTAGGTGACAGAAGACAAAAATGTAGGGTCCATGGTTGAAATCAGAAGAAGACGGAATGTTAGGAAATATATCAACGTCAGGCGTGATCAAAGTAACAAAAGATAAAATGAAAGGTTAGAAATGCTAGTTATCTCTCTCTTCTACTGGCCTGCTCTGTTTTCATTTCAAATTTTCACAATTTGGAGCTTTTTCCTTTTTGAAAGATGAAGGTGTCATTTTGACAATTGAATTAAGAAGGGTGAACATTGGTTCACCCAGTGGTTTGTACAGATGTGAAATCTGCACTTTACAATGGAATCCAGAGGAGGTTCACAAGAATGATCCCAGGGATGAAAGACTTAACATACGAGGAACATTTGATGTCTCTGGGCCTGTACCCGATGGAGTTCAGAAGGATGAGGGGGGGATCTCACTGAATACTACCGGTTACTGAAAGGCCTGGATAGAGTGGATGTGGAGAGGATGTTTCCATCAGTGGGAGAGTCCAGGATCCAAGGGCACAGCCTCAGAATAAAGGGACGTCCCTTCAGAACTGAGATGAGGAGGAAGTACTTCAGCCAGAGGGTGGTGAATCTATGGAATTTGTTGCCACAGAGGGCTGTGGAGGCCAAGTCATGTATTTAAGGCAGAGATTGATAGGTTCTTGACTGGTAAGGGGGTTAAGGGTTAGGGGGATAAGGTCAGAGAATGGTGTTGATAAAAGAAGAAAAAAATCAGCCACGATTGAATGGCGGAGTGTACTTGATGGGCCGAATGAAGAATAAAAGGAAAGCTTATATCATACACTGGCTATAGTAATGCAGGAAGCTTGGAAAACAATAGAAAGTGGAAGGGTGAAATTAAAAGGGAAATTAGAAAAGTAAAGAGAGGGCATGAGCCACAGATGCTTTCTTTTAAGTACAGAAAGAACAAAACTAAGGTTAAGGAAGGATTATAAAAGAACAACAGGAGGGGGTAATGTGATTGGTGTTTTTTAATACTTTATGATTGTCTTCACAAAAGAGAGGATAATGCTGTTGCTGTATTTAAAGAAGAATTGTGTGAGATATCAGGTGGGATAAACAGTCAGGAAAGAAGTATTTAAGTGTATACCACCTTTGACAGGGGAGAAAAGCCATCCTGAATGAAATACATCCCAGGACGTTAAAAGAAGGGAGGAAATTATGGAGACTCTGGGCATCACTTTTCTGAATCCATAAACAATCACTGATGCTTAGGGTTCCACTGCTCCCCTCCTGTCGTCCAAGGGAAATGGCTTGGCATTTGGAGACACAAACATCAGCTGGGTTCATTGAACACTACCCCTGCTGTGATGTTAAAGTGGGAGAGTCAAGGATGGTGATGGGACTGTCGAGTGCAGATGGTAAGGGATGATGCTGGGAAGGGAGCAGAACATTTTTCAATAATGTTAGCATGGAAAGGAGTATTGTAGTATCCTGGAGACACAAGAGGCTGCAGACACTGGAATCTGGAGCAACAAACAATCTGCTGGAGGAACTCAACAGGTCAAGCAGGAACTGTGTGAGGAAAGAAATCGGTATTGGTATTGGTATTGGTTTATTATTGTCACTTGTACTGAGGTACAATGAAAAACTTGTCTTGCATACCGATCGTACAGATCAATTCATTGCAAAGTGCAGTTACATTGAGTTAGTACAAAGTGCATTGATGTAGTACAGGTAAAAACAATAACAGTACAGAGTAAAGTGTCACAGCTACAGAGAAAGTGCAGTGCAATAAGGTGCAAGGTCACAACAAGGTAGATCGTGAGGTCATAGCCCACCTCATCGTATAAGGGAACCGTTCAATAGTCTTATCACCGTGGGGTAGAAGCTCTCCTTAAGTCTGTTGGTACATGCCCTCAGGTTCCTGTATCTTCTGCCTAATGGAAGAGGAGAGAAGAGAGAATGACCCGGGTGAGGTCTTTGATTATGCTGGCTGCTTCACCAAGGCAGCGAGAGGTAAAGACAGAGTCCAAGGAGGGGAGGCTGGTGTCCGTGATGCGCTGGGCTGTGTCCATGACTCTCTGCAGTTTCTTGCGGTCCTGGGCAGAGCAGTTGCCGTACCAAGCCGTGATGCATCCGGATAGGATTTCAGGTCGAAACCCTGCTCTCAGTCCTGATGCAGGGTTTCGAACTGAAATGTTGACAACTTCTTTCCTCCCGCAGCTCCTGCTCGACCTATTGAGCTCCTGCAGCAGATTGTTTGTTACTGCAGTGTCCCTCCTTGCCCAGTTCCTCTGTTTTCCCTCGGCTGTACCTACCGATTATGAGGATTTATACTGATTTATTAGGAGAGTGAAATGAAGCCCATGATTTTGCCTTTAAATATTGTGAAATGGGACAGATGACTAATTGCTTGTAAAGTTGTTTGCTTTCACCATTTATTAGCTAAGCTCAAAGAAAATACTTTAGAAAGAGACACAGAAGGAATTTTGTGTATGGTATAACATGATTGAGTTTATATACAGACATTAATGTAAACCATCTGCTAAAGCACTGTTTATATTTAAGTGTGATATAAGATTGTTCACAGAATGTTAAGGGTGAAATGAAAACCTAGGATTATTTAGAGTTACAGAGTCACAGAGCAATATATCATGGATACAGGCCCTTTGGCCCAACGAGTCCATGCCAATCACGGCGCCCAACCAGCTAGTCCTAATTTCCTGCATTCAGCCCATATCCTTCCAGGTCCCACCCCTCCATGTACCTATCTAAATGCTTCTTAAATGATACTATTGTACCTGCCTCAACCACTTCAACTGGCAGCTCGTTTCATATACTCACCACCCTCTGCTTGTAAAGGTTGCCCCTCAGGTCCCTTTTAAACCTTTCCCCTCTCACCCTAAACCTATACCCCCTAGTTTTGGACTCCCCTACCTTGGGGAAAAGACTGTTACCTTCCACCTTATCTATGCCTCTCATAATTTTAAACACTTCTTTATGGTCACTCATTCTCCTACGTTCCAAGGGATAAAGACCAAGCCTGGCCAACCTCTCCCTATAACTCAGGCCCTCCAGTCCTGGCAACATCCTTGTAAATCTTTTCTGCGCCCCTTCCAGTTTAATAGCATCTTTCCTATAACAGGGCGACCAAAACTGTACACAGTACTCCAAGTGCGGCTTCACAAATGACTTATACAACTGCAACATAATGTTCCAGCTCCTATGTCCAAAGAACCCACTCCACAGAATCCCTTCCTTAAACATTATAATGAAAGTTACAACCTGGTGCACTTAAGATGAAGCTAAATAAGTCCGTGAAAAAGAAAGGATTTGCGTAGAGAGATGAGAGGAGGGGGAGAGGCTTCACGTGGATCAGAAGCAACAATAAGGAACAAGTGGGCTGAAGTATTTCTGTGCTCTCTATTGTGTGTGACTCATTCAACCTTCATTCATGCACAACAGGCACTGGGTACTTAAGAACCTCCACTCAGGGAACCTTATCAATTTTTAATGTGATTATATAACTGATGCCATCAAAGTCCATTAAAAAGAACAGGTCATATCGAGTGGGTGTCAGTGAGGATAAAATGAAAGCAAACACACTGAAAATAAAATGATGAAGCATGAGGGAAATTACATTGCTTTCTCCGACAGCAGGAATTCTCGTGGAAATTTCCTGCAGGAGGGTGGGGTTGGTGGAGAGGGAGGTAGTGGTGTCGGCCTCGTATGATTGATTGAGTTCAGGCAAAGGGACCGATAAGATTTATGCAAATTGACCTAGAATTTGTTTGCAAAATGCCAAAGGAAGAGTTGCAAGGACGTACTGGTATTGGTATTGGTTTATTATTGTCACGTACCGAGGTACAGTGAAAAACTGGTCTTGCAAACCGATCGTACAGGTCAATTCATTACACAGTGCAGCTACATTGGGTTAGTACAGAGTGCATTGATGTAGTACAGGTAAAAACAATAACAGTACAGAGTAAAGTGTCACAGCTACAGAGAAAGTGCAGTGCAATAAGGTGCAAAGTTGCAGCAAGGTAGATCGTGAGGTCATAGTCCATCTCATCGTATAAGGGAACCGTTCAATAGTCTTATCACAGTGGGGTAGAAGCTGTAATACGGAGTAAAGCAATGTTGAGCATGTTTCTGTGTGTTACCATCATATGCCCATTTTTTGGGTAAGATTTTCATACTTACTATCACTCTCCTGCATCAGGCCTACACAAAGGACGTTAACACTAACGCAGTGCCCAAAACTCACCGTCAGTAAGACTTTCAACACATTGCCCTGAAAAATGACCTATGCTGTTCACCCACTAAAGAACCAGGTTTCACTAATGCCGAATAAATTACTTAAAGTGACAATCATGCTTTTGTAGTCAGACCACTGCACTTACTCCACATGATCACAGCTTCCTCTGTACACCGCTCGCACTGAAGGCTAAGCCTGGTATCTTCAAACACTTTGCTGCAACATAGAACATAGAACACAGAACATGGAACCCTACAGCGCAGGAACAGGCCCTTCGGCCCATAACATCTGTGCTGACCACAATGCTAATTTAAACTGCACATCTGCCTGGTCTATAATCCCTCCATTCCCTGCCTGTTCATGTGCCTGTCTAAATGCCTTTTAAACGTTGCTGTCGTATCTGCTTCCACCACCTCCCTTGGCAGCCCATTCCAGGCACCCACCACTCTCTGTGTAAAAAACTTGCTTTGTAAATCTCCTTTAAACATTCTCCCTCTCACCTGAAACCTATGCCCTGAGTATTTGACATTTCTACCCTGGGGCAAAGACTGACTAATCACCCTGTGTGTGTCTTTTATAATTTTATTCATTTCTATCAGGTTGTCCCTCGGCCTCCAACGCTCCAGAGAAAAGAATGTACTAGCTAGAAGGAGAGTTTGTCCAACCTCCTTATAGCTAACACCCCATCTAAGCATCTTATAATTTTATAAACTTCTATCAGGCCTCCCCTCAGCCTCTGACATTCCAGAGAAAACAACCCAAATTCGTCCAACCTTTCCTCTTAGCTAACACTCTCTCTAATCCAGGCAACATCCTGGTGAACCTCTTCTGCACCCACTCCAAAGCCTCCACATCCTTCCCGTAAAATGCAGTGACCAAAAATGCTTACTGATGCCTATTTGTCTCGGCATAACTTTCTTCTACATGAGTGATGTGCAAGGACAAAAGACCCTCCTGGGTATCATGGGCACCATTTGCAGAATGTGTACAATGACACATTATCAACTCCCTCTTAACTACCTTTCTCAGAGAAGCCAAGTTCGTGATAGACAATGTTTCCACAAGGTAGTCCTTACTCACAGCTGTGACTTCAGAAAACCTCAAACACAAATTGGAACTTTTTCCTGTACTGTTCTGACAGTGGAAGTCTGTTATATTCCTTCTAAACTCCCTAGCCTCCAGCTTATTTCCAGACTACATTTATTGATTTATGATGCATGTCACAGTTGGTCGATCACTGCTGCTGCATTAGTGGAATAATGGATGCTCTCTGCTCCACAAGACCAGACCTCATCTTCTTCTCCCTCAGCTCACAGTACTAAACAGACTAAACGAGGTTATTTGCTGCCATTGCAGGCTTCTTCAAAGTCCTGAGAGAAATATCCTGTGGAACTTGCCGCCCTGCAGGGTATGAGATCCACCAGCAACACACGAGATGCTGGAGGAACTCAGTGGGTCAGGCAGCATCTATGGAGGGAAATGGACAGTTGACCTTTCGGGTCGAGACCCTTCATCTGGACTGAAAGATGGAGGGGAAATACCAGTATAAAGAGGAGGAGGGAAGGGGTGGAGCAAGAGCTGGCAGGTGATAGGTGGACAGAAGTGAGGGGGAGTGGGGTTTGATAGGCAGATGAGGAGGGGAGAGCGGGAATGAAGCCAGTTGCTAGGAGGTGATAGGTGGAAGTGACAAAGGGCTGAAGATGATGGAAGGTGGGTGAGTCCAGGACTTGAGGGCACAATCTTAGAATTAGAGGGTACCGGTTTAAAACAGAAACGAGGAGAAACTTCTTTAGCCAGAGGGTAGTGAAATTATGGAATTCGTTGTGGAGGCCCGATCATTGGGGGCGTTTAAGGAGGAGATTGATAGGTATCTAATTAGTCGAGGTATCAATGGGTACGGCGATAAGGCTGGAAATTGGGGCTAGATAGGAATAGTTTTAGTTTAGCTCATGGAGCAGACTTGATGGGCCGAATAGCCTACTTCTGCTCCTTTGTCTCGTGATCTTGTGATCTCGTGATCGGAGAGGAAGGCGGAGCATTGGAATAAAGGGAGGGAGGTGGGGAGGACGGACGGGAACCAAGTGGGAGGAGTGTGTGGGTGATGGGCGGATGGGAGGAAGCGTGGTGATGGGACCAGGTAGACCAGGAGGGGAGAGGAAAAGGATGGGGACGGGAAGGGTGAGAAGCAGTCACCAAGTTGGACAATTCAATGTTCATACCGCCACGGGTGTAGATCCGCCAGCCTCTTGATGTGTCTATCAGTAAACCTTGGGAGAAGCTCTTGGCACCCAGGAAATGTTGGAGTAGCCAAGGTGAAAGAAATGGCATGTTCTGAAAGCTGGAAGAACGCTGGTGGTATTGTGCACATGTGTAGCTGGTGAGCTATAAGCCACGTGTCCAAGAACTGGCAGATGCCGGAAATTCGAATGGAGTTTATCAGTAATCTTTTTTTCTAGGTATTCACTGCGGAGGGAGGATGATCTGCCTTGACTTCAGTTCGGTGGGTTCAAAGGTGGCTGTTGAGGCCAGTGAGGGACCTGCCAACTCAACCAGAGGTGGAGCAGGAGGTGATGCAATCGTTCGGCCGGTTTCACTGGACTTCTGTGTGCTCGTAACAAATGGACGAATGGACTTGAAATCCTCAGTCCCATCCCAAATGCGCCTCCTCCGTTTTGAGCAGATGGTGAGTCCGATCCATCTCTCACTCCAACCTTCGCTCCGTCCACCTTGGCTGCCTGGATGTCCCTGTGGCCAGTCATTTTAATTCTCCTTCCCATTCCCACGCCGACATGTCTGTCCTCGGCCTCCGCTACTGCCTGGCAAAGGCTTAGCGCAAACTGCACCTCATATTCTGCCTGGGTAGTCTCCAACCCGGTGGCATGAACATTGAATTCTCCAACGTCCGGTAACTGCTTCCCCCCCCCACCTTCCTCTTTTCTCTTCTCCCTCTCCTCCTGATCCACCGGCCCCCATCACCCCATTTCTTTCCTCTCCATCTGCCCCTCACCCACACACTCCTTCCCACTGGGTCCCCTCCCCACCCCCCTCCCTTTATTCCAGGCTCCACCTTCCTCTCCTATCAGATTCCATTATCTTCAGGCCTTTGTCACTTCCACCTGTCACCGCCCAGCTTCTGACGCCATTCCCACTCTCCCCCCTTCCATCATCTACCTGTCACCCCCCTCCCCTGGATCGACTTATCATCTGCCAGCTCTTGCTCCATCCCTTCCCTCCAACTTTTTATACTGGCGGTATCCCCTTTAGCTTTCAGTCCAGAGGAAGGGTCTCAATCCGAAATGTCAACTTCCATTGATGCTGCCTGACCCACTGAGTTCCGCCAGTGTTTAGTGTGTTATTACATTTTTCAAGGAGGTTTTGAGAACCTTTAGGAGTGATACAAATTTCTAAGGTTAAAAAACACAGCTGTACTTATAGGGGACACTCATCTACACCCACAACTCCTGGATCTTTTTGGTCACATGTCTGCTTTGTGCCTCTTTGACCAAGCTTGTGGTGATAGAGGTGTTCAAGATGATAAGAGGCATAGATCAAGTGGGCAGTCAGAGACATTTTCCCAGTGTGACAATGGCTAACACGGGGGGACATCATTTTAGGGTGACTGGAGGAAAGTATAAAGGGTAAGTTTTTTACAAAGAGAGTGGTGAGTGTGTGGAACGCACTGCCAGCAGAAGTTGTGGGGGCAGATACATTTGGGACATTTAAGAGGCTCTTAGATAGACACATGAATGTTAGCGAAATGGGGAGCTATGTGGGAGGGAAGGGTTAGATAGATCGTAGAGCAGGATAAAATGTCGGCACAACATCGTGGGCTGAAAGGCCTGTACTGTGCTGTAGTGTTCTATGTTCTATGTTCTACTCTAATATCTTAATCATCGCTATGTGTAAAGCCTTCAACTCTCTTGCCAACAACACTGTGAGACTGTGTTCACTGGAAAGACTACACTGATTCAAGAACATCATCTTCTGATAGGTAGTTAGGGAGGAGCAGTAAATGCTGAAATGCTGAAATGCTTGCCTTGCCACTGATGTCCACATTCTTCGGTAACTTGGTGTGAACCTTTGGCTGATGATACTCCAGTGAAGTTGGAGGTTTTATGAGATTTAAATCAAACCAGAAAATGATGGAAACACAAAGCAAGTGAGGCAGCATCAGAGAAACAGAGATAACACTTCAGGTTGAAAATCCCTCATCAGAACCCTGTTTCTCTTTCCACAGGTTCTGCCTAATCTGCTAAGTGTTTCCGGCATTTGCTGCTTTAATTTCAGATTCCAGCATCTGCACTTTTTTAATTTATTTTCAGTTAGTAGATTGAAACTTTTGTTGTATTGTCCCCATCCACACAGATCAAGGGACTGTGAGGTTGCTGTCCACATCTTGGTAGCTGGTTAAATGTTGCCGGAGGCCTTAGAGAGGACTGCACCACCTCCAGTGTCTGTGGCCCTGGAAGACACTAAAGCGCAGAGGCAAGGTGAAATGAAATAGCCACTTTGTTTTTCCTGCCTTCATTTTGCAATAACAAGGTTGGACTGTGTGGAGACTTTACAGGGAACCTCCAGGGGCTGCAGAAAGCTATATTTAGGAATCACACACTAGCTTCATTTACTCTTCAGCATTTATGGAAGTAACAAGGTTTACCAGCTGGGTAGCACCTTGGGAGACACCAAAAACAGAATCAGCAGTTCGAATTATATTTCCTCAGAATCAAAATTCTGTTAAACTAATTGAATAAACTATTGTAATTCTTTTTTAAATTCATTTGTTTTAATGATGCTAATTAAGGGGTAAGTATTGCTGAAGATGCAAACATAGCTCCTCTTGAAATTAATGCCTTGGGAACGTTTATGTGAAAGACTCAGGGATGCCTTGGCTTGTATCCAAAATATGCTTCTTCGGACGGTGTATTTCTTTCTCAGTGCACTGAGCATCAACATACATTTCTGTGCTCAAGTCTCCAAAGTGAAATAAAAGATGATCTGGCCATTCAGCCTGCTTTAAACTACCACGTATAACTCCATCCACTCTTGCATCCCCACAAACCCAGTCAGAACTAGAATCAGAAACAGGCACGGTAGTGTAGCGGTTAGCGTAACGCTATTACAGCGCCAGAGACCTGGGTTCAATTCCAGCTGCTGTCTGTAAGGAGTTTGTACGTTCTCCCCGTGTCTGCGTGGGTTTCCTCCGGGTGCTCCGGTTTCCTCCCACATTCCAAAGACGTACGGGTTAGGAAGTTGTGGGTGTGCTATGTTGGCTCCGGAAGTGTGGCGACACTTGCGGGCTGCCCCCAGAACACTCTACGCAAAAGATGTATTTAATTGTGTGTTTCCATGTACATGTGACTAATAAAGAAATCTTATCTTTATTATCACTGACTTATATGTCATGAAATGTGTTGTTTTGTGGCAGTAGTACAGTGCAAAGACATAAAATTATTATGAAGTACAAAATAAATAGTGCAACAAAAAGCATTAAGGAGGTAGTGTTCATGGGTTCATGGACGGTTCAGAAATCTGATGGTGGAGGGGAAGAAGCTGTTCCTGAATTGCTGAGTGTGGGTCTTCAGGCTCCTGTACCTCCTCCCCGATGGTAGTAATGAGAAGAGGGCATGTCCCAGATGGTGACAGTCCTTAGTGATGGATGCTGCCTTCTTGACGCACCGCCTCTTGAAGATGTCCTCGATGGTGGGGAGAGTTGTGCCCGTGAGGGAGCTGGCTGAGTCTACAACCCTCTGCAGCCTCTTGCGATCCTGTGCATTGGAGCCTCCACACCGGGCGGTGATGCCACCAGTTAGAATGCTCTCTATCGAAATTTGCGAGAGCCTTTGGTGACATACCAAATCTCCTCAAACTCCTAATGGATTTGAGCCGCTGGCATGCCATCTTTGTGATTGCATCAATGTGTTGGACCCAGGATAGATCCTCTGAGATGTTGATGCCCAGGAACTTGAAGCTACTCAGCCTTTCCACCGCTGACCCCTCAATGAGGACTGGTGTGTGTTCTCCCGATCAACTACACCATCTCCTGAGAGCTGGCAAAACTAAATCCTCAGTCAAATTAGGAAAAAAATGCCTCTAAGAAATTCCTCTCTTACTTCTGAAGATGTTCAGACAAGTTTTACGTAACTCTTTGACCCCAACACCTATTCCACATTACCCATGTAACTTCTCTATACTCTATTGGCTACACAATACAGCTAGTCCATAGCTCTGCTGAATGCATACAGGTTCGACACCTGCACTGGATTCTGAATGTTTAAAAATATAACCACACTACAGGAAGGATCAGACTGGACTAGAGAGGGTGCAGAGGAAATTTACATGGAGACCGGCGGGGCTGCAAGCTTACAGTAATGCAGAGAGATTGGCTAGTCTGGAGCTTCCTTCCAAGCAGACTGAGGAGAGATGCAAATGAGGAATTCAGTGATGGTTTGGAGCTCGCTTCCCATGTATGCACATATGGAATCAAGACTGATGTTGAGTGGTTTTGGTTCTGAAACGCAGGTAAAAAAGATTGAACAGTCCCCATCTTCTCCTGTTATTAATTCTACTCCAGCAAGCAGCTTGCCTTAATCCCAGTCTACACTAGGTGGATCCGTTGGTGACCATCATGGTTTGCATGCTAGTATGAATCAGATGGAGGTCTGTCAATAGAGGAATGTTTTGAGGGTTAAACATAACAGAACAGCACAGGAACAGGCCCTTCGGCCCACCATGTCTGGGCCAAACACGATGCCGAATTAAACTAATTCCCTGTTGCCTGTACATATTTCTCCATACCCTGCATATTCACGCGTCTATCTAACAGCCTCTTAAACGCCACTATTGTACTTGCTTCCACCACTCGCCCTGGCAGCCCATTCCAGGCACAAACCACGCTCTGTGTAAAGAAACTTGCCCCGCACATCTCCTTTAAACTTTCCCCCTCTCACCTTAAATGCATGTCTTCTAGTACTTGACATTTCTACCCTGGGACAAAGATTCTGACTGTCTACCCTATCTCTTAGAGTCATGGAGTGATTGTATTGTGGAGGGTCGTGGCTGTCACGTGACAGCACTGCCCCCGACCTGGTCGGAAGACACACCACTGCCAATCAAGGTTTGGCCCGCCCCAGCCATCAGCGCACACCTGACCATTGGCCTTTGTAATCGATTAGTCCTTGCTGGCACCGGGCCATTGGCCTTTGTAAATTACCTGGGCTGGACCCCCAGCCTCCAGCGCTATAAAGAGTGCCACATGTGCTTGGATCTTTCCCTTTGTGACGTTTGAGGGACCACCCTGCTTCACTCCAGGCCAAGTACTGTGGAATGGCGCTGGAGAAATCATTGGCTTTTCCTTGATTGTATGTACCTAGTTTGTTTTTGTGTGTGTGTGTGTGTGTGTGTGTGTGTGTGTGTGTGTGTGTGTGTGTGTGTGTGTGTGTATTTTACCCCCGTTGTGATTTTCCCACGTTCACCATAAGCCGTGCGCGTGTGTGTGTGTGTGTGTGTGTATTTTACCCCCGTTGTGATTTTCCCACGTTCACTATAAACCGTGCGCGTGTGTGTGTGTTATTCCCCTTACCATTTGCCCTGCTTGTCTTTTGTAAATAAATCATTTACTGCCAGATTGTGTTCAGAGTCCTTGCCTTTTGAGACCCCGAATCTGTTTCACAACAGTGATAGAGTCATACAGCATGGTAACAGGCCCTTCAGCCCAACAGGTCCATGCCCACCAAGATGCCCCATCCAAACTAGTCCCATTTGGCCCATAACCTTCTAAATCTTTCCAATCCACGTACCTGTCCAATTGTCTTTTAAAAGTTGAGATTGTACCTGCCTCAACTATATCCCTCTCATAATCTTATAAACTTCAATCAAAGATCTAGTGAATTTGAACTCATATTTGAACTCATATAGCCTGGATTATTAGTCCAGGCTACGGAATAATTAGTTCAACATCTTAGCATGTCCTCATTATAGCCCTAACTGCAAAAAGCACAGGTATACATAAATATCAGGGGATGTTAAAACTGGGCTTGTTTTGCTGCATGGATTGTATGGTCCATTGACACTCACTATTTAAGCTCCCATTTGAGCACAACAGTAGATAGTTGCTTGTTCCTTTTGTAACTATATACCCTTTCATAATTAGCAAAATTGGAAGTCTTGTTCTTTTTATGTAATTGATTAATTTATGAGACAGTCTTTAATTACCTATGAGAAGAAATTGTTGAGCTACTCAGCAGTGAACTACTCCTTTACCACACCAATGACATGTGCCCTGAAGGTTGGTGATAATGAGATGCATTTGAGGAACTGGGGAGAGAGTCACTGAGCGTTTAACCTGCTATTGAAGTCAAAGCATTTATGTGGCCCATCCAGTTAACCTTGTGGTCGATAGTAACTCCTAAGATAGAGACAGGGGGGGGATTCTGTGCTGGTGGTTCCATTGTCTGTCTTAAGATGTTTTATGTGCTTTTAGTGGAGATTTATGACATTTATGCTGCATGAATGCTCCATGTAACTTATCCATCCAATCCTGAATGTTGTCCAGGTCTTATTACGTGTGGGAATGAATCAAAAAGATTAAGTATGATTGGTATAAGATACTGTCCTGAGAAACCCTTGCAGTGATGTCCCAGGACTGAGATGATTGCTCTCCACAGCTAAAACAATCTTCCTTTGTGCTCATTTGATTCCAACCAGTTTTCCCCTTCATCCCAATTGATTTCAATGTTGCTGGAACTCCTTGGTACCTGGTCAAAAGATGCTTTGGTGTCAAGGCCATTCTTTAGAAAGAGACAGTGTATATAAAGCTTCAGGTAGCAGCAAGGTGTCGTTGTCTAATAACAAGAGTCGGTGGTGGAAACAACAGTCTTCAAAGCTGCATGGATAAAAATAGTAAGAAGATTGATAGGAACATTCTGTGTATTAGATAGAAGCTTCTATGAACCTAGAGATATCCTTTCAGGAATGCTGGGTGAGACTGCCCTCTACTGGTCTTACCATTCCTACTGTTCTGATCAGGGTCACAGCTTCACCGCGATGGCAATCTCCCTGAGACAGTTTCCAAAATTCACCTCTAATTGATTCATGTGTTTGAAGGCTGTGTTCACTGCTTTTGCACTAACTGGGCAGCTAACAATCATCTATAAGCCTTTTAAATACCTCTCGCTGCCTTGGTGATGCAGCCAGCATAATCAAAGACCCCACCCACCCGGATCATTCTCTCTTCTCTCCTCTCCGATCAGGCAGAAGATACAGGAGCCTGAGGGCACGTACCACCAGGCTCAAGGACAGCTTCTATCCCACTGTGATAAGACTATTGAACGGCTCCCTCATACGATGAGATGGACTCTAACCTCACAATCTACCTTGTTGTGACCTTGCACCTTATTGTCTACCTGCACTGCACTTCCTCTGTAACTGTGACACTTTACTCTGTACTGTTATTGTTTTTACCTGTACTACCTCAATGCACTCTGCACTAACTCAATGTAACTGTACTGTGTAATGAATTGACCTGTACGATCAGTATGCAAGACAAGTTTTTCACTGTACCTCGGTACGTGACAATAATAAACCAATACCAATACTAATAAATGACAGAAGGCACATACCACCTCAAGGGTAGCTTCTATCACGCTGTTATCATACTCTTTAATGGACCTCTCATACACTAAAGACGAACTCTTGATCTCCCAGTTTACCTTGTCGTGGCCCTTGCACTTTATTTGTTTACCTGCACTGCACTTTCTCTGTAGCTACAACACTATATTCTGCATTCTGTTTTTCTTTTTTTACTACCTTGATGTACTCATGTATGGCTTGATCTGTCTGGATGGCACGTGACCAAAAGCTTTTCACTGTATCTCAGTACATGTGACAAAAATGAACAAATACGCCCCAAATACTCAGTGACATAGGTTTGAAATGAGTGATAAGTGCTTGCCCTCTGCGGTTTTTATCGATGTACCATAGAAAGCATCCTATCTGGATGCATCACAGCTTAGTACAGCAACTGCTCTGCCCGTGATCGCAAGAAACTGCAGAGAGTCATGGACACAGCTCAGGACGTCACAGAAACCAGCCTCCCCTCCATGTCTATACTTCTCACTGCCTCAGTAAAGCAGCCAACATAATCAAAGACCCCACCCACCCCGGGTACTCTCTCTTCTCCCTCCTCCCATCAGGCAGATGATACAAAAGCCTGAAAGTGCATACCACTAGGCTCAAGGACAGCTTCTATCCCACTGTTAGAAGTCTATTGAACCATTCTCCAGTATGATAAGATGGACTCTTGACCTCACAATCTACCTCCTCATGGCCTTGCACCTTATTTTTTAACTGCACTGCACTTTCTCTGTAACTGTAACACTTTATTCTGCATTATGTTATTGTTTTACCCTGTACTACCTCAATGTACTGCGTAATGAATTGATCTGTACGAACGGTATGCAAGACAAGTTTTTCACTGTACCTCGGTACAAGTGACAATAATAAACCAATTCCAATTTCAATTTATATACAGTAGGGCCCAATCCCTCCAAGAACTGGAAAATCTTTTGAATGTTGATCAATATAGAGTCATAACGGGGAAAATAGGGCATTCCTATCTACATATGTAAGATGGCACCGGAGCGTGGCGACTCATTGCAAGCTGCTCTCTGCAGATCTACTCATTACTTCCATTATAATCATTATACTCTTTGAAATCTAAATTCTATGCCTCTAAGAATTACCTGCACTGCACTTTCTCTGTAGCTGTCACACTTTACTGCATTCTGTATTGTTTTTACCCTGTACTACCTCAATGCACTCTGTAATGAATTGATCTGTATGAATGGTACGCAAGACAAGTTTTTCACTCTACCTCGGTACATGTGACAATAATAAACCAATTCCAACAAACATTCCTGCCTCCTCAGTCTGAATTTCCTGAGCTCTGATTCCATATTTGAGCAAATCAGATTTTCTTGAGAGAATAACAGTCTGAGTAATCAGAGACGTCATATTGTGAGTATTTTGTGGGTTGGGGGCAGAGGGGGTGGAAATTGGACCTCTGGTTCCCAAAATTCTCCAACTCCCCAGATGATGAGTCTCAACCCAAAACACTGACTGTCCATTTCCCTCCACAGATGCTGCCTGACCCACTGAGTTCCTCCAGCATCTTGTGGGTTGCTCCAGGTTCCAGTATCTGCAGTCTCTTGTGTCTCCATATTAACCACAACAATTTTTTGTAAGTTGATTCTCAGGAAACACCGAGAGATGGACAGTTTTGGGAATCAGAGGTCTAATTTCCCCCTCCATTCCATGCCACACCCCCCACCCCACCACAACCCATACTAAATTTGCTGTCTCAAATTTCCAATTACTCATAGACCGTTATTCTCAAGAAAATCTAATGTGATCAAATATGGAAGCAGAGCTCAGAAGATTCAGACTGAGGAGACAGGACTCCCTATTTTCCCTTTTATGACTCTCTAGTGTCAGCATTTAGTGTCTTTTTACCGTTGCCCTGAGAAGATGGGAGCCCTCCTTCTTGAACTGCTGGTGCAAGTGAGCACCACTCATTTAGTGGGTAGCTAGTGCCAACTACTGCCATGTATGTAGGCTTTCAGTCACCTTTTGATCAGATCAATTAAGGACGGCAGACTATTTCCATTGAAAGAATGTTAGTGAATTATTTAGGTTTTTATGATAATCTAGCATCTAAAGCTACCTCAGGACAAAGGCATAAAGACAACAGTAAATAAAGCAAGCACATTTGGGTCTGATATCAGGAAACACTACATATGTAGTGGTCAGCAGCTAAAACTGTCTTTGGCTGAGTTAATACAAGCAAAGATGATAAGAGATGTACAAGATGATAAGAGGCATAGATCGAGTGGACAGTCAGAGACTTCTTCTCAGTGTGACAATGGCTAACATGAGGGGAGATAATTTTAAGGTGATTGAAGGAAGGTTTAAGGGGGATGTCAGGGGTAAGTTTTTTTACACAGAGAGTGGTGGGTGCGTGGTACACACTGCAGAGATTGTGGAGGCAGATACATTAGGGACATTTAAGAGACTCTTAGATAGACACACGAATGATGGAAAAATAGGGGGATATGTGGGAGGGAAGGGTTTGATAGATCTTAGAGCAGGATAAAATGTCGGCACAACATCGTGGGCCGAAGGGCCCTTACTGTGCTGTAGTGCTGAAAGGCCTAGGACTGTTTAAGAGTTGGATGCTGTGATGCAGGACAACCAGAGGAGATGAGCTGGATGTGCTGGCTGTTTGCAAGGTCATGGTGACGTGCGATGGTGATGTACATGGAGTTTGCCATTAACACTAGCACAGAGGTTCCCTGTGGTTCTGTAGCCCCATCTACTGGCTAGGTGTAATATACTCCTTTGTCAGGCAGTCACCAAGAAATATTTCCATTAAAACATTGAAAATTAATTGCTTTTGCATCTCCTCTCTCTCTGAAACCATTTCTTTGCCTTACTTTGTTTAGCTTTCTGTATGTGATTCCAGATGTGAATTCACCAGTCTAATGCTGAAAGTTTTCTCATTGTGTTTCTTGTAAAAGATTGTGTATTATTTGTTTTTTTTCTTGTGAATGCTGCTTATCTGATGCCCTGTACCTGGGATGCTGCTGCAGGTAAGTTTTTCACTGCACCTCTGCACACATATAATTATGCATCTGACAATAAACTCGACTTTGACCTGGCTCGAATTAAACTTTCGTTCCAGAGTGCAAATTGCAGAGGTCGAACAGCTTCCCATTTATCCTGCAGAACCCTCTCCCATCCACCTGTCACTCACCTGGAGGGCTTGCCCCGCCCCTTCATTAATATTCAATACTCCTGTGTGGCCCCGCCCCATTCCCTCATTAATATTCCACCCGCAGCCCAAATGAGGGCGTGGAGACCGCCCTCTCATTTTAATATTCAAGACCAAGTTGGAGGGGGGGATCGCTCCGCCCCTTCATTAATATTCAACGTCGGGGCTGGTGGTCACGTGGCCGGCGAGGAGGCGGGAACGGCGACCCCGCCGGGGTTTTCTCCCCGAAGACCGAAGGCGACGCGCCAATTTAGCTGACGTCAGCGAGCTCTGTCTGTCTACGTCACGCGTTTCTGTGCGGCGGCGGCGGCGGCGGTGGTGGTGGGTTGAATGTAAACAAGCGGCGTCGGGCTCGGTCACGGAGCGGTAGGCGGCGGTCGGTCGGTCGGCACGGTTCCAGGCCTCGGCGGGCACCCCCCTCCCTCCCTCCCTCAGACCGGGGGGCGGCGGCGGGAGGCCTCGGCCCCGCCGGTGCCCGCTCCTCGCCCAGCCGGCGGTCGCGGCCTAACTCCCGGGGCCTGGCCGCCCGGCCGGGGACACGGCAGGTAAGGCTGGACCCCAGCCCCGAGCCCTGGCCTTGTTTCCCTCCCGGTGGGGGCTGTAACCACGTCTGCCGGGAACTCGTCCCTTTCCCCGCTCAAAACTCCTGACTCACCCCGGGGTGCGGGGAAGGGCGGCCCGGTGCGGAGCCGCAGCAGGAGGCCCACGTTGCTGTGTCACTCGGCTGTGCCCGGGCTTGTTCATTCATGGAGGGCACCTGGGGGACCGCAGCTGCTGGAAGAATTCAGTGGGGCGGGGGGGTGTGTTTGGGGGGGGGGTGGTGGGGAGGGAATTGTTTTGACGTTGTATTGGGAGAGTAGGGCTTCATTCGGAATATTTGTGAGCAATTCTGGGCCCCTTGTCTAAGCAAGGGTTGGGGTGGTGTGGGGTGGGGAGGGCGGTGTGTGTGGAGGGTGTTGTGGGGGGATGATGGGGTGGGGAGGGCGGTGTGTGTGGGGGGATGATGGGGTGGGGGGATGGTGTGTGTGGAGGGTGTTGTGGGGGGATGATGGGGTGGGGAGGGCGGTGTGTGTGGAGGGTGTTGTGGGGGGATGATGGGGTGGGGGGTGGTGTGTGTGGAGGGTGTTGTGGGGGGATGATGGGGTGGGGAGGGCGGTGTGTGTGGAGGGTGTTGTGGGGGGATGATGGGGTGGGGGGGTGGTGTGTGTAGGGTTGGGGAGGGAATTGTTTTGACGTTGTATTGGGAGAGGAGGGCTTCATTCGGAATATTTGTGAGCAATTCTGGGTCCCTTGTCTAAGCAAGGGTTGGGGTGGTGTGTGGAGGGTGTTGTGGGGGGATGATGGGGTGGGGGGTGGTGTGTGTGTAGGGTTGGGGAGGGAATTGTTTTAATGTTGTATTGGGAGAGTAGGACTCCATTCGGAATATTTGTGAGCAATTCTGGGCCCCTTGTCTAAGGAATGGTGGGGGTGGTGTGGGGTGGGGAGGGCGGTGTTGTGGGGGGATGATGGGGTAGGGGTTGTGTGCGTGTGTGAGGGGTGTGGAGGGTGGTGGGTGTGTGGGTTGGTGGGGGTGGGTGGGTGTGGGGTTGGGGAGTGATGTGTGTGGGGAGGGAGGGAATTGTTCTGACATTGTATTGGGAGAGTAGGACTCCATTCGGAATATTTGAGAGCAATTCTGGGCCCCTTGTCTAAGGAAGGGTGGTGGGTGGGGAGGGCAGTGTGCATAGAGGTCGGTGGGGGGGATGATGGGGTGGGGGGGTTGTGTGTGCGCGCATGGGGTGTGGAGGGTGGTGTTGGTGGGGGATGATGGTGGGTGGAGGTTGGGGAGGGATGTGTGTGGGGAGGGAGGGAATTGTTTTGACGTTGTATTGGGAGAGTAGGACTGCATTCAGAATATTGTGAGCGATTCTGGGACCCTTGTCCAAGGAAGTTTGTGCTGGTCCAGGGGAGGTTCTCAAGATGATCCCAGGAATGAAAGGCTTTGGATGGCTCTGGGTCTGCACTGGATGGAGTTCAGCAAGGTGACATGGGTTGTAAACTGGTAAAAGTTGGTTGGATTTGTATTTGGCTTTTCACAACATCAAGATGTCACAGTTTTCCAATCAATGAAATGTTTTTTTTAAGTGTAGGGGAAACTTGGTATTCAGTTGATGCAAGGCAAATCTGTACAAACAAGTATTTAAAGGTCTGGATAGAGAGGATGTTTCCAGTAGTGGGAGAGTCTAGGACCAGAGGGCACAGCCTCAGAATAGAAAGACGTCACTTTAGAACTGAGGTGAAGAGGAATTGTTTTATTTAGCCGAAGGGTGATGAATCTGTGGAATTCATTGCTACAGACAGCTGTGGAGACCAATTCATTGCGTGTATTTAAAGCGGAGGTTGATAGGTTCTTGATTAGTTTGGGTGTCAAAGGTTACGGGGAGAAGGCAGGAGAATGGGGTTGAAAGGAAAAAATAAATCAGCCATGATCGAATGGCGGAGCAGACTCGATGGGCTGAGTGGCCTAATTCTTCTATGTTTTATGGTCTCTTAATGATGTTGAACAGACCCAAGAAGAGCTGCACTGCCCCTCTTTGGGTAGTACCGTGGGATCTTTTACTTCCACCAGAGAGGCAAATTCAACCTCTGAGAGGTTCTTCACACGTTTGGATTGGATTTCTTGGTGGGCTAGTGGAGGTGAAAACTTTGGAGACATGGACATCTGTAGGGGGAGGGAGAGGAACTCTCAACATTTCGGGTCCAAGTCCTGCATCAGGATGAATCCAGAGTTCCTCCACCAGATTGTTTGTTGGTTATTCATGCCCCTATTTATGCTAATCCATTATTTTGAGGGCATCAACCATTGGCATCAAACTTGTTTTCCCAGCTCTGATAGAAGGTCTTGGATCTGAAACCTGTTTCCACCAATGCTGCCTGACCTGCAGAGTATTTCTTGCAATTCTTTTTTGTGCTTCTAGTTAGTTTTGGCAGAAAGGTAATTGGTAGTAAGGAAGTCAAATGCAATGTTTAGCAACAAACAATCTGCTGAAGGAACTCAGTGGGTTGAGTAGCGGGGGAGTGGTGGGTGGACGGAAGGAATTATTGACGATTTAGGTCAAAACCCTGCATTAAGACCTTCTCTCCAATGGGAGTTCTGTGTGACCTTTTCTCACTGCTCTCCTGTTTTCTCTTCTCTCCAAATGCAACATTAGCATTCATTTCAAGAGAACTAGAATATAAAAGCAAGGGTATACTGCTGAGGCTTTATAAGGTCTGGTCAGACCGCATTTGGAATATTGTGAGCAATTTTGGGCCCTGTATCTAAGGAAGGATGTGCTGGCCTTGGAGAGGGTCCAGAGGAGGTTCACACAAATGATCCCAGGAATGAGAGGCTTAATGTATACGGAGCGTTTGATGACTCTGGGCTTGTACTTGAGAAGGGTGTTCAGAAGGATGGGGGAATGGGGAGGGATCTCATGGAAACCTACTGAATACTGAAAGGCCTGGATAGAGTAGACATGGAGAGGATGCTCCCATCAGCGGGAGAGCCTAGGATCCAAGGGCACAGCCTCAGAATAAAGGGATGTCCCTTTAGAACTGATATCAGGAGGAATTTCTTTTGCTAGAGTCTGGTGAATATGTGGAATTTGTTACCATGGAGGGCTGTGGATACCAAGTCATTAGGCAGAGATTGATAAGTTCCTGAATGGTAAGGAGGCTAAGGGTTATGGCGAGAATGTGATTGAGGAAGAAAAATCAGCTATGATTGAATGTTGGAGTAGACAGTAGGCCCAATGGCCTAATTCTGCTCCTATATCTCTTTCTTTGTATAGTTTTTTCCCTCTCCCATGTAATCCAGAGTAGAACTTTGACAAACTATTCAATTGTGGAGACAAAGACTGCAGATGCTGGAATCTGGAGCAAAAAAAACCAAACTGTTGGAGTAACTCAGTGGATCAGGCAGCATCTAAGGTTGGCCATCCCTTTCCCTCTACAGATGCTCCCTGACATGTTGGATTCCTCCAGCAGTTTTTTTTATGCTGCTATTCAGTTGTGGTGGGGAGTCCGTGTACATCAAGGTATTTGGATAGGTGAGAAGGGAGAAAGCTATTGTTTCTGGTATTGGTTTATCATTGTCACTTGTTCCGAGGTACGATCATATTGATCGTACAGGTCAATTCATTACACAGTGCAGTTACATTGAGTTAGTACAGAGTGCATTGATGTAGTACAGGTTAAAAACAGTAACAGTACAGAGTAAAGTGTCACAGCTACAGAGTGCAATAAGGTGCAAGGTCACAACAAGGTATATCGTGAGGTTTCTAAATGGCCATCCAGTTCCACAAATCTCTAGATAGTGACCAATAGTAGAGACATTAGCATTTTTTTTGTAATCTCCTTTTCCCGAGGGGTGCTGTGGGCAGTTGAAATGCCCTATTGGTTAATGAGCTCAGAATTGGGATAGTATTCTGTACCTTAACCTTCCAGATATTATAAAGGGTATAACTACACTTTTTTTTTAAGGTTTCTTATGGGTAGTATAGTTCAATTTGGTTAATCATTTTTTTGTTGGCTTGATTACTGAGAGTTCCATAACTCTGATTATTGAGAGTTCCCATCCTGGACTAGTGATTAATTTCTGGAA
The DNA here is from genome assembly GCF_009764475.1 of Pristis pectinata. Lineage (NCBI taxonomy): Eukaryota > Metazoa > Chordata > Chondrichthyes > Rhinopristiformes > Pristidae > Pristis > Pristis pectinata. The sequence continues at coordinate 41,257,161 of NC_067420.1, forward strand.
TAAATTTGAACTGGTAGCTTCTACTAGTCCCACTCACCTGGCACCATCCTTCCTTAACCAGAAAGCTTTGGATTTCAGCTTCAATCTAGAGGTTAGTGCAGACCATCTAGTATGATTCTCTAAGTGCATTTCTGAACAGGTGCTGCCATGTCTGTGGTACTTTGAGTAATTTAAACCACAGCCCATATTTTCTCTTGGGTGAGTACAGGAGATTGCATGGGACTATATGAAGACAAACGGGGGAATTCTCCTGGTGTTTATCCTTGTGCATCACTTAAAAAAAAAAATCATCTGTTTAGGGAAGTGGGACACTCCTTTTACATCAGTTAATGAATGTAAGCATGTAGATGGTTAAGAAGACATGGTATGTTTTTTCCATTGCTGTACAATCCAGCAATTTTGAGATGCGTAGTCATTAATGAACTAGTGCTATGTTGAGTTCTCATTAATTCTTTGGTCTCAGATATCTTCCTGTAGTTGTCTATGCGGGCTATTTTAAATAGTTAAGTACCAGTAGCCGTGGAGTGAATTGACTTCCTTGCATTATAATTTTGCAATTAAATTGGCTGCATCAAGTAGTAGTAGTGTGGCAAATGTATCAATTGTAAATGAGCTTCTCTTGTATTTTGTATTCATTATTAGTACTAATGTTCTGTAATTGATTTTTAGAACTTAGTTTAATGTTTTGTATCCCGCCAGTCTGCCAAGTTCATAATTCATCTAAACTTCCGGCAGGTTCCACGTCTGACATATTCGTAGTATAATTGCCGTGTTCTTCTCTCTCTGTATATTGAGAGTTATTTGTGAGATGAATAGTTAAAAGAAGCAGAGATGGGACCAAGTGGCAGAGTAATCAGTGAGGCTGTTGGAGGAAGACTACTGGTGAGTTTTTAAACTGCTGAGTGCTTTCAAAGGAAAAGATTCCATTCTATGTTCAAAGATTCATCCTTGTTAAATTGTTTGTGAGACTCTTTTGTGTGTTAGTAGCCACAAGAATCGGGAGTTTAACGTCTCCAGTCACTGATCATGATGAAATAGTGGAAATCTGAAATGAAACAGAAAATGCTGTGGATCATGTGGGAAAGTAGAACCACGATATTGAATGATGAAGCAGGTTCCAAGAGTTGAATGGCTAACTCCTGCTTTTAGTTATGTTCTAATAAATGTTGAGTGGAGGTTACGATCTCTCTTGTTGGAAACTGTCAATGCTGTTTATCTGTGTTGTGCCATTGTTACTCAGACTGATTCTTGGTGTTGTCCAGGTCTCTCTCAGACTGCTTCACTAGCTAAAATAAAAACTAAAATGCTGGATATACTCAGCAGAACTGCAGAGGGAGAAAAAACGGTTAACAAAATAAGTTATGACTTTTCATCAGAACCAGGAAAAGTTAGAAATCAAACATGTTTTAGGTTGCAGAGAAAATGCACTATTTGAAATGGTGACAATGGAAAGGAATGTTGTGTACTTATCAGCAGGAATCCCACTTCTGGTTTTGTGATAAAGCAGGATCATTGGTAAAAGAACTGAAAACTGTATGGCCTGGGACAGTACCTTGCAGAATGTGACCTGGGGTTCTTGGATTGACCTCCTTGTACAAATATAATGGCGACAATTCTTGGTGTGATGCCAGTCAGTGAAGAGTTTTTTGCTCCTGCTTCCCATTGAGAAATTTTACTAGTGCTCTTAAACACTCCATATCCTACCTTGATATCAAGGATAGTCACTTTTGCATCACCTCTGGAAGCTGGGCATCTTTGAGGCACTGGAAATCATTAGTAGCAGCAGAAATTTGTTCCATTACAATGTGTAAACTTGTGGCCCAGCATATCCATCATATTATCACTACATTCAAGCTCAGATCAATTCTGCTTCAGTGAGGAGTGTAGAAGGGCACGCTGGGAGCAGCGTGAGACGTGCCTAAAAATGAAGTGCCAAGCTGGTGTAGCAACTATTGCATTAGTTGGGGAAAAGCCAACTGATGAGATCAAAGATCTGCAATCCTGTCACAGCCCTGTCGGGAACAATTAAACATCTTGTAGGAGGCTCCAAGAGTATCCCCATCTCAAAGACCGTGGAGTTCAATATGCGAGCGCTAGAGATGAGACTGAAGCAATTGCGTCATGCTCAGCTGGATGTACAGAGTGGATATTCATTTTGACTTTCTTGTGAGGTCCCATCACAGATCTTCTCACAACCTTCAGCAAATTTGATCCACATCAAGAAATGGCTGACAGAGCATTGTAAATAGTAATGGTAATGAGATTGAACGATAACCTGGATGTAGTAATGAAGACTTCTCCTCCAGAATTAGCCATGGCTCCAAGCAAGCTGTCCCAGTACACTCAACAGTGATGTCCACCTGATAATGTGGAAAGTTGCTTTATATTTACAAAAGCAAGACACATCCGGTTTAACTAGACTGTACAGTTATTAGTCTTGATCATTAACAAAGTGATGGAAGGTGTCATTAGGAATGCTAAGAAGCAGTATCTGTTCTCCAATAACCTGCTTAAATCATTTTATTTCTGGAGTTAAATATTTGAAGATTGAGGATTATGGGGAACTGGCACAGAAGAGGGGTTGAGGTCAGCATAGGTTGGTCATGATTATAATGAATGGTGGGGCAGGCCTGAGGGATCTGGTGGCCTACTCCTGCTCCTGCTTGTTCTTGTAGATGCCCAGTTGTAATTTTACCATCACCACCTGGTGCTAAAACTCATCACAGCCTTGGTCCAAACCTGGATCCAGGAGCTGAATTGCTGAGGTGAGGGCAACCTCCAAGGTAGCATTTGACCAAGTTGATATCAGAGGACTCTGGGAAAAACTTGTCAATGAGTTTCAAATACAAAATGCTCCAATAGTTGGACTCGTAGCTTGCCTGAAAGAAAGTGCTGGTTGGAGATCAGTCATCTGAGGCTCTGGATCTCACTGTGTCCTTGGGGCTGTGTCCTAGACCCAACCATCTTTATTAACTTCATCAATGACCTACCATCCACAATAAAAATCAGAAGCAGGTCTTCAGATTGTCATGTTCAATTTCATTTGTAGTTCATGCTTGGATGTAGAAGACTTGGATAGTATTCAGGTGTGGATTGGTAAGTGGCAAATAATATTTGTGCCACACAAATGGAAGGCTTGGACCATCTCCAGCAAGGAAGTATAACCTATCTTTGATATTGCATGGCATTGCTATCACCTGAGTTCCTGACTAGTAACTAAATTGAACTTGCCATGTGAATTACTGTGTGGCTCTTAAAGCTGCTCTTCAGTATTATGCGGTGAAGTGATTCCATCTGACACTGAAGCCATTTCACCACCTGCAAGATGCACAACAGGAATATTGTTGGAGCTGTACTCATTCTGGCAAGTGAGAGTATTTCATCAAACTTCGGGCTCAACACTGTCATGGACAAAGGTATAGATGGTACATGTTGGTTTTGCCAGCGATGTGAAGCATGCACTGGTTCCCTTGCATACACAAATGTAGAATTGTACATCAAGAGGCTTTGATAAAACAAACAGACTTGTGCTTTAGTAAATGTGATACACTGAGCAGGAGATCTACGGTCTCCTTTTACCACCATGTCATCCTTTCGCTCTCTATCTGGAGCTGCGGGCCAGACATCTGACCCTGGGAGTTGAACAGCTACTGGTGATGCACTGAGAGTGAAATGCCACTCTTCTCTCAGGCCAGCACTGAATGGCTTGCCTTGGTCATTTTGTTAGTGTTGATGTTTACCATGTGTATTTCCAGCACTGGGGCTTTGGTTGTTTCTTTTTTGAGGCCACTGTGCAGGAAATCTTGAGGGAGCAAATGGTCAGAAGTTAATAAAACCACTCATGAGGCACCTGTTCATCATCAGTCCTGTCTGAGTGCAAGCTGCATCCTCGTGCTTTGGTAACTAAGATTTAAGATGTTTTAAATATTGTATCAAGTTTGTTAATGTTGGAAGCAGAATTTGAGATGTGCTTTTTAAGAACAAGTTTGAAAGGCTTGCCTGACTTCTGGAGTTGCAGTATTGAATGCCTTGTTGGCACACCCCAAATTTATTGAGTTGACTATTTAATATCTTTTAATGAAATGAGCTGGCTCCATTATAAATATCCTGCACGAGCAGTGTAAAACAGAGTTGCTTTAGTTTATATCATTGCTTTTGTTCTTCTATTCTGAAGCCACAATATGGCCTTTGAAGGCTATATAGAACCCATAAGAGGGGTAGGAAAGGGAAGAAGGGGGGTGGGGGGGGGGGGGGGGTTACTTAAAGTGGGAGAATTCAATGTTCATGCCCACCGTGTCTCTTTTCCCTTTCCTTGCCTCTCTCTCTTTTTCTACCTCCCTCCACCCCCTCCTCCTTTTGACCTATCCCTCGGTGGATCTGCTCTCCTCTCCTCCTCCCCTGCAAGTGCCTTTCACTGTCTCTTACCTGCATCTACCTATCACCACCTTGTGCCCACCCCACCTCCCCTCTTTTGTCCACCTATCACTGCTTTGCTTTTCCCTCCTATATATTGGACTTCCCCTTTTTCTATCTTCAGTCTTGAAGAAGGGTCCTGACCCGAAACGTTTACCACCTGCTTTTTTCCACAGATGCTGCCGGACCTACTTAGTTCCTCCAGCATCATAGTGTTTTAAACTGCTAGAGTATCTCAGTGGGTTGAGCAGCATCTGTGACGGCAAAGGAATAGTTGATGTTTCAGGTCAAGGCATTGGAAGAGGACTCCAGAGAGATGGTGGAGGGATGTGTGATCGTTGTGGACTTGAAGTTCTCAATGCCATAAGTTGAACTGAGCTAGAAGCAGGGACATGAATGCATGGTGTGGTTGTCCATAATACTGAAAGGATTCTCTGCTCTTTAAATTTGTGACCTCTTAACATCCATTAGAGCCAACTGTAGAGGCTTGGTTTTGGCTTCATCCAAATGATCACATTGTAATAAAGTGAAGCATGCCAGATAGGATTTGGCTGAAAAATAAAGGAGTGAAGAGGAAGAATGTGATGTGTTATTTAAAAAAAGGGCTTCAAACTTAAATATCAGTTCTCTTTTGGTACTGGTTAGCAGGTGATTGGTTATGTAAGATTCAATATGAAACCTTTGTTTTGAATCTATCCAGGTCGTGACAGCAGTTCTGGCATAACCCATCTCTAGTTGCTTGTTGCATAATACTGAAAAGATAGTAGATCTGCCTTGCATTGCTGCTGCTGCCACCTCAGTTTTCCAGGGTTTCGACAGCCACAATAGAGGAATGGTTGCATACTTCCATGTCCTGATTGTGTGTGTGAGACACAAGGGGAAACTTGCAAAAGTTGGTGTTCTCATGTGCCTGCTGCCTTTTGTAGCTGGTAATCATTACAGGCTTGGGAGGTATTGCTGAAGAAACCATGGCAGGCTGTCACAGTGCGTTTTGTAGATAGTGGATGTTGAAGGAGAGTGACTATTTAGGATGGTGACGTTGTCTAGACTCGTAATTTTATGCATCCTCATTACATTCCCCCTCAGCCTGCTTTCGACCTAATAAAGGCAATGCTGCTTAGCCAACCTCTTCTATTCCTGAAATTCTTTCTCTTACAACATTCTTGTAAATTTCTTGTGCCTCCTTTCTAGTGCCATCAAATCCTTCATTTATAAAAGTGACTAGAACTGTACACTGTACTAATGCTGTAGGCCAACTGGTGTTGCATACAGTTCCATCGTGACCTACCTGCTCTTGTATTTTGTGCCTCAGTTCATTCAAGGCAGTATCTGTGTGGGTCTTAATCACGATCTCTTGATACTTCAGTATCCTAACGTTTATTGTGCCAAGCTTGTTTGGTCTTCATGTATTACCTCGTACTTCTGGATTGAATTTTGCCCACCTGTTACTGTCGTCTTGTCCACTAAGTCTCTCTGCTAATTTTGGTATCATTTGCACTTTTCTTTGAATTACTGCATTTGATCATTGATGTATTGTTTTTGTGAAGTACCTTAAGATATTTAGGTGAAAGGGGGCTGTATGTTGTTGTTTTTGACATCACTTACCTGGATAGATGGATATTAGAATCCCACTTATGAAGGGTGGGGAAGCTTCCTGGCATATATTCCTCCTCCGCTAATCCTACCATAATTTGTAGGAGGTAGTCCAGCCTAGTCTGATGACTGTACAAGTCTAGCAAATATACACAATTCAAAAATATTTGTGTGGAAAGCTCTGAAACTTTGCAGTGTGGTATGCAGTCCACCGCAACAGCCAGGATCTCCTGGTGGCCACCCACTTCAATTCCACGTCCCATTCCCATACTGACATGACTGCCTCTACTGCCACATTGAGGCCAGGCGCAGGTGAGAGGAAGAACAGCTCCTATTTCTCTAATTTCTCCAACCCCATCCCTCTCTTTTTCTCCCCACTCCTTTGTCTTCCCTTATTCGTATGGCTGCCTTGACCTGCCCATCTCCTCTCCTTCCCTCCCCCATCCTTTTTTATTCCATGGTCCACAGCCCTCTCCTACCAGATTCCTCCTCCTTCAGCCCTTTTCCTGTTCTACCTATCACTTCTCAGCTTATTACATCTTCTCCCCCTCCCACTACCTCCCCTCTCACCTGGACTCGCCTATCCCCTGAACTCACCTTTCCCCTGCATGCTTGTATTCCTCCCCCGGCTTCCAACCTCTTCCTTTCCAGTCCTGATGAAGGGTCTCAGCCCAAAATGCCAACTGTTTATTTCCCTCCATGGATGCTGCCTAATCTGCTGAGTTCCTCCAGCACTTCTTGTGTATTGCTGCAATGTGGTATTAGATTTAAAAAAAAATATAATGCACTGTGTTCTTAATTGTGAAGCTCCCAACATTGAAATGAATTGGAAATTCTTGTAGTACAAGGTTTACATCAAATCAGTTTTGTCTGCTGAATGGACTTTAAGTTGACTCTTGTAGATGCAGTTGCTGTGGCAGTCATCAGATATATTTAAGGGCGAGAGCAATTGATGCTAGAGCCAAGGGCATCAGAGGATATGGTGATCAGGATCAGATGGCAAAGTGTACTTGGGCATAGGATTAGCCATGATTGTAGTGAATGAGGCCCAGTCTTGCAGTACAAAATTTCTCACTCCTATTCTTGGATTAAAGAATATAAAAGGTAAAGAAAAGTCAGACTAAACAAACACTGACTATGAGAAATATAGCATATTTTCAAATCCCTCCATGACCTTGCCCCTCGTTATCTCTGCATTCCTTCAACCATACAACATACTAAGTCTTCCGGGCTCTTGGTATTACTTGTTTCTTGTGTATCTGCTGTGCCTTCAGCTGCCTGTACCTTAAACTGCGGTATCTCCTCAAGTTTATCCACTTCCAGCTTCTCTGTTAAGATGTTAGTTAAGACTTGCCCTTTTGACCAAGGTTTAGATCACCTAAATTTGTTTGTCTTGTAGTTCAATGTCAGACCTTGTGAAATATTTTCTACAGGTTAGTGTTAATGCACAAAGTTGTTGTTGTAATTGCAATGGTATAGTTAAATTATTACCTTGGACAGGAGATCTGGAGTTAAGTTCAAATCTCACGGCAGCTGGGGATTGAAGTTCAATTAGTTAAATTTGAATCCAGAATTGAGGTGTCAATAATGTTGACAATGAAATAGTGGTTGATAAACACTCGCCTAATTCACAAATATCCTTGTTGGCGGGGGGGGTGGTGGTGGTGGTAATAATATTGCCCTTGCTCTGGTCTTTACATCCATAGCAATATGGTTGAAGACCATATCCTTCAACCATATTTTTATGCTATTTGAAATTGCCCAGCAATTTCACTCAGTTGTACCTTAACCACTAGGCAAAGTGCAGCAATAATAAGCCCTGGTGAAGCATTGACCTAGACAGTGGATTTGGTCTTAGCTGAAGTACACCCAGTCCAGTTGACTCTGAATTGTGCACCTCACAAACATTTGGGGACATGCTGAAATTGAGAGAGCTGTCCCAAAAGCTAATAAAGTAATGTACTATCAGTATTGGATCTTTTGACCATTTTCTTAGACTCTTCCAGCATATTCCGTGGTTACATTCTATCCCACCTCCAGAGAAGAGTCATCAGTAGTGGCATGAGTGTGATATGCCATAAGAGGGAGTGAGTAATCACTGAAGTTTCACATCCGGTCCAGCATGAGCAAGGAAACTTGATACAGCTTACCCTTAGTTGACATATCAATGCTGATATGTCCACGACGTTGAGCCGAACTAATTAAACCAGTAAATAAATGCCAGACTAAACTAATCCCTTCTGCCTACACAATGTTCATATTCCTCCATTCTCTGCACATTCATGTGCCTATATATATATAAAAAAAAGCCACACATCTCCTTTGAACTTAAACCCCCCCCACCTTAAATGAACGCCCTCTAGTATTGGATATTTCAACCCTGGGGGAAAAAGATGCTGGCTGTCCTGCCATAGAATGAAGGCATAGAATGAGTGGGGACTCCATTGCCCCTTGCCAAGGTATCATGGCAACAACACTGAGTTTGTCAGGTCCTAAAGGGCAAAGCTGCCATACTAAAGGCAGCAATTATATTTCCAAAAAGACATTTATTGAATTTTAATGACAGGCTGCTGTTTCATGGTGATTGTTACTAAATTTTTTTAGTTCTAAAATCAATTAACAAACACAAATGAAAATGTCTTGTGTGTGATCAAATATATTTAGCTATAGTTGTTCCTGTAAAATTCTGGTATTACAGCAATCCTGCATAGCTTTAGCAATAAGTGAGGAGGGTCCTTTGTTTCACTCCTATTAGAAGAATTGTTTAACTAGGTGGGTTCATAGTATTTGAAGTGGTACCTTAAACTTTACCCATTGAGTCAATTTACAGAAACGTAATAATAAACTAAGGTGCAGATATATGTATCAAAGGAGAGGAAGGCGAAGTAATGTTAACTGCGATGTCATCTACAAAATAATTATGGATTTTAATTATATCCTGATTGTGTGCTGAAAGGTGATTTCTTTGTTTGCTTTTGAATGTCAAGTCATTCCTACATTTATTTTTCTCCCCACATGCAAGAAAAACTGACCAGTGTTTCACAAGGCTGCATAGAAAATGAGAGCAAGAGAAAGATTAAGATCAATGACTTCGAGAAACTAAATGAGGGAAATTCCAGTTGCTTGTATGACTGTTTAAAGGTAGGACTTCCTGTGGGAATGAAAAATTGGCATGTGATTAGAAAATGATGTCATTGCAATATTATTAAAATATTGAGAGGAAAGTAATTTTCTACCTTTGAACAAAGTGGAATCGTCATTGTGGTCTTTTATTAAGCAAATAGTGGGATTTTTTTGTGCATTCTATTTAATTTTGCCTGGTCTTTCTGATTATATAAGGTCATTAGGAAAGAAAAGATGAATTATGAAAGGAAGTTGGCAGATAACATTCAAAAGGATACTATGTTTTTTTTAAATATATAAGGAGTAAAAGACAGACACGGGTTGATATAGGACCAATCGATAACGGTGCAGGAGAGATTATAATGGATGATAAAGAGATGGCAGAAGAACTAAATGAGTATTTTGCATCGGTCTTCACTGTGGAGGACATCAGCAATATACCAGTTAGTCAGGGGTCTCATGGAATGGAACTGAGTTCACTTAAGATTACTAGGGAGAAGGTGCTAGGAAAACTAAATGGACTAAAGTCTCCCGGACCGGATGAGGTGCATCCCTGGGTTCTGAAGGAGTTGGCTTTAGAGATAGCGGAGGCATTGGTGATAATTTTCCAGGAATCGATAGACTCCGGCATGGTTCCAGAGGACTGGAGGGTCGCAAATGTAGTTCCGCTGTATAAGAAAGGTGGGAGGCAGCGTAAAGGAAATTACAGACCTATTAGTCTGATGTCAGTGGTGGGAAAGTTATTGGAATTGATCCTCAAGGATGGGGTTATGGAATACCTAGAGGTGCAAAGCAAGATAGGTCCTAGCCAACATGGTTTTGTGAAGGGAATATCCTGCCTGACCAACCTATTGGAGTTTTTTGAAGAAATCACAGGGTGGATAAGGGAGAAGCAGTAGATGTTGTGTATTTAGACTTTCAAAAGGCCTTTGACAAGGTGCCATATAAAAGACTGATTAATAAGATGAGAGGTCATGGGATTACAGGTAGGATAACAGAATGGGTGGAGCATTGGCTGGTTGGCAGGAAGCAAAGGGTGGGAATAAAAGGATCTTGTTCTGGTTGGCTACCGGTTACTAGTGGTGTTCCGCAGGGGTCGGTGTTGGGGCCGCTCCTTTTTACCTTGTACATTAACGATTTGGATGATGGAGTAAATGGTTTTGTGGCTAAGTTTGCGGATGACACCAAGATAGGTGGAGGAGTAGAGAGTATTGAGGAGACAGGAAGGTTGCAGAGAGACCTAGATAGTTTAGGAGAATGGGCAAGGAAATGGCAGATGAGATTCAATATTGAGAAATGTGCAGTTGAACACTTTGGAAACAGAAATAAACGGGCAGATTATTATCTAGAAGGAGAGAAAATTCAAAGTACAGAAGTACAAAGGGACTTGGGGGTACTCGTGCAGGGTACCTTAAAGGTTAACCACCAAGTCGGATCGGTGGTAAAGCGATTGCTATGTTGGCATTCATTTCGAGAGGTATAGTGTATAAAAGTAAGGAAGTGTTGATGAGGCTCTGTGGGGCACTAGTGAGGCCTCATTTGGAATACTGTGCACAGTTTTGGGCCCCATATCTTAGAAAAGATGTGCTGATGTTAGAGAGGGTTCAGAGGAGATTTACAAGGATGATTCCCGGAATGAAAGGGCTTACGTATGATGAGCGTTTGTTGGCTCTTGGACTGTACTCGCTGGAGTACAGAAGAATGAGAGGGGACCTCATAGAGACATTTAAAATGTTGAAAAGACTGGACAGAGTAGATGTGGTCAAGCTGTTTCCCTTGGTGGGTGAGTCCAGGACCAGAGGGCACAATCTTAGAATTAGAGGGTACAGGTTTAAAACAGAGATGAGGAGAAATTTCTTTAGCCAGAGGGTGGTGAATTTGTGGAATTCCTTACCATGTACAGCAGTGGAGGCCAGATCATTGGAGGCATTTAAGGAAGAGAGAGATATCTAAATAGTCGGGGTATCAAGGGATTTGGGGATAAGGCCGGAAATTGGGGTTAGGTTTTTTGCCCCCCCCCCCCCCCCAATTTCTCATTTCTTTTTCTTTTTTCCTTTTCTTTGAAGTAGACTCGATGGGCCGAATGGCCTACTTCTGCTCCCTTATCTTGTGATTGTCTCTGCAGATCCTAAAAGTGTACTATACAAGATGCACAAGTCCTAGTTTGTTACCTTGAGACTAACTACTGGTTGCATAAGGAGTAGTCACATTGTTGGCTGAATGATTCCTACATCAGATCTGTATAATCTGGTTATGTAGTGACTAATGAGACTGAAAATTATTCTAAAGAAATTAAATGGAAAATCTGCCTTCAGCACAAGATTTTTGAAGAGTCAAAGCTGACTGTATGACCATTACAGAGATGTCCCTGTGATCTGGGATAGATTAGTTGCTGGTAGCCAGTTCCATTTGGGAGTACAAATCACCTTCACAATTTGGGTGGTAAAATCCTGGCATTTATTTGTCACTCTAACAAATTGAGTGTTTCACCCATTCTTTATAGCACCTGTGTGCTTATCCCATTGAAATGGAGACTGTTTGTCTATTGCAGAGCCTTGTGGAATCAACTTGTCAGTTTGCTGGTCAAGTTGGTGAAAATGAGTGAGTGAATGTAGGTTCTGAAATGGGTGAAAGCTCCTATTGGGAATTGTATTTAAATTTTATTGTAAAGTACTGCTGTGCTAGAATGGTAGTTTGTTTTGTAGGAATTGTAGTTTGTTTTGAAACTATTTTGAAGTATCTCCAAATTTGTGATTCAACAGAAGCAGAAAACGTAGTAATTACTGCTTAGCAAAGCCCAGATGTTATCCTGCTTCAGTGACCATTTCAGATTGGGCTTTCCCCCAGAATTTTATGTTTCTGATCTGCCTTGGTCTGGAATTTCCAGGTGCAGATCAAATTTCCCATGTGTAGATTGTCTTGCTGGCTATAATTAGCTTCCAATCATGCACTTGCATATTTATTTGCGAATGTGTGCAATTCCCTGAGCACATTTTGCCATTTCCTCAAACCGAATAAGTGTCTAAATATTGGTCATAATTTATGTTAAATAAACTGTACATAATTAGTAAATACCATTTTGTTAGAACTTTGCATTTTGGGTCTGATCCTCAGCAAGATGTTTTTGAGTCAGATTTATCTTTTGGCAAAGCCTCAAGGTGAGAGAGTTTTATGTGAACAAGGTGAATTCTTAGCAATTCAGCTGTCTTTGATTCCATTTTAGTCTTGTTGTGAGTTATGGCTTTCATTTATAGCCATTGGTTTGAGTAAACAAAGGCAGAAGAATTTCACTTGTTTTACACACTTATGGAAGCTTTGTTTGCATAGAAATATTTGATCAGGGTTGCTAAGGCCAATGGTGCTGATGTGTGATTAATCATCAGGTAGTGACGTTCATTTATCTGCCATACACCCTTGCGTATGGAAGGGGTGTATTTATTTTCATTTACTTCCTCCCATTGCTGGCAGTCAGTGCATCTTTAGCCATTCTCTTCACCTCGCTATCTATGTTTACAACCTACAAACTCATTCTTGTAAATATTTCTATGTATCCTCCTCCTTTCACTCCTGCTCACTAATAATTCTTCTGCTTCTTTGTAAAACAGTTGGAGGTGCCTTTCTGATGGGGAGAAGAAAATGGCTTGTACCAAATACAGCACTTAGTAGAATTTCTTCACCAGCCATGTAGTTTGTATGCTGCATTCCAATATGTGATTTTGAGAGGAGACTGAATGATAGATCTGTTTCCATTGGAGGCCTTCTGTTTGATTCAGCCTTTGATCAGCTCTTTTTGAAACTGCAGTCATGTGATATACTATATAGATTGATGCCAAACCATGTAAATTTTATACACACTAAACTGCACAGACCACATAATTTGTCTCCTGGTGACCTGTCACTTCCTCCTTGTATGAAGGAGACACAAATTGTAGCTCTTTAATGGCATTTTGCCCCTTTTTTTTTGTTTAGTTCAGTGGTATGAATACTGATTATTTTATTGCAAGATTGAGAACATAAGCCTACTGAAGACTTGTATTGTTCATTGAGATTTCTTTTTAAAAAGTTAGCAAGTATCTGGGGTCTGCACTCAACAGCACATATGTAAGACTTGCTAAGGTTTTAATGTCTGAAACTCTGGAATTGCTAGTTAGCAAGGTTTGCTGAGAATATGCAGGTCATAATGTAAAGATGAATTTTAAAACCTTTTTTTCCGCTAGCCAGTTGGTGGAGCTGTAAAGCATTGCCTTACATTGCCAGGCTTCTCCATGGCGCCACTTGGTGGCTGTGTGAATACAGTTGCACAAGGTGGATGAATGTCAGTCCGGGAGATCCTCTTGTGGATTGTGTTTTTACTCTGTTAGCTGAAGCAAATAAAAATGAACTGTTACCATATTTTCTGACAGAAGGGTGGCATTGGGCCCAGTGAGTTGTACCAGCTTATAAAGCAATCCCATTCCCTCAGTAATCTTCCTGTAACGTATTCTCTACACATTCCCACAACTTCTGCCCCTCTCCCTTTTCTCGCCCCCCCCCCCCCAAATAGGTTTTGTCAAACAACTAGGGGCACTTTATAGTGGCCAATTGACTTACCAACCCACATGTCTTTGGGATGAACCCAGAACATTTGGGGGAAGCCCATGGAAACACAGGGAGAATGTGCAAACTCCACATGGGCTCCAGTAGAGTTCAGAATTGAATCTTGGTTATTGGAGTTCTGAACCAACTCCTGTTCTTATGCTGCTGCTATCCCCAGTCTAGAAAACAAGAAAGCCAGGAAAAAGCAATTGGATGCTGGAGGTCTGAAAAGCAAAATACTGGAAAGGCTCAGCAAGTCAGGCAGCTTCCTGGGGGAGAACAGGCTTGGCAATGGATAAGGAGTCCCAGACTCCGAAGCTAATAAAAATTATCAAATTGGACACTTGCAGGTTGCTGATTGTAGATTAGGTTGATGATTGTAACAGTGATCTGTGTAGTATTTCCATCTGAAAGACTTCTCTTGAAGGTAGAGGGTGGACATTCAGTCATACCTCTCAAAAAGAAGTGGGGAAAGATGAAGTTAGTGTGGTTAATTAATGTGGGTCCAACGTGTGCTGTGCAGAGAACATTAATTCCACTGTTATTGTGGAGCAAGTCTGCAGATGAGAACTCACTGAATCTAGTCGACCAGTGTGAGGACAACTCAGCCATTTTTCTGTTTATGATAAAGTAGCAAATAACTTCTAATTTTGGGAGAGAGGTGACATAGAACTGGCAATGCTGATGTGCACTTGTAAAATGGATTATGGGGAGAGGCTTGCATGAAGTTGAGAAGTGACCTGCCACAGTCTGCAATTTAATTCTGCAATTTAATTCTGTTGAATGACACTAATTTCTCCCATTTAGGATTATTTACTTTCACTTTCCCTTAAATCTATTTCGTGCAGATCTGGGTGAATTAATTTGCCTGCCATTCTTTACAATTAATAGCAGCTGTTTTTGCATGACTTGTCCTTCAAAGGCTTCTGTTCAGGAGTGAAATCATTGGCCCCTTAACTATTAATCAGCCATAGTGCAGTTAAACTAAGTAACTTTATTTGCACCCATAACTATCTTCATTGCCAGTTGTTTAGCCTTTGAGAGAAAAATATTTACTTGGGAATAAATACTGTTTGTTTCAGTGGTTGGATCACATCCTTATTGTCACTTCCTTAAATCACTAATATAGTAACTTTAATCTTCCCAAGGTATAGCTGTTATGTGAATATATCAATGACTGTAGCTGTATAGTTGTTACCACACTGTATCAGAGCATAATGGTTAAGTTTTAAGATGGTAAAATTTCAGCCATTGGAACCTTGTACTGTGGCTTTTTGTAACTTTTCCCCCCTATAATTTTAAGACAGTTAATGACAGCAAAGACCATTCCAATTACTACCTGTCCTGTCAGTAAGAGTGCTGCCTCTTCACCACCACCTCCCCACGTGCTCCCTGACACAACCTGCTCCCTGCCTGACATTGGTTTTGACTGTTTCTTAAGTGATTCCAGGATTTTCACCTCCATGACTTCTGAATACTCGACTTCAAATCAATTTTGTGCAGGACTTTGTAGTGTTTACGATGACTGCTCACGAGCCTTGCATCCTGCTGTGCTTTCTCACAGTTCCATCTGTATTTTGTATAAGTGTTTCTTGTATAATATTTCATCACTAGCCACCCCTCCCACCATTCTCTGTATGGTTTGGTTTCTACCCTGCTGGCAGCCACAAGACCAGGACAGGTGCACCTCTCATCACTTTGTCATAAGACTGGGCTTCATTTTCTCCACCAGCAATCAAGTACGTGGTTGTCATGTACAATTGGCTTAAACCACCTTGGATAAACTAGAACGTTTTGTAGTTCAGTATTAGCGGGATTTGATCAGCACTCACTCTATCTTTGAACTGTTACCTGAGACTGAACCTGTACGTGCACAACCTGTGCTGCCCTCTTTAATTCTGAACAGAGCTGTAAATCCCCTCAGTTGTCACTTAGACTTCCCCTGCCTTTATTACCTGTGCCTTAGTTTTTTTTAGGTACTTCCCCAGCCCCAATATAGCCAACCTCTCTCATCCAGATCTCTGCTTTGCCATCTCCATGGTGGAGCTCTCCTATCA
This sequence comes from Pristis pectinata, assembly GCF_009764475.1. Classification (NCBI taxonomy): domain Eukaryota; kingdom Metazoa; phylum Chordata; class Chondrichthyes; order Rhinopristiformes; family Pristidae; genus Pristis; species Pristis pectinata. The sequence continues at coordinate 41,272,922 of NC_067420.1, forward strand.
CCCTGATCTATATCACCTCTGTTGGCTAATTCTCCAGTAACTTTATTTCTCCTGTCATCTTTCCCTAATCACTACCCTGATATTTTTGTCTGACTGATCAAATTGGTTTATTATTGTCACATCCACAAAGATACAGTGAAAAACTTTGTTTTGCATTCCATCCATAAAGATCATTTCATCACATCAGTACAGTGAGGTAGTACAAGGGAAAAGCAATAATAGAATACAGAATATAATGTTACACTGAGAGTGCAGTGAGATATTTGGAGTCCATTTATTCAATATTTTCACATGATATAGATCCCCTTTCAATAACTTTCCAATTTAGAGGAACAGAGTTGATGACATAATAGTGCTCTGTTTCTACTGAAATTTCAGTCCAGTCTTTTTTTCTTTGTTTCTTTTGAAATTTTTGTTTAGTTTGGTTTGATATTGTTTATAATTTTTCTTATTGATTTGGGGATTTTTTCTTTCTTTTTTATATATCTTTTTCTTTCCTTTCTTTTGTATTATATTCATTTACTAAGAGATCGTTGTATGTACTGATTTTTCCTTATTATTCTTTATGATTATGCCATGATTGTTCTCCTGATCTTTGTATTACATGTACATTGATGTTATATTAATGTTTATTAATTTGAAAACTAATAAGATTGAAAAAGAGAGCAGTGCAGGTAGACAATAAGGTGCAAGGCCATGACAAAGTAGATGGAGGTCAAGTCCATCTTATTGTACAGTAGGTCCATTCAGTAGTTTTAAAACAGTGGGAGAGAAGCTGTCCTTGAGGGTGGTGGGGGGTGGAAGAAAGAATGTCTGGGGTAGGAGGGGGGGGGTCTTTGACTGTGTTGGCTGCTTTACTGAGGTAGTGAGAACTGTAGACAGTCCATGGAGGGGAGGCTGGTTTTCGTGATGTGTTGAGCTGTATCCACAACTCTGCAGTTTCTTCCAGTCTTGGGTAGAGCAGTTGTCATACCAAGCATCTTTCTCTCCCTCTTCCAATTTCAATGGGAGAGCCCGCAACTAACATTTGTTTTCTGTTAAACCTACAGCTCTCCTTAAAGCCTGAGTTTAAAATTTGTTTAGTTACCACCTCCTTAATCATGTATTGGTCTGAACTCCTCTACTTCCACTCTCCTCTTCAATGTCTCTTTGTGGTGTTGTTATTATAGTCAAAGATGTTTCATTCAATGGAGGGAGAGTTTATAACTTTAAAATAGAGCATGAGCTTAGACACCTTGCTCATTTTACAAGAAAGTTTCTGCAGGGGTGGTTGTAGTTGGCAGGACCATTACTTGGGCTGATGTGCAAATAATTTGGTGCTGGTGTTCACTTCATTGACCACATGATGGCACCAAACCTTCAAAAAGCTCTTCACTTCGGATGTGCTCAACAACTTTGCTTTGTGATCGAGGGTGCAAAATGTTGTAACAATTCACACAAAACCTGAGAGTGATGGGTAAAAGTTTCATCAAAAGGTTTCAAGAATAATTTTAAAGGGCAGGATCAAAGATCTGGTGAGGTTAGCCACCTGAAATATTAACTCTGATCAAAATGCAAAATTTGCAAGTACTGTAAATCTGACTCTTCAACTTGAAACATTAACTCGGTTTCTCTCGCCACAGATGCTGCCTGACCTGAGTATTTTCAGCATGTTCTGCTTTTAATTTTTAGATTTGATTAATTTGGGTGGGTGGGAAAGAGAGAATAGACATAGAACACTACAGGCCCTTCAGCCCACCATGTTATGCTGACATTTTATCCTGTTCTAGGACCTATCTAAACCTTCCCTCCCACATAGCCCTTGATTTTTCTATCATTCATGTGCCTGCCTAAGAGTCTCTTAAATGTCCCTAATGTATCTGCCCCACAACTCTGCCGGCAGTGCATTCCACACACCCACCACACTCTGATATCCCCCTTATACCTTCCTCCAATCACCTTAAAATGATGCCCCCCTTGTGTTAGCCATTTTCACCCTGGGGGAAAAAGTCTCTGACTGTCCACTCTATCTATGCCTCTTATCATCTTGAACACCTCTGTCAAGTCACCTCTTATCCTCCTTCACTCCAAAGAGAAAAGACCTAGCTCACGCAACCTATCCTTATGGAATAACAATGTAGGAAATGTGTAAGATACTAATGTTGGGGGGAGAGAGTGGGAACCATGTGAGACCAGGTTTGATGGATTAGAGTTTCTGGAGCTTGTAGGATTGCAGGGATTTTTGTTTGTACAATCAGTGTAGCACTTGAATGAATTTTGAAAACCTGAAACTTCTTTAAATGTAGACTTTCAATTTTGTGACAACTTGCTTTGTGATCTCTGTTACAGATAACATCTAGCCAGGCTGTTGTCCCCAATATGGAATCAGAGGGGAAAGGTGGTGAGGATGAGGAGAGCCTGCAGATGGCATTCAAAAAACTTAAAGTGGACTCTGAACGGTAAGTCCAGATGGCCATTCAGTGGGGGGAGTGCACGTGAATGTCATCCTTCTACATCCAGCCCTTCAGGGGGAACATTGATTCTGAGAGAGCCCAAATCCAGCTTGTAGCATTTCATGTATTGTTAGTGTGGAGCTGACTAAAGTGGATCCTGAATATTTGCCAGAATTGGAGGGGGGCAACTAATCACAGGAGGAAAAGCCAAGATCTGGTGCAGTAGAAGGTGATAAAGCTGACTAACTGCATTGGCAGCACTGGAGATAATAGACAACTTGACTAGCAAGGAAGCCAGCAAAGTCTAAAAGAAGAGCAGCAAGTGCCACATTCTGGAAATGGAGTTTATACACAGGTGAGCTATTTAGGGCCAATTGCTATAGATCCATTAAAGGGAGGTAATTGTAGCAGTCAGTGCCACCTATCCAGAGCAGCTCGGGTAAACTATCTGTTCTTTGACTTTTTCTAGCAATCCATATTTGTGTGGTAATCCCTTCATTATCTTTCCTCTGGAAGCATTGAAAGGGAGACTCTCCAGAAGACAGCCACTTGCTCCTCAGTCTGTAGACTCTTAAGTTCTAGGATCCACTCTTTAAATAGAACTTACAACACAGGAACAGGCCCTTCGGCCCACAGTGTCTATTCCGACCATACTGCCAAATTAAATCAATCCCATCTGCCTGCATGTGGTCTATATCGCTTCAGGTGCTTGTTTAAAATGCATCTTAAACGTTGCTTTCATATCTGCTTCCAGTATCTCTTCTGGCAGCACATTCCAGGCACCTGCTGCTGTGTATAAATAAAATTTTGCCTCGGATCTTTTGTTACCTCCCTCCCCCAAGCTTAAAGCTGTACCCGCTAGTATTTGACATTTTCACTCTGGGTTAAAGACGCTGATGGATTACCTACCCAATCTATGCTATGCTTACTATTTATATATACTCCTATCAAGTCTCCCTCCAGCCTCCAGTGCTCCAGAGGAAACAATCTAAGTTTATCCAACCTCTCCTTGTAGCTAATACACTCCAATCCAGGCAACATCCTGGGGAACCTCCTTTGCACCCACTCCAAAGTCTCCACATCTTTCTTGTAATGCAGCTACCAGAATTGGACACAACCCTCTGAATGTAGCGTAAGCAAAGTTTTGTACAGTTGCAACATGACTTCCCAACTTTTATACTCAAAACCCTGACTGATGGAGACAAGTATGCCGTACACATTCTGTACCACCCTATCCACTTGTGTTGCCACTTTCTGGGAGCTATGGACTTGTGCCCCAAGATCCCTCTGTACATCATTGCTCCTAAGGGTCCTGCCATTACTTTGCTCTAGCATTTGACCTCCCAAATTGCGACGCCTCACACTTGGCCATCTGCCATTTCTCTGCCAAATTTCCAACTGGTCTATATCCTGCTGTGTCCTGTGACAACCTTTCTCACTATCCACTGCCCCAATTTTTTGTTGTCTGTAAACTTACTAATCAGACCACCTACATTTTTGTCAAAATATCACAAACAAGAGGTGTGAGCGCTGATCCTTGCAGAACGCCACTGGTCACAGATCTCCAGTCAGAATAACACCACTCCACCACTACATTCCGTCAGCAATGGCCAAGCCAATTTTTAATCCGATCCACCAGGTCCCTGTGTATTCCATATGCCTTAATCTTCTGGCTCAGCCTACTATGAGGGGCCTTGTCAAATGTTTTACTAAAGTAGAAGAAAGTTGAATCACAAATAGGCAAATAATGGGGTCAAGTGACAACATCAATGTCAAAAGCCAAGGGGGATTTAAAACTGCTTTTGATGTTGTGATACCTGCTCATTGATTTGAAAATTGCTCAATTAATCATTGCAGGCAAAGTGGATTCTAAAATATTTGGTTTGCCTTGCTTTGGCAAAACGTTTATTGAGAATGATGAAAACTGGCATCTGGAAGTTTTCGATGCCTTCCACCTTGGTCAGCAAGATCTGGTAGCTCACTAATCAAAAGGCACTCTGATCAGTTTTGTCACAATCTTTTATTACACATTTCCAGCAAGTGCCATGTTGTGTATCCCACGGTATCAGGATTTTTATTTTACTCTCTGTCCTTCTAGTTGTATCTCCTCTGGATGGACTGGCTACATTTAACAAGACATTACACCCCCTCAGCTGCCACCACCACCATTTGTGTCATTCAGTCTGTCTGCATCTTCTCCCTTCTCTTTCCCCCCCCCCCCACCCCCACCCCTAACTTTTTTCTGAATTCCAACAAAAGATGATCAACCTGAAACTTCAATTCTGTTACTGCTCCACAGATGCTGCCCGACATAATTTCCAACATTTTGTGTTTTTTTTTATTTCATCATATTAGTTGGGCCCTGATTTAGTTAATATCCTGACTGTTACTGTTGGCTCCTTTGAATGTCTGCAGGCTTCAGGCTAAGCTGCCTCAAGATCCCACAATGATTATGAAGCTTTTGAAAACCCTAAGATTAGAGTCGCTTCCATCTGAGCACAGTGATATGCACAGTCTTGTTCTCTGTCCTTTGCTGTGATTTTATAAATAACTTTCAAAGTTGTATTTATGGTGGGTGTTGGTGCAAGTATTAAAACAGCAAATGAAGTATTACAGCAAGTGAGTGATTTTATTTTTAAGTTTGTTGTCATAAGTTGGGAACAATAAAGCATCTTGTTATCTAACTTAATCAGTTATTTGGTATAAGCTGGGTGTTACTTTGGAGATCTATCAGCTCATGTTGGGGGGAGAAAATGCAAGTTAACAGCTGCAGTCCAGTGAAACTGGCAATTTGTTACTTTAAATTTTCATTTTAGGTTTTAGACTCAATATTGGGGTACATTTGTTTCTTGCTGGGGTTTCTCACAGTGCACATTAGAATGGAAAGTGTCCACCTCTGTTTACTCTTGGGGGGGGTGGTGGAGAGAGGGAGTAGTTGACTTGTGCTGTCTCAGATAAGTTAATTTGTTTCATTTGCATGAATTGCTTGTGATCAGAGTAGGCATGTTTAACACTTGTCTTTTAGAGCTGATGGATTGAGAACAAGTGAGAAAATTATTGCCGTCTGTTGTGTGCATTTCTGCTTTGCAGTGCTGCGCCTGCATCTGTCCACATAAACACTGAAACAGCTACTTCAAGGACATCAATACGAGGCAGCCCTGATGGAGCTAAACCCAGGACAGTATGTTCTTCCAAAGAAAGCTGGCATGGGTAAGCAGCTGTTACTCGCATTGGTTTTGAAGATTGCATCCATAAGTCTGAGGTTTGTGTAAACCTGTTCACTAAACCAGTTCTACCCTCTAGTTGCATAATATAATAAATACACAACATAAAGGTTGAATTATTGACTGGAAGCTTGCAAGGGTTGAGCAAACTATCTTGGACTTCTGAGGAGGTGAAATCTATTGAACCAATCATTGTAGATGGGCAATCTTGATAGAGCTGCTGTTTAATGTTTTAACTGGATTCCAATTTAATTGGAATTCTGGTCTAGGTCAAACTGCACAGATGCTCTGAGTAGCAAACCTTTTGAAGGCTGTGCACAAAGTGACAGGATGAAGAACTGTAACCAGAACTTCAGCTCCATACAGAATTCCTTCTGCTGTGCCACATTTCAATAGCACCAAAGGTTGATTGAAAGCATCAAACTTTTCACTTTGCTCTCAAAATGGCTCTCCCCTACCCCTTCCCCCCCTACCCTGTTCAAGTTTGTTCCATCATGTTAATGTCCTTGCAAAGGTCGTATTAGATATCATTGCTTTAAGGCTAAAGTCCCTCTTTTCTGATGTAGATTTTCATTGAATCTTCATCATTAATGACTGACGAGGAATCAATAAAGTGAATATTTGCCTTGAGTGTTAAACCCTGTGTCTGATCCCACTTTGTTTTGTGAATATCCTGATCCCTGATCTGAATGGGTGACTTCGACATGCAGATCATTTATGCCACAAGTGGTCAAGCAGACTTGAGTAACCCTTTCCACTGTACATTGTGAGGTGACTCTACTCATGAAGAATCCCATTCACAACAGAAGTGTCTATATGTAGGAAACATCTACTACCTGGAATACAGCTTTCTCATTGCTTTGTTTGAATTTTTAGTAGGGACTGGAAAACATTCTTTAATGTGTATATGCTGTGAATACTTTGCATCCATTTGTGAAGAACCTTCTAATTGTAGTGTACATGCCCCTACATATCATTCTTAAGTTTTAAATTCTTAAGTAAGGAGCCTTGCTCAGAGCTAATTGCTATTTTTGGAATGGGTTTAAGTACTTATTCCTTAATCAGCACTACCAGAGCAGATTATTTAAGATTCCCTGTTGCATTGGTGTTTGTGAGAGCTTGCTGTACCATGCTACATTGCAAAAGTGGCTTCACTTCAGAAGCACTTGGTTGTCTTTGTCCTGAATGGCGCTGTAGAAATACCAGTCTATCCATTTGTTCCTCTTCACTCCATCCTTTTGACAGTGTCCAATGTTTGGTGTCTGTGGCAAGGTATTTCTAGTTTGTGGTAAGACCTCTTGCCTATGTTCTCAATTGGTGGGGCTGGGACTCTTGCCATTGCAAGTCAAGCTATTGAGTAGGTGCCTCCCCCAGTCACCAAGGGGTTGGTCTCGAGCCCCAGTTCACAAATTAAGTGCATCGTAGACTCCAGTGCGTTGTTGCAGTTGAAAGGTGACACTTCTGACAAACATTAACAATTTTGTTTTTCCTTTTACCCACCTACAGCTCTACCAGAAAGCCACCGCGTGGCGCCATCAGAACGCAGCGGAGAAGACGTTCCAAATCGCCAATTCTTCACCCTCCTAAATTTACTTATTGCAGTTCTACAGCACCTGCAGCCAGCTCTCAGGTGAAACACGGCAACCAAACAGAGCCTTACCAGGGCCTTGCTGTTCAGCCTCCGAAAGAGTGCTGTAAGGCCGGGCAGCCTGACGCTGTGTTTGGTGCTAAAGTTCCCACTGTCTTCTCACTGGAGTCTTCGGAAGAATCTGCCAGTGTAAACGGCACCAAATCATGCACTGACTCCCCATCCGAGTCCCCCAAACTGGCAGCGGCCGCAGCAGCACTGGAGTCGAGCCAGGAGTCTAAGCCCACGTCCGACTTCCAGTCTCTGTCGAAGCTTCACCAGACCGACCTGTGCCGTTGCTCGCAAGAGAAGGAATGCCGCTGCAAGCGGTGGCAAGACGTCGAGGTATACTCCTTCACCGGGCTCCGCAGTGTCATATCCGAGTGTGAGAGGGGCGCAGCCGAGGCTGGCCGGCACACGTCACCTTGCCGAAGAACTCAGCCGGGCTCCGGGGCCACAGGTTCCCCGCGTTCCTGCTCTGAGGAGGCCAGGGCATTTGTTGAAGACATCACCATCGAAGACCTTTCAGGATATATGGAGTATTACCTGTACATCCCCAAAAAAATGTCACACATGGCAGAAATGATGTACACTTAAAAGAAGGATTGCACCCTCAATGGCTGATTTCAAACTAATGTGACTGGTGTGAAAACAAAAGTTGGAAGGAAGACTGGCTTAGATGAATTATGCAAGAATTGATTTCTTTATTGTTTTGATTTGACTTCTGAAGTAATTTCTTTTCCCTGCCTCTCGCCCACTTCTCCCTTTTTTTTGCCCCTTGATGTAGTTTGGAGCCTTCACGAGTGTCACGTGAAAATATGAAGCTGTTGGTCCAATGTGCGTGTTTAGGACACAGGCTTAAGATGTCTGAAGTTAACTGTTTACATAATAAAGTCAGCAATCAAATTAATCAGAAAAATGTTCTTGCGTTCGCACTATATCTACAGCAGAGAAAATTGTTTTTTGCACAAATTTTTTAAAAAATGGAGGCTTTGAAAGAAACTGTAGGGTACAACTTTGGCTGGAATTCCTCTAACAGAACAGTCTAAACAACCCTTGGCTGGAATGTTAAGGCTGAATTGCCATGTAATTTAAACATGGTAATATTGAGTGTGACAGCCATTTCTAATGCATTCTCTTTGAGTGTAAAATCTAGTGCCACCCTAACCTTGTACTTTTCTCCTCTCTGAACGGAGTGGTGATGGAGTATTGCTCTCCAGTTTATTCACAAAGGTGTACTCTGTCTTCAGTAGCATGGATCACAAGTGTTTTCTGAGCTGGATGAAAGACCAAGGGGTAGAAATTCACCCTGTACTAAACGAGTAGAAACAATAGTGGCCACACGTTGTACTCTACTTCCAAAAAATCAGGCCTATGGACTACAATGGAATTGAATTTTGGAAGCAGACAATGCAAAGTCAGTGTTATTTGGCATAACTGGCTACTTGCATTCTTCAGAATTACTTTGTACACAACTCTAATTTATTGGAACACCAATCCATTTTGAAGAGACCTTGGCTAATGTCAGCTGTTAATGATAGGTATTTAGAATCAGAATCTGGTTTATTATCACTGACTTGTATATTGTGAAATTTTGTTTTGTGGCAGCAGTACAGTACAAAGACACAATTACTATAAATTACAAAATAGTGCAAAACAAAGGAATAATGAAGTAGCATTCATGGGCTGTTCAGAAATCTGATGGCAGATAGATTTAACAATCCAAAAAAAACTGCAGATGCTGGAAATCCCAAAAGAAACCACTGAATGCTGGAAATGATCAGCAGGTCAACTAGTCTGGAGAGAAGCAGTAACTGCTTTTTCCCTTCACTGTAGATTCTGCCTGACCTGTTGAGCATTTCCAGCTCTTTTGTTTTACATTATGACTATTTAAAATCTTAACAGCCAATTGACCTTTGATTTGAGGCTCTACCAGTTGTTTACACTAGCTGGATACTGTGATTTGGAATTACCTGATGGCTGTGACCCAAACTGATTTGTACCCTTCAGGTTTTTTTCTTGAAATAGTTGCTTACTGCACTAGCTTGCTAAGTCATTGAGTAGCTGAATGATGAAACCCAAGTATATTGATCCCTTCCTGACCCATTAAGGTAGATGATCTTAAATGGGAAGTTCCTGACCCATTAAGGTAAACTATCTTAATTGGGAAGTGGATAAAATGCTGCAGCTGGCCCTTGCACTCCCGGGTTGTATGTGTGTGCTTGTGGGTGTGTATAGAGAGTGGGGAATTGACTTGCAGTTAATTATTCACCTGGGTTGTGAAAGAGAAATTTGGTAGGTTAACAGAACTTCAGTTTTGAGGAAGTGAACTATTTAAAGCTAATCTATTTTGGAGAAAACAAAGCTTAAAACATCTCTGAAACAGACAAGACTGGAGAGCTCTTTTGGATTGACTCAATCACAGATTGTGCCATATCTGTTGAATTTAATTCTTTTAGATTTCTTTACTTCAACAGAAGATAGTGCATTGAGTATTAAAATGATCCTTCTGGTAGGATTAAAGTGGAGGTAATCCTAGAAGTTCTGAAGTAGGATGAGTACTCCTTATATTGTTTACTGTCTTTTTGCACACCAAACAAAAATGGATGATTCAAATCAGTTTGAATCAGTAAAACAGAATTTAGCAGTGGGAAAGGATAGAAGACTTACTGCCTCCAAAGATCTAACTTAAAATCTTATTTAACTTGGAATACATTTTAGTTTTACTTCAGTTAGCAACAGTGGTCAAACAGCTAATGTGAGCTTCTGCTTGCTGAAGTCCTCGGTTCCTGACGTACTGGCTGTGGTTTGACTGCCCAATAGGTGAAGCACTTAAAACAAACGTTGAGGCAATGCAGGTAATTTACTTTCGCAAAGTGGATGTTGCTTACAAAGCCAACTCCAAGCTGCACTGAATCGGAGATGGATAATTTGGTGCAACAGATTGGAGGCTTGTTGAAGACGGAGGGTAGTTCAGAGTTGGCCACAACATAGCTTCTCTCAAGTTCTAAATTGAAAAGTAGCTTGTCACATGTAATATTTGCAAGCTTGTACAAGTCCATATATAAAATTATCGTTTGCTGTGCCTGTACATGGCACCATTCTGTTCTGGTTTGGAGGCCATTTGTTATTTAAAAATAAAACCTCAGCATGATTAACACTGTTAACAATTGTGCCAAACTTACACTAAAGTAAATTCAGGAAATGACCATTTTGACTGGCGGCAGAGGTTACCATTTGGCTTCAAACACATTAATTTAGATATTGATCAGGGATGGAAATAAGGTTTTTCTAATAACAATACTGCCATTTTTGAAATGTATCACAGCTGAAGTTTCATATAGCTGTTTAAAGATGTATGCTACCTAATCCTGTGATCCATTGCAACTTGAGCACTGCATCCCTCTCCTTGCTGTATGTTTTGAAATGTTATTGCATTAAGTAAAATATGTTGCAGTTCCATCCCTGGGTGTTGCCATTTGCATATGCATGACTTGTTTATTTTAGTAGATCCCAGAAATTATATTTGGACAAGTATGCTGAAAAACCAGATCTTGCAAAAATAAAGCTGCAATGATGCTCGTAATCAAGTGTTATGGCTTGATGTATTCACTGAACCTCGCGGTAAAGATTGATACATCGTGATGTCCATTTCAACAGTGCAAAATGTGTAATGTTTCCTGAATTATAAAATTTGCTGCTTATTGTTAAATGTTTGGGGATTTTTGTTAGTTATGTCAATTTCTCTGCCCTCCATCCCATCACTGCATACAAACCTGTACATCGCCATACAGATTCAAGGTAAACTCTCATTGTGTAGAGATGCTTGCTTTATAATGGGCTGTTAAATCTTTCTAAAGTTCATCCCTGCTGACGGTTACCTTTACAAGTCTGAGCTAGAGCCTGCATTAGTTATCCATATGCTTGCCTCCAGAGGTGTGTGGATCCTAACCCTACGCCAAGAATTGAGCACGTAACCTCACAACTGTGATGGACTAAGTGGACATAATGTTCAAAATGGGTGTTGGGATGTTGTTGAGGATGTATACAATGGATAAAATGAGTGGATAAGTCTTAATTCCATCTGTTTTTATTAATTTCAAAAGGAAAAAATAACCTAGGACCTTGAGGCAAGTTCATGGTGAAAACCTCTGTGGCCAAATGAGAAAATGATAGCTGCATGTATATACTGTACCATTCTGAACTGTTTCATGGTAGGATCACATTGGATTGTATTGTCTAGGTTCTTAGTTTTAAACAGATAATTGGATGTGCCAGAATTCTACAAAGACTGTCAAACCCTGTTTTGAATGTTAACAAATTCTGAAGCTAATACCATGTTCCCATGCTGCAGTGAGTATTTTATGCATCAAAACCTATGATGTTCTTTCCAATAAAGCCACATGTAAATAGGTAATCGGATTACTGTGTCTTTGTACTGGGCTGTACTGCCATTACATACATTGTTGATACAGGGTTAAATGGGGGTTGGTTCAGAGGGATAGAGCATCCCATTTAGATTTAATTCATTTTGCAAAGATCAATTCAATTAAAGTTGGTAAAATTTCTTCATTCTCAAAATTAATTCCACTCTGTGATTTCCTGACTAGTACATGTAACCTCCTTTCTTGGTTTCAAAAGTGGCATATTCCCCTCAGGTTATCTGCTTTTGCACGGTCCTTGAGCCTGATGGGTCTGGAGTTAAGTCTGATGGTATTTTGGTATTGGTTTATTATTGTCACTTGTACTGAGGTACAGTGAAAAGCTTGCCTTACAAACCGATCGTGCAGGTCAATTTATTACACTGTGTAGTTACATTGAGTTAGTACAAAGTGCATTGATGTAGTACAGGTAAAAACAGTAACAGTACAAAGTGTCACAGCTACAGAAAGTGCAGTGCAATAAGTTGCAAGGTCACAACAAGGTAGATTGTGAGGTCAGAGTCCATCTCATTGTATAAAGGAACCATTCAATAGTCTTATCACAGTGGGGTAGAACCTGTCCTTAAGTCTGGTGGTACGTGCCCTCAGGCACCTGTATCTTCTACCCGATGGAAGAGGGGAGAATGTCCCAGGTGGGTGGCGTCTTTGATTATGCTGGCTGCTTCACCAAGACAATGAGAGGTAAAGACAGAGTCCAAGGAGGGGAAGCTGGTGTCCGTGATGTGCTGGGCTGTGTCCACAACTCTCTGCAGTTTCTTGTGGTCCTGGGCAGAACAGTTGCCGTACCAAGCCGTGATACATCCAGATAGGCTGCTTTCTGTGGTGCATTGGTAAAAGTTGGTGAGAGTCAAAGGGGACAAACCAAATTTCTTTAGCCTCCTGAGGAAGTAGAGGTGCTGGTGAGCTTTCTTGGCCATGGCATCTATGTGATTGGACCAGGACAGGCTGTTGGTGATGTTTACTCCCAGAACTTGAAGCTCTCAACCCTCTCGACCTCAGCACCATTGATGTAGACAGTTGCATGTACACTACCCCCTTTCCTGAAGTCAATGACCAGCTCTTCTGTTGATATTGAGGGAAAGGTTGTCATGACACCATTCCACTAAGCTCTCTATCTCTTTCCTGTACTCTGACTCATCACTGTTTGAGATATTGCCTACAATGGTGGTATCATCTGCAAACTTGTAGATGGAGTTAGAGCAGAATCTGGCCACATGGTCATAAGTGTATAGGGAGCAGAGTAGAGGGCTGAGGATGCAGCCTTGTGGGGTACTAGTGTTGAGAATAATCATGCCAGAGGTATTGCTGACTATTCTCACTGATTGCGGTCTGTTTGTTAGAAAGTCAAGGATCCAGTTACAGTTCTCAGTTGCTGTCTAACCTTCAACAAAAACAAAGTGCAGGGATGCTTAGTAACTCAGGCCACATCTGTGGGAAGAGAAACAAAGTTCATGTTTCTGAACTGAAACATTAGCTCCTTTTCTCACAGCTGCTACCTGTCCTGAGTGTTTCCAGCATTTTCTGTTTTTATCTTAGATTTCCAGCATCTGCAGTTTTTCTTTGATTTCCACCCCCCCCCCCCTCCCCACCCCCACTTACTTGATGTCTACCTTTCACCTCGCCACATACCAGACTTGCACGGGGAGCTGCTAATGTTAATACAGAATCTGGAGTCCTGGCTTATTTTAGGCACCACCTCCTACCACCAGTGAATTGTAGTCCGTCCACCCAGGGGGTTGCAGTAGCTCATTACCTGACAGTTGTGTTTTCAATTTTCGATGCCTTCCAAATTCACAAAGGGGAAGGATGGAAGATTGGGGTGGGGTCAGTGTACACTGATGGTCTGGAACCTGTGCATCAGGAAGAAGTGTTGGAGATACTGCTGAACATTAAGGTGGATAAATCCCCATAGTCTGATGGAATCTATCCCAAAGTACTTGTGGGAATCAAGGGAGAAGATTGCTGGGGCTCTGACAGATTTTTGCATCCTCTTTAGCCACAGGTGAGGTATAGAACATGTTGTTCCCATGTTCAAGAAGGGTGGTAGGGATAAACCAGGGAACTAGACTGCTGAGCCACAAGCTGTTAGGAGGGAAACTTAGAAAACATTCTTAAGGGTAGGATTTATAATCACTTGGAAAGGCAGGGGCTAATTAGGTGGAGTCAGCATAGTTTTGTACAGGGGAATTCCTGGCTCATAAATCATGTTTTTGAGAGGGTTACTAAGAAAATTGATGAAGGCAAGGTGTTAGACATGGACTTTAGCAGGGTTTTAGTACATAAATTATGACTTGGATAAGAATATCTGTGGTCTGATAAGTCTGCTGGCAACTGGAAGATTGATAGAATTGTACACCCAAGGATACAGAGGGACATAGATCAGCTGAAAAGTTGAGTGGAGCGGTGACAGGTGGAATTTAATTCAGGCAAGTGTGAGGTAATACAATTTGGGTCGTCTAACAGCAGCAGGGCATGTACAGTAAATGGCAGGAACCTTTTGAAGTATTGATGTACTGAGGGACCTTGGGGTGCAGTTCCTCGTTCCCTGAAAATGCCACATAGGGTGGTGGAGATGGCGTTGGCTTGCTTGCCTTTGTTGGCAGGGGTATTAAGTTGGGACATCTTGTAACTGTACAAGACATTGGTTAGGCCACGCTTGGGATATTGTGTGCTGTTCATCACACAATAGAAAAGATGTGGTAGTGCTAGAAAGAGTGCAGAAGAGATTGATCAGAGCATTGCCCAGAATGGAAGGTTTTCATTACAACGAGATTGAATAGGCTAGATTGTTCCCACTGGAGCACAGTAGGCTGAGGGGTGACCTTGTAGAGGTTTATAAAACTGAGGAGCATACATAGGGTTGATGCCCAAGGTTAGGGGAGTCTAAACCTGGAGGACAAGTTTAAGATGAGAGGGGTAATATTTAAGGAATCAGAATTGGGTTTATTATCACTGACATATGTTGTGAGATCTGTTGTTTTGTGGCAGCAGTACAGTGCAAGACATAAAAGTGACTATAAGTTACAAAAATAAGTGGTGCAAAAGAGGACCATCAAGATGGTGAAGAAGCTGTCCCTAAAACATTAAGCGTGGGTCTTCAGGCTCCTGTACCTCATCCCTGATGGAAAGAGGGCATGTCCTGGATGGTGAGGGTCATTAGAGATGGATGTTACCTTCTTGAGGCACCGCCTCTTGAAGATGTCCTCGATGGCAGGGAGTATTGTGCCCGTGATGGAGCTGGCTGAGTCTACAACCCTCTGCAGCCTCTTGCGATCCTGTGCATTGGAGCCTCCATACCAGGCAGTGATGCAACCAGTCATAATGCTCTCCACCGCACATCTATGTAAGTGTCTTTGGTGACATACCAGATCTGCTCAAGCTCCTAGCAAAGTAGAGCCGCCAGCGTGCCTTCTTCATGATTGCATCAATGTGCAAATGGTGGTCAGTAGTTTTCCATTGCTGAGGTCGGATTAAGGTCGTGCAAGTCAGTAGTACTTAGATAGTCACGGTCTTATGAAATCATAATGGCAAAGAAAGGGACCATTCAACTGATTCTGTGGATTCAGTTTGTTCCACACTTCTGCTTTCCCTGAATGCTCGCAAATTTATCCCTCCATATGTTTTTTGAAGATTACTACTGAATCTGCTTTTGGGTACTGCGGTCCTGATTTCCAACTCGCAACTGATCGCTGGATAGGAATAATGACCTAAAAAAATTCCCGGCTTCCATTTCCCCTCCTGCCTCAGTAGCACATCTGGTTCAAAACAGCTGTTTCTCCAGTGGTTTTAGTGGAAGTATTTTTTGTGCTTAGTGGCTGTCACAGATGTGATACCTGTGCTTCTGTAACACTCCTGGGTTTAAACAATGCTTCCTGAAAGGAATACAAAATACAGTGGATGCTGGAAATCTGAGAAACAAAAATATTCTGCGTTTATTTATTCGTTTGTGGGACGTGGATTTCATTGTTCACCTCTTCCTGCACCCTCAACTAAATAGACCATGTCAG
Source organism: Pristis pectinata (assembly GCF_009764475.1). Lineage (NCBI taxonomy): Eukaryota > Metazoa > Chordata > Chondrichthyes > Rhinopristiformes > Pristidae > Pristis > Pristis pectinata. The sequence goes on from NC_067420.1 coordinate 41,288,654, forward strand.
AGTCATTCAGAATTTGGAAATGGCAGATCTCTTTCTCTAAAGGTGGTTAGTGAACAAGATGGGATTTCATAACAATCCAATTGTTTCATGATCACCATTAACTGACACTAGCTTTCTAATTCCAGTTTTATTTAAGTACTTGAGTCTAAATTCTTCACTCACAAAGCTGGGGTTTGAATTTGTCAATAGTCCAGACCTCTTGATACAAGTACAGGAACAAATCTGGTATGCATATGGTGGACTCGGCCAGTTCCATCACGGGTACAGCTCTCCCCACCACAAGAGGTGATGTCTCAGGAAGATGACATCCATCATCAGGGACCCCCACCATCCGGGCCATGCCCTCTTCTTGATGCTGCCACCAGGCAGGAGGTACAGGAGCCTGAAGACCCACACCTCAAGATTCAACAACAGCTTCTTCCCCACTGCCGTCAGGTTCTTGAACTGACCTGAGAAACCTTAATTCTATCTGTGACAATATTTCCCTCAACTTGCACTGATGTTATTTTTTTTATTTTGTTGTGTAAGTTATGTTAATTTAAGTTTATGTTAACTTATGGAGGCGCGAGAGAGACTGCAGTTGCTGGAAATCTAGAGTCCTGATGAAGGGTCTCGACACAAAACGTCAACTGTCCATTTCCCTCCATAGATGCTGCCTGACCCGCTGAGTTCCTCCAGCGTTTTGTGCGTTGCTTATGTTAACGTATGTTTGTAATGTACTGCGCTGCTGCTGCAAGAAGCTAATTTTCATGGCATTTATACTCTGGGTATGTGTGCCTGTGACAATAAACTTGAACTTGAAGATACAGACTTAAAAGATTTTTTTTGCTGGACCCCTGATTTTCTGTACCATTCTGTGATTCTACTTTCAAACAAAGGATTTTCTTTTGTCCAAGGAACTAAACATCAAAACGTGACTTAAGTGATTCTCTCTTCTCCCCCCTCCCATCGGGCAGAAGATACAAAAGCCTGAAAGCACGGACCACCAGGCTCACGGGCAACTTCTAACCCGCTGTTATGAGAATATCGAACTGCCCCCTAGTACGATAAATGGACTCTTGAAATCACAATCTACCTCACCACGGCCTTGCACCTTATTGTCTGCCTGCACTGCACTTTCTCTGTAACTGTAACACTAGATTCTGCATTCTGTTATTGTTTTCCCTGTACTACCTCAATGCACTGTTGTAATGAAATAATCTGTATGGATGACATGCAAAACAAAGGTTTTCAATGTACCTCAGTACATGTGACAATAATAAGCCAACTTAATTTAAATTTAAATTATTTTTAAATATTAAATTATTTATTTTAAATTAAATTAATTTAAACTTTCTATGTTAAGTGAAACTAAAACAATCTTTGTAGGAGCATCAAATAAGTGAGAAGAGACACTCTTGTGTTTGTATTCCTCAGGTTGTCAGAATCCAGCACTTCTGTAATTCAGGGACGCACTGCAACATTTTCTCCCATCATCTCCCGTCCCAGAGATAGTCGGCACAGACATCATGGGCCGAAGTCAAGTTTATTGTCATCTGCACAAGTACATGTATGCACAGGTGCAATGAAAAACTTACTCGCAGCAGCATTCACAAGAAAAAACATAAGTTAAACATGAAGTAAACATAAATTATACACCACTTTTACAAAAAAGAACATAACTAGAACAAAATAAAACAAAGTTCATTTTAGTGCAAAGTGATCAAAGTGGTCATAGCGTTGCTGTACTGAGGCAGTGATTAGGGTTTTGCCGGTTGGTTCAAGAACCGAATGGTTGGAGGGAAGTAGCTGTTCCTGTGCTGTACTTGTTCTGTATTCTAGTACATGCCATGAGGAAGTAAGTGATTGGCCATGATTCTAGTAGAGCTGCTGCCTGACAGTGCCAGTGAGATGGGTTCAATCCTGACCTCAGTTTCTGTCCATGTGGAGTTTGCACGTTCTCCTTGAGAACGCGTGGGTTTCCCTCAGGTGCTCTGGTTTCCTCCCACGTCCCAAAGTTATGCAGGTTGGTGCATTAATTGGGCCACTGTAAATTGCCCCTAGTGTGTAGGTGAGGGGTAGAATCTGGGGGGAATAAGAAATGGGAATTAACGTAGGATTAGTGTAAATAGATCAGTGTGAACTCAGTGGGTTGAAGTTTCTGTGGCGTGAGGCAGCCTTGGTGAATCAACTGCTCCTTGCATCTCTCTGGGGGTTTGTTCATGGTTCATTGTTGCTTTCTTAGATGTAAAGCCATGCGTCAAAGTTGAGTTTATTTTCATATGCACAAGTCCATGTGTGCACAGGTGCAATGAAAATCTTATTTGCAGCAGTATCATAGGCACAGAGCATCAGATATACAACATTCACAAGAAAAGCATAAATTAAACATAAATTATACACAATTTTTACAAGAAAGAACACAATTAGAACAAAAAAAAAGTCCATTGTATTGCAAAGTGGTCATAGTGTTGCTGTTCTGACTGTCTTGCCTGTCTATGCCTCATAGTTTTATAAACTTCTATCAGGCCTCCCCTCGGCCTCCACCACTCCAGAGAAAACAACCCAAGTTTGTCCAACCTCTCCTTATAGCACGTGCCCTCTAATCCAGGCAGCATTCTGGTGAACCTCTCCAAAGCCTCCACATCCTTCCTATAATTAGGTGACCAGAATTGAATGCAGTACTAACCAGAGTTTGATAAAGTTGCAACGTAACTTCCTGACCCTTGAACTCAGTGCCTCGACTAATAAAGGCAAGCATGCCATGCACCTTATTTTCCACCTTACCAACCTGTGCAGCCACTTTCAGGGACCCATGGACTTGGATTCCAAGATCCCTCTGTACATCAATGCTGTTAAGAGTTCTGCCATTAACTGTGTCCTGTCCCTTTACATTTGACCTCACGTTTGCCTGGATCAAACTCCATCTGCCATTTCTCCGCCCATTTGTGCAACCGATCTATATCCCTCTGTATCCCTTGGCAACCTTCTACGACACCACCAATCTTTGTGTCATCTGCAAGCATACTAAACCACCCATCCAGGTTTTCATCCAAGTTGTTTATCTATAAACACAAACAGCAGAGGTCCCAGTACGGATCCCTGCGGAACACCACTGGTCACAGACCTCCAGCCACAATAAGTCCCATCAACCACTACCCTCTGTCTTCTATGGGCAAGCCAATTCTGAATCCAAACAGCCAAGTCACCGTGGATCCCATGGATTTTCATTTTCTGAATGAGCCTACCATGAGGGACCTTGTCAAATCCCTTACTAAAGTCCATGTAGTCAACAGCCACTGCTCTACCTTCATTGATCACCTTCAATGGTTAAACAAACCTTCTGTTTTTATAAAATTCTCATCCTTGTTCTTAAATCCTTCCATGCCCATGCACCTCCCTCTCTCCCTAAACCACAGCACTACAATCTGATGTCTGCATTTCCCCCAGTTCGAGCATTAGCAGCACTGGATTTCATTCTGCAATGTCCTTGTCTTTGCCATGAGATATGAAGCTTCAGTAACTTCCACAAGAATGATAGAGAAATGGGGGGCGATGTGGGGAGGAAAGGTTAGATAGATCTTAGGGCAAGGTAAAATGTCGGCACAACATTGTGGGCCGAAGGGCCTGTACTGTGCTGTAGTGTTCTATGTTCTATGTTCTATAAACTAAATGCAGAGTTCCCAGGGACGCTGGGCTCTGAAACCCCCTCCCCAAAACTTCTCCAGCTCCCCTTCCTCCTTTCAAACATCTTAATAACACCCTTTGCCACCTTTCATGATATCATGTGGCTCCATGCCAGAGTTTGTTTGATAATTGTTCCCATGAAACACTTTGGGATGTCTTATTACCTTCAAGGCATAATAAAAATGCATGTTGTTTGAATACAGGCTGGCTGTGCCCCTTATGTTGATTTATCTAATAACCTTATTTGGCTGGATGCTATCACTCTGAATGGGTTATTGTTTACCTTGATTTCAACAAAGCTCTTTTATCTAACACATCCTGCTTTAAACAATAGACCTTTGAGTTTAATTTCATATGACAAATGGAAAGGGCTTTTCATTAAAATGGAACTAGGGAAATATATGGCACATCGTGACTCAATGATTAAATTGTCCTCGTCCGGTCTCTGACTAGACCTCTCCTTTCCATACCTAACAAAGCTGCGCAACACCGTCACACAGAGACACAAAAAATTCTGCAGATGCTGGAATCTGAAGCAATACACAAAAAGTGCTGGAGGAACTCAGCAGGTCAGGCAGCATCAATGGCTTCTGCCCTCTTCCTTTCCAGTCCTGATGAAGTGTCTCGGCCCAAAACATCGACTGTTTATTTCCCCCTATAGATGCTGCCTGACCTGCTGAGTTCCTCCAGCACTTATTGTGTACGTTACACCGTCACTTGACAAGCAGTCATGTGTGTCACAATCATTCTTCTATTTACCTTTCAGGGCTTTTTTTATTTATTTTATTACTTCACTATTTTATGACTAACTCTTACCTTAGTGTAGTGGTTAGCGTTACGCTTTACAGCGCAAGTGACCTGCGTTAAATTCCAGCTGCTGTCTGTAAGGAGTTTGTACGTTCCCCCCGTGTCTGCGTGGGTTTCCTCCAGGTGCTCTGGTTTCCTCCCACATTACAAAGACGTACGGGTTAGGAAGTTGTGGGCATGCTATTTTGACGCCGGAAGCGTGACGACACATGCGGGCTGCCCCCAGAACACTACGCAAAAGGTACATTCCACTGTGTGTTCTGATGTACATGTGACTAATAAAGATATCTTAATCTTAATATTTCTTAGTTACAGTGAGAACATGCCTTGAAAAGTGGGTTCTTTTTACACTTTTGTGTTCAGTACAGTGTCAGGTTGACTGGAGTCAGGATCAGATAGTTAGCTTTTCAACACTTCCTCATTTCTCACAAATAAACCTCCAGCTTTTTGACATCTTGTGTGCTTCTAATTAAGTAAGCACATAGCTTCATTGCAGAGCTCCCTTTGACTAGCACCTTCCCCCTCCCCCATATGTTGGCCAGTTACTGTCAGAACCAGAATCAGAATCAGGTTTATTATCACTGACTCATGACATGAAATTTTTTTTGCAGCAGTAATACAGTGCAAAGACATAAAAATTACTATAAATTACAAAATAAATAAATAGTGCAAAAAAAAGGAATAACGAGGTAGTGTTCATGGGTTCATGGACTGTTCAGAAATCTGATGGCGGAGGCGAAGAAGCAGTTCCTGAATCAATTGAGTGTGGGTCTTCAGGCTCCTGTACCTCCTCCCCAATGGTAGTAATGAGAAGAGGGCATGTCCCAGGTGGTGAGGGTCCTTCGTGATGGATGCTGCCTTCTTGAGGAACCACCTCTTGAAGATGTCCTCTTTGGTGGGGAGGGTTGTGCCTGTGATGGAGCTGGCTGAGTCTACAACCCTCTGCAGCCTCTTGTGATCCTGTGCGTTGGAGCCTCCATACCAGGCAGTGATGCAACCTGTCAGAATGCTCTCCACCAGAAATAGCAATCTCTTGTGTCTCCAAAGGGCTGCACAATCATGGAATCTGATAAGAAAGAAAGGCAATGACTGGTGATGGGTGGATTTGTGGAATATAGCATGTAGAACAGTGCAGCACAGGAGCAAGCCCTTCAGCCCAACATATCAGTGCTAACCATGCTGCCAAGCCAATGCCCTATGCCCTCTTCTCAATGCTGCCATCAGGCAGGAGGTACAGGAGCCTGAAGACCCACACCTCAGGGTTCAAAAACAGCTTCTTCCCCATTAAGTGAAGATAAATACTAGGCAGCACATTCTGATAAGAGGTATAGAGAAGCCACTTATTATCCGGAAGGTGTGAATCTAGACCGGGTAGAGAAACAACGGGATCTCGGAACACAAACACACCAACCACCACAGGTTGCTTCACATGTTAGTAAGGTCATAAAAAAAGCAAACCAAGCACTAAAGTTTATTTCCAGAGAGAGTGAGAGAACTGAAAAACAGGAATGTTATGCTCAACCTGTACTGAACCTTGGTCAGACCACACTTAGTATTTATAAATTATGTAGAGCCAGTGGAGACGGTGCAAAGAACATTTACAGAAACAGAATTCAGGATAAATGGGTTATTTTGGATTGGAATCACTAGTGGGGTATCCTGACTGGTTGCATCATGGTCTGGTACGGCAATTCGAATGCGCAGGAACGTAAGAAGCTGTGGAGAGTAGTGGACTCAGCCCAATACATCACGGGCACATTTCCTCCCCACCATCAGTAGTACCTACAGGAGGCATTGACTCAAGTAGGCCACATCTATCATCAAAGATCCCCACCATCCGGGCCATGCCATCTTCTTACAGCTACCATTGGGCAGGAAGTACAGAAGCCTGAAGTCCCACACCACCAGGTTCAGGAACAGCTGCTTCCCTTCAACAAGTCGTTTCTTGAACCAACTGGTACAACCCTAATCACTGCCTCAGTATAGCAACACTGTTACCACTTTGCACTCCAATGGACTTTGTTTTTTTTATTTTATTTGTGTACTTTCTTGTAAAAATTGTGTATAACTTATGTTTAATTTTCTTGTGAATGTTGTGTATCTGATGCTCTGTGCGTGTGATGCTGCTGCAAGTAAGTTTTTCATTGCACCTGTGCACACATGAACTTGTGCATCTGACGATAAACTCGACTTTGACTTTGACAGGAGTTGGTGCTGACATCTCAATTATTTAGAATCTAATCAATACAAATGATTTCAATGAAGGGACCACATTTGCCGATGATCCAGAGGTAGGCGGGTTAGTTGACCCATCCTCTGCATGGTAGAAAAGTTGACAAAGGGAAGAATTGGTGCATAATTTGAAAGGGAGAGCAGGTTGACAGTGGCAGCAAAAGTGATGAAACCTTCAAGTCGATAAGAGAGTTTAGTTCAAGTTCAAGTTTATTGCCATGGACAGGGTATAAATGCCATGGAAATTAGCTTTTTGCAACAGCAGCTCAGTACATTACAAACATAAATTACATACACTTAAATTAACATAAAGGATACATAATTTACATGATACAATAAACAAGAATAACATAACGACATTAGTACAAGTTGAGGGAAATACGTATAGTCTGAGGTAGTGTTAGGGTTTCTCAGGTCAGTTCAAGAACCTGATGGCAGTGGGGAAGAAGCTGTTGTTGAACCTTGAGGTGTAGGTCTTCAGGCTCCTGTACCTCCTGCCTGATGGCAGCATCGGGAAGAGGGCACGACCCGGATGATGGGGGTCACTGATGATGGATGTCACCTTCCTGAGACATCACTTCTTGTAGACGTCATCACTGATGGGGAGAGCTGTACCCGTGATGGAACTGGCTGAGTCCACCACTCTCTGTAGCCTCTTGCGTTCCTGTGCATTGGAGTTTCCATACCAGGCCGTGATGCAACCAGTCAGAATGCATTCATTCATGCAGCACCGATGCAGTGATCAACGTATCAGAAAAACGGTGGGGGATGCAGCCTGAACAGAACTGGACTAGGAATGTTCTACATATCCCTCAAGAGGTTCAGTCTTAGTTTAGGGTTCCCATTGTTTCATTTTTGATCTGGAGCAAATGAATGGAACTAAATGAATTACTGACTTCATTGACTCTGCTTCATCTAATGTGACTGATGGTGCCTCTGAGCAAGAATATTGTGTCATTTCACAGATAGCATCACAGGGACGGGTAAATATGATAGTCATAAAAGGCACTTCTGGGAAACCCTCTGCAGTTGCTCTTGATGTGGATCTGACTGGAATTGCAAAGCATGCCTATACTTGTCAGGAGAGTGTTTTATATCTGTTTGTGATTTGGGGATTAGATTTAAAAAAAACACCCATTAAACAAAACTCCTCATGTGGATGAGTCAAGTTGGACATGTTCCAGCGCACTTGAAAGACTGTGCAACAAGCCTGAATTAGCTGCTTGTTGTCTTTCTTGTTTGGGAGCTTTGAGTGATGCCAATTATGTTTGGGTTCGAGTTGGGTTCGAGTCAGAAAAGATCCAACTTTGAGGTGTTTTGGTCACCTAAAAATGCAATTTCGGATTTAATGCTGAATTTGAGGTGCTCTGGACCTCTGCAGTGTACATATAAAGCCACAATTGCAAGGCGTCATCCAGAACGTAATTTAAAAAATTATCTGAATACAGAAACACCATTATTGATGAGTGAATCACTTACGGCAGGGAAGAAAGGGAGACCCCCAAGTTGTTTATTAATTTGAGCTCCTCTGCAGTTAGTTTATCCAAACAACTTTCCCTTGACTGTTAATCAACCTCTTGTCTCATATTATGGAGCAACACACTGCTGGAGGAAATCAGCAGGTCAGGCAGCATTACGTATATTAAGCATATGGAGTCTCATTCCTTCAGACAATGCTTGTTGAAGATTTTAAATACATCTGATTTTCTTTCATCTTTCTCAATTCTTTTCCTGTCCATTTCTCCTTTGATATTAGATTTTGCTTTAATATGTTCCATTTCCTTCCCTGATTCACTTCTGCATCCGAGTCTCATGGGTTAAGGGCTGTTTGTCCTGTCAATCACTGAGGTGGCAGTGGCTCTTGCTGCACTGTTTTTAGTTTGCAGTTTGAATAATTTAGAGGTCAAAGGAAGCTTTGAGCTGATGGGTGCATGGAAAGATCCAAAGAGTGGCAGTGGAGGTGAGGTAAGGCATAGAGGTGGGAGCAACACTGGTAGCGCCTTTGGGGTTGTCAGCAAGTGACAGATATATAAAGGGAGGCAGGTATGGGAGAGGTGACCTGATGAAAGTATATTTCTTTTATTTTAAAAATAACCTTTATTCATAATAAAATATATATACAAAAAGAAAAACACAGTGCAAAGCTCTTTACATTCTTATTGTGATTTGGTCAATACATTCAGTAGTGTTAACACGTTTTTAAACCATAACTCCTTTGCCACTCGTGGCGACCTTTACTTTGTTTGAGGGGCTCTGCCACCCGACTCATTCCCTCAACGTCCAGTAGCAGAAGGAGCCCAGACTGTGGTCCTTCCCTGTGGAGCCCTTGCATTGGCTGCACCAAGCTTCAGTGTGTTCCCCAAGACGTACTCCTGCTGCCTGGAATGTGCCAGTCAGCAGCATTCCCTGACGGACATCTCGCTGTGCTGGGAGACCATAAGGTTTCCGGCAGACCAAAGACCGTCTTTTATGAGGCAAGTTTTTAAAAGATATAAGATATCTTAATTAGTCACATGTACATCGAAACACACAGTGAAATGCATCTTTTGCCTAGAGTGTTCTGGGGGCAGCCTGCAAGTGTCGCCATGTTTCTGGTGCCAACATAGCATGCCCACAACTTCCTAACCCGTACATCTTTGGAATGTGGGAGGAAACCAGAGCACCCGGAGGAAACCCACGCAGACACGGGGAGAATGCACAAACTCCTTACAGACAGCGGCCGGAATTGAACTCGGGTCGCTGGCATTGTAATAGTGTTACGTTAACCACTACACTACCGTGCCTGCCTCGTTATCTACCTCGTTATGGCCTTGCACCTTATTGTCTGCCTGCACTGCACTTACTCTGTAACTGTAACACTTTATTCTGCATTCTGTTATTGTTTTCCCTTGTTCTACCTCAATACACTGTCGTAATGAAATGATCTGTATAGATGGCACGCAAAGCAAAGTTTTCACTGTACTTTGGTACATGTGACAATAATCAACCAATTTACCAATTTACGCAGAGAGTGGTGGGTGTCTGGAACATGCTGCCAGGGGAAGTGGTGGAAGCAGAAACAAGAGCAACATTTAAGAGCCATTTAGAAAGGCACATGAACATGCAGGGAATTGAGGGATATGGACCATCTGCAGGCAGATGTGCAGTATAAATTAGCATAATGGTCAGCACAGGCATTGTGGGCTGAAGGGCCTGTTCTTTGATCTATGTTCAGGTCAGACAATCAAGGACAATTTTCTACCCCTTCATTCAGGATGAAACTAGTGACACAACAACAAAACAGACACATAGGATTAGAAGCAAATGCCCATGAACACAGACCGATTAGGTAAAACTCCACGTTGTTATGCAAAGGTTGCTTTGCAAACCTGAGACCTAATTGTGAACTTGGTGATGGATGACTCAATGTTATTACCACATTAACACTGCTAGTACAGACACAGCTGTGAAATGTATTTATCTCCATGCTTCCTGGCCAGTAATTGCAGTATCAGCAATGGTTTGTACGTGGAATTTGTATGAAAGTAAAGAGGGTGTGTTTGCAAATTAGTTTTCCACCCTGTTTGAGCATAGCGACAATGAAACTATGAGCCCAACATGTATCACAATTGTCATCTGCACTGGAATGAAAATGCAAGTATTATTCAAATATGTTAACCAGTAGAGAAACTAAATGTTGGAGGCCTCCATGGACTCTATCACTGCCTCAGGAAAGTAGCCAACATAATCAAAGACCCCTCCCGCCCCGGTCATTCTCTCTTCTCCACCCTCCCATCAGGCAGAAGATACAAAAGCACATACCACCAAGCTCAAGGACAGCTTCTATTTGCTGTTATAAGACTACTGAACAGTTCCCTCGTACGATAAGATGGACTCTTGACCTCACAATCTACCTCGTTGTGGCCTTGCACCTTATTGCCTGCCTGCGCTGCACTTTCTCTGTAACTGTAACACTTTATTCTGCATTCTGTTATTGTTTTCCATTGTACTACCTCAATGCACTAATGTAAAGAAGTAATCTGTATGGATGGCATGCAAAACAAAGTTTTTCACTGTACCTCAGTACATGTGACAATAATAAACCAATTTACCAATTTCATGGTGAAATGACCTGACATATTATTGTTGCCTTAAATTCTCGTCATTTAGGTTCCCGAAACCTATGGTTTCTCATTCTCTCCTGCTCTCCTACACTATAGTAATTTTTATTCTTCTTGGCACTGGCAGGGCTTCCTTGCCATTCTGATGTGTACATAAGTGGGTGCTTCACAACATAGAAGGGTCATTTTATTTAAAGACCATTGTTGGGGATGTCAACACCACTGATAGAGCCTATCAATAGCCGCCCTGGTAGTTGGTTGCCTTCTTGAATCAATGGTAGCAGTTCTCATTCAAGTGAGTAGAGTCACAAAGTCACCGAGTCATAGAGTCATACAGCACAGAAACAGGCCTTTCGGCCCAACTGGTCCATGCCAGCCAAGGTTCCATTTTAGTCCCAGCTGCCACATTTGGCCCATACCCCTCTAAACCTTCCCTATCCGTAGACCTGTCCAAATGCCTCTTAAATGTTGTCAATGTACCTGCCTCAACCACTTCCTCTGGCAGCTTGTTCCATATACAGACCACTCTCTGGGTGTAAAAGTTGCCCTTCAGGTTCCTATTATATCTCTGCCCTCTCACCCCAAACCTGCGCCCTCTAGTTCTTGATTCCTCAACCCTGGGAAAAAAAGTGCGCATTCACCCTATCTATGCCCCTCATGATTTTATATACCTCTATAAGATCACCCCTCATTCTCCTACACTCATGGATGAAGTCCCAGCTTGCTCAACCTCTCTCCAGAACACAGTCCCTTCAGTCCTGGCAACATCCTTGTAAATCTTTTCTTCACTCTTTCCAGTTTAATGGCATCTTTCCTATAGCAGGGTGACCAAAGCTGAACACAATATTCCAAATGTGGCCTCAACCACATATTGTACAACTGCAACATGAAATCCCAACTTCTATACTCTGTGGCCTGACTGATGAAGGCCAGCCTGCCAAAAGCCTTCTTCACCACCCTGTCTACCTGTGACTCCACTTTCAGGGAACCATGGACCTGTACCATGTAATTTGGTAGGTTTATTCAGAGGGCAGTCATAAGTCAACAACAATGGTGTGGTTTGGCATTTAGGCCCAGATTGCAGATAGGCCACTAACTTCATTCAATGGAACACCAGAGCCCACACCACCTCCTTCATGTAAATTACTTTGCTATGTTCAATTGTCATAGAGTTACACAGCAGGGAAACAGGTAACCTTCAGCCCAACTCATCCATGCCAACCAAGATATCTATCCGAGCTAGTATCATTTGCCTTCATTTGGCCCCTATCTCTTTAAACGTTTTCTATCCACGTACCTGTCTAAATGCCTTTGAAACAGCATAGAGAAATACAGCTCAGTAAAAGGCCCTTCAGCCCATCGAGTTTGCTCCAACCATTACATGCACCTTTTTACACTAGCCCTACCCTTACCCATTTTAATTCTCCCCACATTCCTGTCAAATCCTCCAGGTTCCACCACTCACTTACACACTAGGGAAAATTTACAGCAGCCAATTAACCTACTAACCTGCAGGTCTTTGTGAAGTGGAAGAAACCAGAGCACCCGGAGGAAACCCACGCAGTCACGGGAATAATGTGCAAACTGTACATAAACAGTTGCGAAGGTCAGGTTCGAACCTGAATCACTGGAGCTGTAAGGCAGAAGTCCTACTGGCTGTGCCACAGTGTCCTGTAAACCCAACACGTTCACTAATGACCTTTCGCAAAGGAAACCAACAGCTCACACGCAGTTTGGGCCTAGATGTGAATCACACCATTGTGATTGACTTTCAACTACCTTCTGAATGAGCCAAATAAATTGGTAAATTGGTTTATTATTGTCACATGTACGGAGGTAAAGTGAAAAACTTTGTTCTGCATGCCATCCATACAGATCATTTCACATCAGTACATTAAGGTAGTGTAATACAAAATGCAGAATAAAGTGTTACCGTTACAGAGAAAGTGCAGTGCAGGTAGACAATCAGGTGCAAGGCCATGACATGGTAGACTGTGAGGTCAGAAGTCCATCTTATCGTACTAGGGGGATTTTTCATAGTGTTACAACAGTAGGATAGAAACTGTCCTTGAGCCTGGCGGTACGTGCTTTCAGACTTTTGTATCTTCTGCCAGATGGGAGAAGGGAGAAGAGAGAATGTCTGGGGTGGCTGGGGTCTTTGATTATGTTGGTGAAGCAAACATTTTGAATCTCCTTCATATAAATAAGTACAGGGACTCCTGTAGTTCATTGAAGATAAATAGTGAGAAATTTCTTGTGTATAGGAGAGGAAGAGCCAGGGAGTTCCAGGAATCTGAATTTCAGGCATTTTTAAGATAGAATAATATTTTAACTAGTCTCAACATCTTGGGATTCCAGATTAAACAGCCAATGTGAGACCATATTTGGGTAGTGTGTGTGGTTCTGTTCTCGGAACCTAAGGAAGATTATACTTACCAAAGAGGGATTGCAGAGAAGGTTCACCAGATTGATTACTGGAATGCCATCTGCAGAGAAGTTACAACACCCAGGCCTGTGATCCATACAGCTAGGAACAATGAGAGAGGAGTGAATGGAAATTTACTGAATTCTGACACGGCCAGACAGACTCAGCTGATGACACAACCGAGGTGTCTAAAGCATGAGGGTTCAGTCTCAGGATATGGGGTCAGACATTTAGGATGGAGGTATGCAGAAATGTCTTCACTCAGTGGTTAAGTGTGGAAATCACTATCACAAATGACTGGAGAAACCAAGACATAGAGTCATACAGCACGGAAAAAGTGAGGCTGCATTTGGAATTTTGTGTTCAGTTTTTGTCGCCCTGCTATAGGAAAGATGTCATTAAGCTGGAAAGAGTGCTGTTGTGTTTTGCAACTGTACCCCAGTGTTATACAGTGACAGACACATCCCCACCGGTACTGTACCCCAGTGTTATACAGTGACAGACCCGTCCCCACCAGTACTGTACCCCAGTGTTATACAGCGACAGACACATCCCCACCGGTACTGTACCCCAGTGTTATACAGTGACAGACACATCCCCGCCAGTACTGTACCCCAGTGTTATACAGTGACAGACCTGTCCCCACCAGTACTATATCCCAGTGTTATACAGTGACAGACACATCCCCACCGGTACTGTACCCTGGTGTTAGACAGTGACAGACCCGTCCCCACCGGTACTGTACTCCAGGGTTATACAGTGATAAATCCATCCCCACCAGTACTGTACCCCAGGGTTATACAGTGACAGACCCGTCCCCACCAGTACTGTATCCCAGTGTTATACAGTGACAGACACATCCCTGCCAGTACTGTACTCCAGTGTTATACAGTGACAGACCTGTCCCACCAGTACTGTACCCCAGTGTTATACAGTGACAGACACATCCCCACCGGTACTGTACCCCAGTGTTATACAGTGACAGACCCGTCCCCACCAGTACTGTACCCCAGGGTTATACAGTGACAGACCCGTCCTCACTGGTACTGTACCCCAGTGTTATACAGCGAAAGACCCATCCCCACTAGCACTGTGCCCTGGTGTTATACAGTGACAGACCCATCCCCACCAATACTGTACCCAGTGTTATACAGTGACAGACCCATCCCCACTAGCACTGTGCCCCAGTGTTATACAGTGACAGACCCATCCCCACCAGTTCTGCACCTTTTACCCTCTCATTTACTGGTCCTCAAGATAAAAAGGCCACCATTCCAATCACCTCTATGGTTATTCTCTGGACCCATCGTGACAGTTTAATGATCTACACACACAGACCCTTTGGATCTTCCTTCCCATCCATCAAGATGTATCCTGCCCTGTCCTTTATTGGCCCTGAGACGGTGACATAACAATCACTGGCACTGAAATCCATTTGCCGCAGTTTTGCCCATTCAATCGGCTAAAATCTCTGTAATTTAATGCTCCTTTCTATGTTGATTACAGTGCCGCCTATCTTTGTCTAATCAGCAAACTTGGAGACGTGGCTGTCTGTTCCACATTTAGAAACTTAGATCTGATGTAACCCAGTGAACGTATCTTCAGCCAAGAACTGATGAGTAAAAGCATTTCACACGTCTTCAGTTCCCTTTTGATTTCCACCTCCTTAATTCATAATTTCTTTTTGCTGAGAGATTAAGGTTCTTATGCTGAACAATTGCTGAATTGGTTTCTTTTCCTCTTAGTCAGTTTGTGTTTTTGCTGATCAATGCCTTTCCAGTTCCGTTTCTTTGTCCCTGTTCTATCCCACTGGTATAAGACTAGTGAATGGTTATAACACTAGTGAACTAGCTGCTATGTAAGATACAGGTGGTATAGTGGCTTCAGGTGAGGAATACAGTGGCAGACCTGTCCCCACCGGTACTATACCCCAGTTATACAGCGACAGACCCATCCCCACCAGTACTGTACCCCGGTGTTGTACAGTGACAGACCCATCCCCACCAGTACTGTACCCCAGTTATACAGTGACAGACCTGCCCCACCAGTACTGTACCCCGGTGTTATACAGTGACAGACCTGTCCTCACCAGTACTGTACCCCGGTGTTATACAGCGACAGACCCATCCCCACCGGTACTGTACCCCGGTGTTATACAGCGACAGACCCGTCCCCACCGGTACTGTACCCCGGTGTTATACAGCAACAGACCCGTCCCCACCGGTACCATACCCCAGTGTTATACAGTGACAGACCCGTCCCCACCGGTACTGTACCCCAGTGTTATACAGTGACAGACCCGTCCCCACCAGTACTGTACCCCAGGGTTATACAGTGACAGACCCGTCCTCACTGGTACTGTACCCCAGTGTTATACAGCGAAAGACCCATCCCCACTAGCACTGTGCCCTGGTGTTATACAGTGACAGACCCATCCCCACCAATACTGTACCCCGGTGTTATACAGTGGCAGACCCGTCCCCACCGGTACTGTACCCCAGTGTTATACAGTGGCAGACCCGTCCCCACCAGTACTGTACCCCAGTGTTATACAGCGACAGACCCATCCCCACTGGTACTGTACCCCAGTGTTATACAGTGACAGACCCATCCCCACCGGTACCGTACCCCAGTGTTATACAGTGGCAGACCCGTCCCCACCGGTACCGTACCCCAGTGTTATACAGTAAATGATTCAGGAACGATTTCAATATTTTTTAATTATAAAACTAAACTTTATTAATATTAAAAATATATATACAAAAGCATAACCACAGTGCAAAGCTTTCTACACTCACCGTCAACACTACCTCGTTAGTCCTCCATCGCACTATTTACTTATTTTTGTAACTTAAAGTAATTTTTATGCCCTGCACTGTACTGTTGCCCCAAAACAACAAATTCCATGACATATGTCAGTGATAATAAACCTGATTCTAATTCTGATTCAAGTGTTAACAACTTTTATTTAAACCATAGCACCATTGTCATTCATGTGTCCCCCAGCGGTGATGCACCATTTCAATGTTTGAGGGGCTTCTCCACCCGACTCAGCCCCTCCATGTGCGGTAGCGGAAGGAGCCCAGACTGTGGTCCTTCCCCACAGAGCCTGTGCATTGGCTGCACTGAGCTTCGGTGCATCCCCCAGCACGTACTCCTGCAGTCTGGAATGTGCCAATCGGCAGCATTCCCTTACGGATATCCTGCTGTGCTGGGAGACAAACAAGTTTTGTGCAGACCAAAGGGCGTATTTCACTGAGTTGATGATGGACTCTGTCTTTACCTCTCACTGCCTTGGTGAAGCTGGCAGCATAATCAAAGACCCCACCCACCCAGGTCATTCTCAAGGACAGCTTCTATCCCATGGTGATAAGACTATTGAATGGTTCCCTTATACGATGAGATGGATTCTTGACCTCACAATTATGACCTTGCACCTTGTTGTCTACCTGCACTGCACTTCCTCTGTAGCTGTGACACTTTAATCTGTATCCTGTTATTGTTTTTACCCTGTACTACCTCAATACACTGTGTAATGAATTACTCTGTACGAACGGTATGCAAGACAAGGTAAGTTAGCAGGATAAAATGTTGGCACAAGATCGTGGGCCAAAGGCCTGTCCTGTGCTGTAATGTTCTATGTTCTAAGTTTTGCACTGTACTTCGATACAAGTGACAATAATAAACCAATACAAATACCTTCCACCAGCACTTGATGTCTATCTCAGTGTGTGTCCCCAGGAACAGCCCATAGATCAGAGAGTCCTCTGTTACGCAGCTGCTGGGGATGAAATGGGACGAGGACTCTTGCATCCGTCTCCACACCCTCTTATCAAATCCACAGTCTGCAAAGAGGTGGGTGACCGTCTCCTCCTCACCGTAGCCGTCCCGAGGACAGTGTACATTGGGGGTGAGATGTTGTCTGTGCAGGAAGGATCTGACTGTGAGGGCCCCTCTCACCGCCAGCCAAGTGAGGTCTTGGTGCTTGTTGGTGGGTTCTGGCAATGAGGCGTTCTGCCAGATGATTTGGACAGTGTGCTCAGGGAAGCACCCCACAGAATCCATCGGCTCCCTGTCCCACGGTGTCTACAGGACTGTCCGAGCTGACCACTGCCTGATGGCTTCAAATTGGCTTTGTCTGATCTATACCTCCTTTCTCTCTTCTTCCTATCTTTATGTCCTGGTCCTTTACACAATTGCTTCTACTGTTAGCTTTGGTTCCACATACCTTAAACTGCCCTATCTCACGACACCATCACCAGCTCCCACTTGCAGCAACTTGCAGCACAAAATACATATAAATTTCAATGTAAATTGGTAAATTGGTTTATTATTGTCACATGTACCTAGGTACAGTGAAAATCCTTGTTCTGCATGGCATCCATACAGATCATTACATCACATCAGTACATTGAGGTAGTACAAGGGAAAAGCAAAAACAGAATGCAGAATAAAATGTTACAATTCTGGCCGCTGTCTGTAAGGAGTTTGTATGTTCTCCCCATGACTGCGCGGGTTTCCTCCGGGTGCTCCGGTTTCCTCCCACATTCCAAAGACGTATGGGTTAGTAGGTTAACATGGGTGTAATTGAGTGGCGCAGGCTTGTTGGGCTGGAAGGGCCTGTTACCGTGCTGTAAAAATAAAGTTTTATAAAGTTTTTTTAAAGTTACAGAGAAGGTGCAGTGCAGGCAGACAATAAGGTGCAAGACCATAATGAGGTAGATTGTGAGGTCACGAGTCCATCTTATCGTTCCAGGGAACCGTTCAATAGCCTTATAACAGTGGCCTAGAAGCTGTCCTTGAGCCTGGTGGTACGTGCTTTCAGGCTTTTGTATCTTCCGCCCAATGAGAGGGGGGAGAGGAGAGAATGTCCAGTGTGTGTGGGGTCTTTGATTATGCCGGCTGCTTTACCGAGGCAGCGAGAAGTGTAGACAGAGTCCATGGAGGGGAGGCTGGTTTCCGTGACGTACTGAGCTGTGTCCACAACTCTCTGCAGTTTCTTGTGGTCTCGGGCGGCGCAGTTGCCATACCAAGCCATAATATATCAGAACGAGCTAATCTAAGTGCCCAAAAGCTACTTCAGCAACGTACCTCAGTCTGCCATTGGTTTTGCACATGTGGTGACTCGATAATGAGGTGCAGTGAATGGAGTGAACTTGCTGCATTCTAGTGGTAACTGTAAGCTCGACTCACACGGATGTTAAGAAATTCTAAATCAAGTACCCTTTAACAATACAAACCATGTCAGTCACTGTTGTATAACCTCTCCGCCCTGAAAACTAACCATTACATCTCTTTTAATTTCAGATTCTGTTGGCAACTTTAAAAGTTTCAAAACTAATTTATAAAAAACTTTTACCTTCCCTTCCAGTCCTTTCTACTTCTCTAATTCTCCTTCTGCATCTGATTTTAAGCTGACTTTACACCCCCTTCCTTTGTTGTTTTAGTCCATGACTCAGTTGCTTTCCCCTGTTAGTTTATGCTTTGTGTAGCTTATTCTCACAATAGTTGCTGAGGTCGAGAGGGTTGAGAGCTTCAGGTTCCTGGGAGTGAGCATCACCAATAGCCTCTCCTGGTCCAACCACGTAAACGCCATGGCCAAGAATGCTCACCAGCACCTCTACTTCCTCACAAGGCTAAAGAAATTGTGTATGTCCCCTTTGACATTACGTTTATCAATGCACAATAGCAAGCATCCTATCCGGATGCATCATGGCTTGGTATGGCAACTGGCTGCAAGAAACTGCAGAGAGTTGTGGACACAGCTCAGCACATCACGGAAACCAGCCTCCCCTCCGTGGACCCTGTCTACACTTCTTGCTGCCTCAGTAAAGCAGCCAACATAATCAAAACCCGCCCACCCCAAACATTCTCTCTTCTCCCTCCTCCCACCAGGCAGAAGATACAAAAGCCCGAAAGCACGTACCACCAGGCTCAAGGACAGTTTCTATCCCGCTGTTATAAGACTATTGAATGATCCCCTGGTACAATAAGATGGACTCTTGACCTCACAATCTACCTCGCCAGAATCCATAGAGGGGAGGCTGGTTTTTGTGTCCACAGCTCTCCGCAGTACCAAGCCATGATGCATCTGGATAGGATGCTTTCCGTGGTGCATCTATAAAAATTGGTGAGGGTCAATGGGTACCTGCTGAATTTCTTTAGCCTCCTGAGGAAGTAGAGGTGCTAGTGAGCTTTCTTGGCCATGGCATCCACATGGTTGGACCAGGACAGGCTTTTGGTGATATTTACACCCAAGAACTTGAAGTTCTCAACCCTCCTGACCTCAGCACTGCCCCACCTCCTGAAGTCAATGACCATCTCTTTTGTTTAGCTGACATTGCTCCACCTCCCTGTCTGTTCCTCATAACCCTTCAGAGCCCAATAGACCAAAGTCCTGCCTGTCTTGACCTTGAATATATTCAGTGAAGGCACAAGAGACTGCAGATCGGTGTTGGGGCCAATCTTTTTACCTTGTACATTAACGATTTGGATGCTGGAGTAAGTGGTTTTGTGGCTAAGTTTGCGGATGACACCAAGATAGGTGGAGGAGTAAAGAGTATTGAGGAGACAGGAAGGTTGCAGAGAGACCTAGATAGTTTAGGAGAATGGGCAAGGAAATGGCAGGTGAGATTCAATGTTGAGAAATGTGCAGTTGAACACTTTGGAAACAGAAATAAATGGGCAGATTATTATCTAGAGGAGAGAAAATTCAAAGTACAGAAGTACAAAGGGACTTGGGGCTACTCGTGCAGGGTACCTTAAAGGTTAACCACCAGGTCGGATCGGTGGTGAAAGCGAATGCTATGTTGGCATTCATTTCGAGAGGTATAGTGTATAAAAGTAAGGAAGTGTTGATGAGGCTCCATGGGGCACTAGTGAGGCCTCATTTGGAATACTGTGCACAGTTTTGGACCCCATATCTTAGGAAAGATGTGCTGATGTTAGAGAGGGTTCAGAGGAGATTTACGAGGATGATTCCCGGAATGAAAGGGCTTACGTATGATGAGCGTTTGTTGGCTCTTGGACTGTACTTGCTGGAGTACAGAAGAATGAGAGGGGACCTCATAGAGACATTTAAAATGTTGAAAAGACTGGACAGAGTAGATGTGGTCAAGCTGTTTCCCTTGGTGGGTGAGTCCAGGACCAGAGGGCACAATCTTAGAATTAGAGGGTACAGGTTTAAAACGGAGATGAGGAGAAATTTCTTTAGCCAGAGGGTGGTGAATTTGTGGAATTCCTTGCCACGTACAACAGTGGAGGCCAGATCATTGGAGGCATTTAAGGAAGAGATAGATAGATATCTAAATAGTTGGGGTATGAAGGGATATGGGGATAAGGCCGGAAATTGGGGTTAGGTTTTTTTTGCCCCCCCCCCAATTTCTCATTTCTTTTTCTTTTTTCCTTTTCTTTGGAGCAGACTCAAAGAGCCGAATGGCCTACTTCTGCTCCCTTGTCTTGTGATCTTGTGATCTCCAGCAGATTGTTTGTTGCAGTCTTTCCAGTGGTTCAGTCTCCTCAGCTCCTGCAGTAGAGAATACATAGACCTCACAAACCTCTAAGAAAAGAAATTACTTCTCACCTCCGTCTTAAACGGAGGCCCCTTATTCACTGCCAGACGAAACTTTACCTTACCAAGTGTCCTCGGAGCCTCATGCATTGCCATAAGATCAGTGCTGTTGCTTCTGAACTCAAATGATTAATGGAGTTGATAGAGTAGATTCTGACTCCTTTGGTGGGAGGGAATACAAAACAAGGAGTGCTGCCATAAAGTTAGGGGCAGGCCATTCACCAGTGACACCAGCAAGCGTGACTTAACACAAAAGATGGAACGCTCTCCTTCAACAGGTTGCCAAGTCTGCGGTCAAATCAAAATTCCAAAACTGAAATGGGCATTTTTATAAGGGTATTAAGATTATAGATTCTGTATAGAGCCATAGAATTATAGAGTCAAAAGGTCATTGAGTTTTAGGGTCATAGAGTTATAGAATCATAGAGTTACAGCAAGGAAACAAGCCCTTTGGCCCAACTCATTCATACTGACCAAGATGCCTATCTAAGCCAGTCCCATTTTCCTGCGTTTGGCCCATAACCTTTTCTATTCATGTACCTGTCTAAATGCCTTTGAGATGTTGTAATTGTCCCCACCTCTACCACTTCCTCTGGCAGCTCGTTCCATGCATTCAACTCCCTGTGTGTGAAAAAATTGCCCCTCAGATCCCTTTTAAATCTTTCCCCTCTCACCTTAAACCTATGCGCTCTAGTTTTAGACTCCCCTACCCTGGGAAAAAGACTGCCGCCATCCACCTTTTCATTGTCATCTTTGAAGTTTCAAGGTACTGAAGGCAAGATTGAAAAAACAACTTACCTTTTACAACACAGAAGGAGGCCATTCAGCCCACTGGCTCCATGCCAGCTCCCAGTGGAATGTCAGATCAAAGCCAGCAGTCCCATCCCCCCCTCCTTATTTCCCGTAGCCCTGTAAATATGCTCTCTCTCCCTCTCCCTCTCTCTCTCACTCCCCTCTCTTTCTCCTCCTCTCTCTCTCTCCCTCACTTTCTCCCTCTCTCTCCATCTCTCTTATCCCCCCTCTCCCCCTCTCTATCCATTTCCCCCTTTCTCTTCCCCCTCTCTCTCCCCTTCACTCTCTCCTTCTCTCTCTCTTGCTCCCCCACTCTCTCTCTCTCTCTCTCTCTCTCTCTCTCTCTCTCGGAGTAGGTGAGGTATTGGTGTTTTGCAAATTCCATACCCTTCTCCAGACCACCGGAGGTAGCTCTGTTCCAGTGTAAAGCAAGAATAAGATGAGTGGGAATTTTAAATCCCTAGACCCCCTGCAGACCAATGAGCACAGGGATGTCAGGCAAGCAGGCTGACAATTAGTTAGGCCACAGGCAACAGGTTCCTTCGTGTTCTCTCTTTACATCAGACCACCATATAGGATTCTATAAAAAGGGCACTGTTGGTGGTCTCAGCAGACTTTGACACATCCTGAAACAATCTTTAAGAAAATAACTTCCATTCTTAGGCTTTCAGAAACAGCGTGGCGGTTTTGCGATGGTTAACCTTGCAAGCTCCACAAAACACTTTGGAAATCCACAGCTCCAGTTCCCGAAGCTCATACCCAGAGTTAGCAGGGATCTGTTCTGCAGCTGTTTTGGTTCCATATTACATTAAGGACACTTGATTAAGATCAACATGTGAGTCTAAACCTTTCCTGATAAAATGAACCTTAATCCAAGCGGAACAGCCATCTAGGTGCATTTCACCGCATGTTATCGGAAGCTATCTCGAATAGTATTTCTGTTTTAATAGTGAAGAAATCAGAATCAGGTTTATTATGACCTGAAATTTGTTGTTTTGTGTCAGCAGTACAGTGCGAATTACGATGACTTACAAAAATAAATAAATAGTGCAAAAAAAAAGAATAACGAGGTAGTGTTCATGGGCTCATGGACCGTTCAGAAATCTGATGGCGGAGGTGAAGAAGCTTTGCTTAAATCATTGAGTGTGGGTCTTCAGGCTCCTGTTCCTACCTGAAAGGAATTATAGCATGGATGAAGCTCTGATAGTTAAGTTTATTGTCATATACACCAGGGTACAATGAAATTCCTCGCTCCCGTGAAGCTCACAGAGTAAACAGTGTACAGGATAATAATAAATCCAACAATACATACAGTGAGCAGGGCAAAGCAACAGAATGGTGCAAAGCTCGTAGTGCAATCTGAGGTAGTGCAGAAAGAAATGCTAAAGTGACAATAACAGAAGAGATAGAAAGAGTTTGAGAACATGGCAGTGCCATTGGGAAGGGGATGTGACAGAGGTGGCTGGTTCAGGAGTCTGACAGCAGTGGGGAAGAAGCTGTTCTTGAGTCCGGACATCCGGGCTTTCAAGCTCCTGTATCTTCTCCCAGAAGGTAGAAGAGACAGAAGGGAATGGCCAGGGGGGCAGGAATCCTTGACGATACCGTCAGCCTTCCTGATGCAACGCACGGTGAAGGTGGTCTGGATGGAAGGAAGTGAGGAGCCTGTGACGGACTGGGTAGTGTTTACCCCTCACCGTCGGTCCACAGCAGAGCAGTTGCCATTCCAGGCTGAGATGCACCCCGGCATCTGACATCTGATTGTTCAGAAATCCTGATGGTCCAGCACTTGGCTCACTTGTTAGTCTGGACTGTGAGTCGGGGGTCCAGAGTTCAGCTGGGGTGTGTGGCTGGAGCTAGGGCCAAGGTCCGAACTTTGGGGCTGGTGGGTGGCAAGAGCCGGCGTTTGAGTCCGGAATTCTGCAAGGTCAAAGTTGCTGACATACAAATGAGCGCTCTGCCCACTCTCTCAGGTGGATGTAGAAGGTTTTACTGAAGATAGGATTTCTTTATTAGTCACATGTACATTGGAACACACAGTGAAATGCATCTTTTGCATAGAGTGTTCTGGGGGCAGCCTACAAGTGTCGCCACACTTCCGGTGCCAACATAGCATGCCCACAACTTCCAAACCCGTACGTCTTTGGAATGTGGGATGAAGCCGGAGCACCCGGAGGGAACCCACGCAGACACGGGGAGAACGTACAAACTCCTTACAGACAGCGGCCGGAATTGAACCCGGGTCGCTGGCACTGTAATAGCGTTATGCTAACCGCTATACTACTGTGCCGCCTACACTACCATGGCGCCTACTACCTTCTATCTCTGGGATCATAAATCTAAATAGAATTTAGTGATAAAGGATTTAGAATTTACTGATGGAAGTTTATAAAATTATGAGAGGCATAGATTGAGTAGACAGCCGGTATCTTTTTCCCAGTGTCGAAATGTCTGATACTAGAGGGAATGCATTTAAGATGAGAGGGGGAAAGTTTAAAGGAGATGTGCGGGGCAAGCTTTTTACACAGAGAGTGGTGGGTGCCTGGAATGTGCTGCCAGGGGTGGTGGTGGAGGCAGATACGATAGAGGTGTTTAAGATGCTCTTAGATAGTCACATGAATATGCAGAGAATGGAGGGATATGGACCACGTGCAGGCACAAGGGATTAGGTGCCATTAGTTTAATTAGTTCGGCGCAACATTGTGGGCTGAAGGGCTGTACTATGTTTTGCGTTCTATGTTCTAAATCAAGGTAATCCAGCTGCAACCACACCACTGTTCATTGGCGCTTTCTGTGCACAACTCACCTGCTCTTTTTTCTACTAGTCATGGCAGTAATTCAGAAGTATTTTATTGGTATTGGTTTATTATTGTCACATGTACTGAGACACAGTGAGAAGCTTTTGTTTGCATGCCATCCAGACAGATCATTCCATACATAAGTACATTGGGGTAGTAAAAAGGAAAACAGAATGCAGAATATAGTGTTACATTTACAGAGAAAGTGCAGCGCAGGTAGACAATAAGGTGCAAGGGCCACCATGAGGTACACTGGGAGATCAAGAGTTCATCTTATAGCATACAAGAGGTCCGTTCAAGAGTCTTATAACAGCGGGACAGAAGCTGTCCTTGAGCCTGGTGGTACGTGCTCTCAAGCTTTTGTATCTTCTGCCTGATGGGAGGGGGGAGAAGAGAGAATGTCCGGGGTGGGAGGGGTCGGTTACATTGGCTGCTTTCCCGAGGCAGCCGGGGTCAATGGAGGGGAGGCTGGTTTGCCTCATGGACTGGGCTGTGTTCACAACATGAAAGGGATGTGAAAGGCATGTGGTGCAAGTTGTTCTCTGCACCCTAAGCTTCCTAGTCCTTCCCAACATTAGCAAGTGCTCCCCTGCAATTTCATCCCAGATCCGGCAGCCTGCGTGACCTTGCCAACTGTTCCCATGGGATTGAGACGAAGCTTCCTGCTGTCTCCTGCTCCAAGGTACTTTCTCAAAACCAGAGTTCTGTTCACCCAAATCAGCAGGCCACACTTGGCTCAGGATTAGCACTCTCACCACTACATCCGAAGGTCTCGGATCCAAACGCTACCTCAGCCACCCATGCATGTGAACTGGTGCTGTGGGAGTGCACAGAGGAGTGATACCAGAGTTCTCAAGAAATCCGCAGAATAAGTCATGATGACTTTGACCTTCCAGAATGTCACTCCTGGATCAGAAATAAGAGGTGAAACTGCAGGCAATGTTTCGTGGGTCAGGTGTTGTCTGTGAAGAAGGAGGCAGAGTTAGTCAATGGAAGGGAGGCTGGGTTGCGTTCACAACATGAAGGAGATGTGAAAGGCATCGTAATGCAAGTCAAAATCAAAGCCGAGTTTATTGTCATCTGCACAAGTCCATGTGTGCACAGGTGCAACGAAAAACTTACTCGCAGCAGCATTACAGGTACAGAGCATCAGATAAGCAGCATTCACAAGAAAAATATAAATTAAACGTAAATCATGCACAAATTAAACACAATTAGAACAGAAAAACACCAAGTCCATTTCAGTGCAAGTGAGCAGAGTGATCACAGTGTTGCTAAACTGTAGTTATTAGGGTTGTGCCGGTTGGTTCAAGAACTGAGTGGTTGAAGGGAAGTAGCTGTTCCTGAACCTCGTAATACAAATCAGAGAGATACAGCATGGAAACAGGCCCTTTGGCCCACTGAGTCCTGCACTGACCATCAACCACCCATTTACACTAATTCTGCACTAATCCCATTTTATTCTCCCCACAATCCCATCAACTCCCCCCAGACTGTACCACTCACCTACACACTAGAGGCAATTTGCAGAAGCTAATTAACCCACTAATCCACATGTCCTTGGGATGTGAGAGGAAACCAGAGCACCCGGGAGGATGGTCATAGGGAGAACGTGCAAACTCCACACAGACAGCAGGCAGCGGCCAAGGTCAGGATTGAACCTGGGTCTCTGGTGCTGTGAGCTTGCGGTCCTACCAGCTGTGCGACAGTGCCGCCCCTAAAGTTTCATGTTTCTGTCTGACCTTTCATCGCACCATTGGATCTGATACTGCCAAGCTCCTGCCCGTTTCTGAATTGCTTGCTTTGTCTCACTGTTGTGCCAAATGCAAAGATAATGTCAATAATTTCTCATTTTCCTGAAATACACAGTCCAAATATTTGCCTTGATTACCGTTCCTCCTTCCCAAGCTCCTGGAGGTGAGTGTAAAGAGCCGGAAGTAAGCCACACAGAACAACTACACTGAGACACAAGAGATTCTGCAGCTGCTGGAATCTGCAGCAACACACACAAAGTGCAGGAGAAACTCAGCGGGTCAGGCAGCATCTATGGAGGGAAATAAACAGTCGACGTTTCAGTCCGAGACCCTTCATCAGGACTGGGAATGAAGAGGGCAGAAGCCAGAATAAGAAGGGACGGGGAGGGGGAGGAGAACATGCAGGCAGGGGATAGGTGAGTTCAGGTGAGAGGGGCAAGATAGGTGGGTGGGGGGGGGGAGAAGGTGTAATAAGCTGAGAGGTGATGGGTAGAAGAGGCAAAGGGCTGAAGAAGAAGGAATCCAGTAGGATAGGACAGTGGACCCTGGAATAAAGGGAAGGAACCGGGGAACCAGAGGGAGGTGATGGGCAAGTCATGGGGGGGTGGGGGGAAGAGAAGGGGTGAGGGGCCACAGGAATGAGAAAAAACAAAAGGGGGGGGTGAGGAGAAATGGGGAAGACTGAGGGGATTACCGGAAATTACAGAAATCTACCACTCTACTGCCACTTAGAGGCCAGGCGCAGGTTGGAGGAGCAACACCTCATATTCTGCCTTGGGACTCTCCAAGCTGACAGTCTCAACATGCGCTGCACTCTCTTTGTAACTGTAACACTTTATTCTGCAGTCTGTTATTGTTTTCCCTTGTACTACCTCAATGCACTGATGCGATGAAATGACCTGTATGGACGGTATGCAAAACAAAAGTTTTCCACTGTACTTTGGTACATGTGACAATACTAAACCAATTTACCAATTTACCAATTTACCCACCTATCACAATTATATCCTTCCTTAGTCCTGATGCAGTCTGAAACGTTGACAATTCCTTTGACAGAACCCTAATCAACCAACGCGATTGATGCACCTGCAGGCAAACCACTCAGCTCAAGGGCAGTTAGGGATGGACAACAAATGCTAGCCTTGCCAGTGACACCCAGATCCTAAAAACTGAAGTGAAAAAAACTTTGTAGGGGAGAGGTGGTGAGATGGAGTTCGTCAACAGGAGGAAGGGAAGTGAATCATGGCTTGTGTCCAGCACTCAACACCACCTCCTGAAAGTCATGTTCGGGAAATATCTGTTAAAAGTGAGAACCCACCCTCCATTGTCGTAAATTTGCAAAGTGAAAATGTAACAGTAATTACCAATGGGAATAATTTGTTTTGATAAACTGGACATGACCTGGGATTTATCATGAGTCATAGAGACAGTGCTTGGCACTGTAAACTGTGAGTGATGAGAGGCTATGGTTTATAAACTGTGGCCTTGAAACACCCGGAACCACAGCTATACCTGTACGTGCGCGCGCACACACACACACACACACAAACACACACACACACAAACACACACACACACACACACACACACACACACACATATACACACAGATGTACATGTAGGGAGACTGCATTTCTCCATCGAGGCTTTGAGCATTCCCGAACCTTCTCCTCTGTCCTCCTGGTGATCTCTTCCTGGGACAGAGTGCAGGACAAACAGACACACACACACACACACACACACACACACATACATGCATGTCCACACACACGCCCACACACCCACACACGTGTGCCCACACACACACACACCCACACACGCACGCGCACACACACGTGTGTACACACATGCACAAACCCATATGCATGTACGTACATGCAAATAGACCACTGCAGACAAATGCATGTATGTTATACATACATAGACACAAATACATACATGCACACAGACACACATGTAGGCATGAACTGGCGGTACAGGATATGGCACAGGAGCATACACAGGCTGAGAATACAATGAGAGAGGGGGTCAGGTGGCACAGTGGTGAAGTTGTTGGACCAGCTTCCAATGGCCTGGATTGTGGGTTTCATGACAGACCGAGCTGTGTCCACGACCCTCTGCAATTTCTTGCGGTTTTGGGCAGAGCAGTTGCCGTACCAAGCCGTGATACATCCGGATAGGATGCTTTCTATGGTGCATCTGTAAAAATTGTTGAGGGTCATCGGGGACATGCTGAATGAAAGGAAGTAGTGCTTTCTTCCAGCTGGTGAGAATTCTCCGCCGTAATATTGTTGGTGATGTTTATACCTAGGAACTGGAAGCTCTCAGCCACCTGCACCTCAGCGCCATCGACACAGACGGGGGCGTGTACTCCTCCCCGCTTCCTGAAGTCAATGACCAGCTCTTTTGTTTTGCTGACATCGAGGGAGAGGTGGTTGTCTTGACGCCATGTCACTAGGAAACTCAGGGTCGCACTTGTGGATTGAATAAAGGTTTTCAGCAAAGCGGTCAGCCAACCTGTGGTCTTGGGCAGAGGAGTTCTCCAGTGGTTTCCCCAGTACAGAGGAGACCTCTTGAGCAGAGGTTTCTCCAGTCCAGAGGATACCATGTTGTGAGTACTGAATGCTGTAGACTAGATTGGAAGTAGCGTATTAACAATAGTTAAAAGACAAATAAGAACATTTCAAAGACGCTTGGACAGGTACATGGATAGGAAAGGTTTAGAGGGATATGGGCCAAACACAGGCAAATGGGACTAGCTTAGATGGGAATCTTGGTCGGCATGGGCAGGTTGGGCCGAAGGTCCTGTTTCTGTGCTGTATGACTCTGTGACTAAGTGCAGGTGAATCACTGCTTCACCTGGAAGGCAGATTCCAACAATGTCTGCACGTAACCACAAATGTCCGCCACATCAGTAGCCTCAGTCCTTATCCGTGTTCACGTATTTTTGGTGGCTGCGGTGGTAGCTGCGAGAAGATGGCACGGCCCAAATGGTGGGGGTCTTTGATGCCTTCTTGAGGCAGCGCCTCATGTTGATACTTTAGATGGTGTGGAGTGATGTGCCCGTGATGCACTGGGCAGAGTCCACTGCTCTCTGCAGCTTCTTATGTTCCTGTGCATTCTAATTGCCGTCCCAGACCGTGATGCAACCGGTCTTGCGGACTGAGAATACAGATCTACACACAGATACATGAACAGATGACCAAATAGAAACACATGCACAGTCAAGTGTATGGACACGGTAAGCAGTGTGGGCTGGGTCCGGGAGCCAGTCTGTAGTGGAGTTTCCTCAGCATGACGCTGTTTTTCTGTCGAGTTTGCTTCATCTCCAGACACACTCAGTGTTGATGCACCACTTTCTTTTGACTAAGTAGTTTTCTTAGCAGTGTATAAACACTGTAGTTGGCCTCCTACACATTTCCCAGTAGAGACATTAAGCTTTCCAGATTTAATATTAAGTTCAGACAATTATCCGTCCCGACCTCGACATTTCCAACAATCAGAGTTCTTTTCTGGTAGTTGCGTACCATTACTCATATTCCCCTAATTACACCTCCTCCGTGTCAGTCCCACCACCTTACCATTCACAACTCATTACACAGATCAAGAATGACAGATCACCACGAAGCCACTTTGTTTATCGGTCGACAGACTGGAGGAACTCAGTGGGTTGAGCAGCATCTGTGGGAGGAAAGGAACTGTCGAGACCCTGCATCAGGACTGGGCTCTGATTCCGAGGGGCTTGGCTGCCTGTCGTTGTGGGGAATCTGCGTCTCTCGGCTTGAATGCAGAGGTCTGGGGAGCAGCTTAGGTGAAGGAGGGGGTTAGTGCAGGGCACCTTTAACTGACCCGTAGAGAACGGAAACAGGCCCTTTGACCTACCGAGGCGCCACCAAATATCAAGCAGCCATTTTTAAACTAATCTTACCCTAACTCATGACAACAACCTTTCCCTCAATGTCAACAAACAAAAGAGCTGGTCATTGACTTCAGGAAAGGGGGCAGTGTACATGCACCTGTCTACATCAATGGTGCTGAGGTCAAGAGGGTTGAGAGCTTCAAGTTCCTGGGAGTGAACAGTCTATCCTGGTCCAACCATGTAGATGCCACCGCCAAGAAAGCTCACCAGCACCTCTACTTCCTCAGGAGGCTGAAGAAATTCGGTATGTCCCCTTTGATACTCACCAACTTTTATCGATGCACCATAGAAAGCATCCTATCTTGGTGGAACAACTGCTCTGCCCAGGACTGCACAAAACTGCACAGAGTTGCGGACACAGCCCAGCGCATCACGGAAACCAGCCTCCCCTCCATGGACTCTTGTCTTTACCTCTCTCTGCCTTGGTGTAGCAGCCAGCATAATCAAAGACCCCACCCACCCGGGTCATTCTCTCTTCTCTCCTCTTCCATCAGGTAGAAGATACAGGAGCCTGAGGGCACGTACCACCAGGCTTAAGGACAGCTTCTACCCCACTGTGATAAGACTATTGGACGGTTCCCTTATACAATGAGATGGACTCTGACCTCACGATCTACCTTGTTGTGACCTTGCACCTTATTGCACTGCACTTTCTTTGTAGCTGTGACACTTTACTCTGTACTGTTATTGTTTTTACCTGTACTACATCAATGCACTCTGTACTAACCCAATGTAACTGCACTGTGTAATGAATTGACCTGTATGATCGGTATGCAAGACAAGTTTTTCACTGTACCTCGGTACAAGTGACAACAATAAACCAATATCAATGCCCCCACTTCCCCAGATTCCACCGCTCACCCAGTCACTAGGGGCAATTTGCAGCGGCCGATCAACCTACCAACCCACACGACTTTGGGATGTGGAAGGAAACCGCAAGTTGTGTGAGACTGGCACCGGAGGAGGTTGGATCTATGAGGCAGCAGCTCTACTGGCTGTGTCACTCTGCTGCTCCTATCACTACCTTTGGCAGCTGTGGGCCGAGATGCTGACAGGGAAGCAGGAATGGTTGCTGCCACCACAGCTACATTCAGTGAACTCCCCAGCATCACATCCATGGTAAAGAACAAACAGGGCCCTTGTACTAACATCTCATTTGAAAGGTGGCATGCCCAACAGTGCAACAGTGGAGTGCCAGGCAGCTCAAGGACTGGGACGTGAAATCCACCTGAGTCAAGCAGAGAGTGCTTCCAACTGAGCCAAAGCGGAAAACAACTGTGACCAAGGAACATTATGTTTGCAGTCCCATTATACAAGGTGTGGCATCACCCCAACCTACCTGGGGCAATTTTTGATGCACTTGTTGTTGTCCGGTAAAGGAAAGTTCGGGAGCAGCGTCACCAATCTTCAACAGCTTACACACCTGATCGAACATGACATCTAATTATAGATTAATGTTGTTCAAACAAACCTTCATTGTACCCAAGATGAGATTAAAACTGGCCCTTCAGACAGGGAAGTGAATTTGTTGACTGTGCCTTCCGAGATCAGCAAAGACAACAGCAGTGTGAAATATCAAAAACATTGCAGCATATAATTAGATTCACTCAGGTGCAGGCTGTACTGGTAAACAAGTGTCCTTTATTTCTTGTTGACTGACAATGTCACAATCACTAATCCTCACATGTAAGCACACTCAGTCAAGGATGAGAGGGATAGGCGTCATTGAGACTGACCAAGAGCAAAAAAACCTTGCAGGGAATTGAAACTGCTCAGAACATAAGGAGCAAAGAATAATTTGGTGACGTTGCCATTAGTACTGTAGGGTTGGTGGTGGGAGGGGGAGGTTGTGAGTTTACTACTTTCTCACTCTCATTCAGTGGCTTGTCATACTCACACTTACCCTTCATGGCCAGACCAAAGAATTTCTCCACCAATTACTATCCTTCTTGTAAGTGGCCTTTATTTGAATCTCCTGAAGGTTTTTGCCTTGTGATGTTCCCTGTCCATCATTCTGTGCATAACACACACACACACACACACACAAACATACACATGCACACAAGCACACATGCACACACACACACAAATGGACACAGATACAGACACACAAACACACACACAAACACACACATGCACACACACATGCACGCACACATGGCAAAAATAAGCAAGGAGAAAGACTGGATCCCAGGCAGATGCCTTCATACCAAGAGGGAGGGAAGGGCCATCCAAAGGCCACTGTCAGTGACTCAAAGGTTGGAAGTGCTTCTGAGAGGTCAGATACTTTCTTAGGAGGTTGAGGAGGTTTGGCTCGTCACCGAATACTTTAACAAACTTCTACAGATGTGCTGTTGAAAGTATCCTGACTGGTTGCATCACGGTCTGGGACGGCAATTCGAATGCGCAGGAACATAAGAAGCTGCAGAGAATAGTGGACTCTGCCCAATACATCATGGGCACATCCCTCCCCACCATCGGTAGTATCTACAGGAGACATTGCCTCAAGAAGGCAACATCCGTCAAGGTGCAAGGAATGCACTGCCTGGGGTGGTGGTGGAGGCAGATACATTGAACAGGTTCAAGAGCTTGTTGGATAGGCATATGGAGGAACGTGAGATAGAGGGATATGCGGGAGGCAGTGGTTAGGTAGTGTGAGGGTGGTCTGATGGACAGCACGACACGGTGGGCCGAAGGGCCTGTTTTGTGCTGTATGGTTCTATGGTTCTATGGATCTCCACCATCCGGGCCATGCCATCTTCTCACAGCTCCCATCGGGCAGGAGGTACAGAAGCCTGAAGTCCCACACCACCAGGTTCAGGAACAGCTACTTCCCTTCAACCATTTGGTTCTTGAACCAACCGGCACAACCCTAATCACTACCTCAGTACAGCAACACTGTGACCACTTTGATCACTTTGCACTACAATGGACTTTTTTTTTGTTCTAATTGTGTTCTTGTGTTCTTTCTTGTAAAAATTGTGTTTAATTTATGTTTAATGTCCCTTAGTTCTAGTCTCACCTACCAGTGGAAACAACCTTCCTGCCTCTATCTTATCTATCCCTTTCATAATTTTATATGTTTCTATAAGATCCCCTCTCATTCTTCTGAATTCCAGCGAGTATAGTCCCAGGTAACTCAATCTCTCCTCATAGGCTAACCCCATCATCTCTGGAATCAACCTGGTGAACCTCCTCTGTGCCGCCTCCAAAACCAGTATATCTTTCCTTAAGTAAGGAGACCAGAACTGCACGCAGTACTCCAGGTGCAGCCTCACCAGTACCCTGTACAGTTGCAGAATAACCTCCCTGCTCTTAAATTCAATCCCTCCAGCAATGAAGGCCAACATTCCATTTGCCTACTTGATAACCTGTTGCACCTGCAAACCGACCTTCTGCGATTCATGCACAAGCACTCCCAAGTCCCTCTGCACAACAGCATGCTGCAGTCTTTCACCATTTAAATGATAATCTGTTCTTCCATTTTTCCTTCCAAAATGGAAGTTCAGTGCGAATAGATACAAAGGGACTAGTCCCTAGACCCTAGTGAAATGTTAACTCTGTTTCTCTTTCCACAGATGCTGCCTGACCTGCTGAGTCTTCACAGAATTCTCTGTTTTTATTTTACATCTTAAATTTCCACCCCATTCTGCAAACTTCATTGGGTGTGAAGAAACCCCTGACTTGCCCCTGGCTCTTTTGGAGTTGGAGTTGACTGACTTATTCTGTGTTGAAAGGTGTCTGAGTGTCACTGCACCAGCTGGATCTTCAATCCACAGCCATCAGATCGCCCAGCAGCAACAGTTCTTGGATGGGCTGGAACACATTGGTTTCAGGAGTATTAGTGGCTCACTGGGGTGATGGAGAGGGTGGGTGTTCCCAGATACACTAACCAGGGAAAACACCCAGGCAGAACCAGCTTACTCAAGGGTAAGCTAGCTTTGAAACTTGCAGGCTGAATATTGACAAATTTCAAAGCTAGCTTACCCTTGAGTAAGCTAGTCAAGAACACCCTTGGAATTAAAGACTATATGGTGACCCCTCCCAACTACAACCAAGGGTTGAGGAGTGGAATACAACACTAGCATTTCCCCAGTACTGGTGTCAGGCTGACAGATCACGAGTTCCCTGTTTCCCTCCTTCCTTTCTTCATTAGTGAGTTGCAATTGCTTCCCTCCAATCCACAGGAAGCATTCCAGAATCCACAGAAGTTTTGGAAAATGATGACTAGAACATCCAATACCTACGGAGCCACTTCATCTAGAACTCAGGGAACAGGTCCCTGGGATCTCAGTATCTCTTCAATTAATGCTTTTCTTTTAGACCATAAGACCATAAGATATAGGAGCAGAATCAGGCCATTCGGCCCATCGAGTCTGTTCCACCATTCAATCATGGCTGATTTTTCTTTCAACCCCCTCCTCCCGCCTTCTCCCCATAACCTTTAACCCCCTTACTGATCAAGAACCTATCGATCGCTGCCTTAAATACACCCAATGACTTGGCCTCCACCGCCCTCTGTGGCAA
This sequence comes from Pristis pectinata, assembly GCF_009764475.1. Taxonomy (NCBI): domain Eukaryota; kingdom Metazoa; phylum Chordata; class Chondrichthyes; order Rhinopristiformes; family Pristidae; genus Pristis; species Pristis pectinata. The sequence continues at coordinate 41,323,241 of NC_067420.1, forward strand.
CGAATTCCACAGATTCACCACCCTCTGGCTGAAGAAATTCCTCCTCATCTCAGTTTTAAAGGAACGTCCCTTAATTCTGAGGCTGTGCCCTCGGATCCTACTCTTCTACTGATGGAAACATCCTCTCCACGTTCACTTTTACTTCTGCATTGTACTGGAGACTTAGTTCTCCAATATCTCTCAGAGTTTTGTGTCTTCCATGAAAATAGATACAAAGTATTTGTTATAAGTTCCTCTCCCATTTCCTTGTTCCAAGTAATACATTCTCTTGCCCTTGTTAGACTTTTCCTTTGTAACCAACCTATAGAAGCTCTTACATTATGATTCTTCTTGGTCTACTCTCATCTGCTACTTTCTCTCGCTTTATCAATTCTTTTGTCATCCTGTGTTGGATTCAAAAATGTGCCCCATTCTCAAGCTTACTGCTTTTCCTGGGACAGGATGTCCAGTTTATTACAAGATCATCTGTGTGCAAAGGGACGGAATCAGGGATGAAGTGAAACCCAAGGTCTCATGCCTTGACGTAGATGCTGTTTAATGACGTTCACACTTCCTACTGCTGTCAGCATTGAGGCTGTGCACGGATCTAATGGGTGTTGTGCCTCCTTTTACTTTTACATGATTCCCTCTGACCCCTTCACCAATCTCCCTCTCACTCCTAGAAACCCAGATGAACAAATCTTAGATAATCACTTCTTGGAAGCTTTAGAACATAGAACAGTACAGCACAAGAACAGGCCCTTTAGTCCATGTTATTTGCACTGAACACAATGCAGAATTAAACTAATTCTCTTCTGCCTGAACGTGATCCATTTCTCTCCACTCCCTGCACATTCACGTGTCTAACAGCCTCTTAAACAGATCTATTGTGTCTGCTTCCACCACCACCCCTGGCAGCCTGTTCCAGGCACCCACCACTCTCTTTTTAAAAACCTTGCCCCCACAAATCTCCCTTAAACTTTCAACCCCTCTCACTATAAAGCTACACCCTCTGGTATTTGATATTTCCAACTTGGGAAAAAGACTTTGAGCACCTACTCTCTCAGAATTTTATAAACTTCTATCAGCTCTCCCCTCAGCCTTCGACACTCCAGAGAAAACAACCCAAGTTTGTCCAGCCTCTCATTATAGCTCATACTCATTAATCCAGGCAGCGTCCTGGTAAACCTCTTCTGCACCCTTTCGAAAGCCTCCACATCTTTCCTGTAATGGGGCGGCCAGAATTGCACACAATTTAGTAAGAGACTACAGTGTACACTGAAGCAGCAACATTAGAGATGTTGGCCTAGAAGACCCAGTGACAATGTGACCTTTAACAGAGAGAACACGGTGTACTTTCCTACCTGACCTTGCATGTAACAAGTTCTCACAGTCATGAGATCCCTGTCCTTCCGAAAGTACCCACACAACATAAAAAAAAGACTTCATTTGGTAGCAATTCTCATAACGGGTTGATATCCTGAAACACTTTGGAGTTTAGTCACAGTTGGTGTGTGGGCAAAACTTAGCACAAAGCAAATAATGGTCATGTATAAACGAATGATTTGCCCCATCATCTAACCTGGCTGTCACAACAATCCCACCAATCCTATTCCCTTACTTATTTCCCTATAAGTCATTCTCCCCACATTCCCATCAACTTCCTCCAGATTCTACCACTCACCTACACACTAGGGACAACTTACAGTGGTCGATTAACTTATCAACCTGCATGACTTTGGGATGTGGGAGGAAACCGGAGCACCCGGAGGAAACGCACGCAGACACGGGGAGAATGTACAAGCTCCTTACAGACAGCGGCCAGAATTGAACCTGGGTCGCTGGTGCTGTAATAACGTTACGTTAACTGCTACACCACCGTTCCTGCCAAACGAGCTGCCAGAGGAAGTGATAGAGGAAGGTACAATAACAACTTTTAAAAGACGCTTGGACATGTACAAGGTTTAGAGGGATATGGGCCAAATGCAGGCAAATGGGACTAGCTTAGATGGGCATCTTGGTCGGCATGGACCAGTTGGGCCGAAGGGCCTGTCTCTGTGCTGTGTTAATCTACGATTCTATGATTTAGCAGCAATCCACCACAAACAAAGGCTCAGAGCTGGGATCTCTGACTGAGCCGGTTTAATCTGATTCCTTGGCCAATCATGCCCCACATTAACTTGTTGTGAGGAAGTGCAATCAACTCCATTGTACACCTGCCCACATGAGGAAAGTGAGATCATTTAATGGCAAAGCGCTGAGATTATCATAACAACAGTGTCTGGAATGACAGGCAAGAACGAACCTGCCATAATTTGAGTTGTTCAGCAAGGAACCTGTGGAACTCCACCTGGTTTCTGATCCACATTCATTCTGGGTTCGGGCAGCTGAGCTGTTTATCACTCAAACTCGCTTTTGTGCCTTGGCACCTCCGGTTTTAACTACTCCAATCTACTCCACGTCATTCTCTGTCTCTCTCTCTGTCTGTCTGTCTGTCTGTCTGTCTCTCTCTCTCACTCTCTCCCCCCCCTCCCCCCCACCCCCCTCTCTCTCTCCTTTTTATAGTGGAGTGACGTAATTATGAAAGTAGGAATGTTATGCTTCAATTATATAGAGAATTGGGGTGACCACACCTGGAGTTTTGTAGTTAGCAGGGTGTTGCCCGGATTGGAGGACTTTCGCTGCAGAGAATGATTGGATGGGCTGGTCTTGTTTTCTCTGGAGAGAAGGAGGCTGAGGGGTGATTTGACAGAATATGTGGGATTATGAGAGGCACAGATAGGGTAGGTAGTCAGATTCTTTTTCTTATGGTAGGGGTATCAAAAACAAGAGGGCGTGGGTTTAAGGGAAAGTTTTTTACACAGAGAGTTGTAGATGCAATCACATGGAAAGCACGCCAGTGTCTACTTTCTTAGGAGGTTGAGGAGGTTCGGCTTGTCACCGGACACTCTAACAAACTGCATCTCCCCGTTGCCAGTCACTTCAACTCCCCCTCCCATACTATCACTGACACGTCAGTCCTCGGCCTCCTCCACTGCCAGGAGAATTCCAAGCGCAAACTGGAGGAACAGCACCTCATTTTCTGTCTTGGAACCTTGCAGCCTAATGGCATGAACATTGAATTCTCCTACTTTAAGTAATCCCCACCCCCTTCCCCACAACCCCACATCACACCTCCCCCCCCCCACCATGTTTCTTCTCTTCTTCCTTTTCCTAGCCTATCTCTTTTTTTCTACCCATTTTTTTTCCTCTATCTCCTTACTTTTGACCCGTCCCCTGGTGGATCTGCTCTCCCCTCCTCCCCTGCACCGGCCTATTACTATCTCTTACCTGCATCTACCTATCACCACCTTGTGCTCACCCCACCTCCCCTCTTTTGTCCACCTACCACTGCTCTGCTTTTCCCTCCCATATATTGGGCTTCCCCTTTTCCTATCTTCAGTCCTGAAGAAGGGTCCTGACCCGAAACATTGACCACCTGCTTTTCTCCACGGATGCTGCCTGGCCTGCTGAATTCCTCAGCATCATCGTGTTTTCAATCCAGAATTCCAGCATACAGTATGTAGTCCTTTGTTTCTCTACTCTAACAAACTTCCACAGATATACTGCTGAAAATATCCTGACTGGATGCATCATGATCTGGTATGGCAATTCTAATGCGCAGGAACGTAAGAAGCTGCAGAGAGTAGTGGACTCTGCCCAATACATCACGGGCACATCCCTCCCCACCATTGGTAGTATCGACAGGAGGCGCTTCCTCAAGAAGGTAACATCCATCCATCACAGATCCCCACCATCCGGGCCATGCCATCTTCTCGCAGTTACCATCAGGTAGGAGGTACAGAAGCCTGAAGTCCCACACCACCAGGTTCAGGAACAGCTACTTCCCTTCAACCATTCGGTTCTTGAACCAACCTGCATGACCTTAATCACTACCTCTGTATAGCAACACTGGGACCACTTTACACTTCAATGGACTTTGTTGTTTCTTGTTCTAATTGTGTTCTTGTATAATTTATATTGCTAACTTATGTTTTCTTGTGAATGTTGTGTATCTGATGCCATGTGCCTGTGATGCTGCTGCAAGTAAGTTTTTCATTGCACCTGTGCACACATGGACTTGTGCAGATGGCAATAAACTCGGCTTTGACTTTGACTTTGATATCTGGAATGCGCTGCCAGACAAGCTGGTGGAATCAGATACAATCACTGCATGTAAGAAGCAGTTAGACAGACACTTAAATAGGCAAGGTACAGAAAGAAGTGGTCCTAATGTGGGAAAATCAGTTTAGTGTAGATGGGCAAAAAGGTCAGCATGGATGTGATGGGCTGAAGGCCCATTTCATTTCTATGTGGCTCCGTGAATCTATGACTCTAATACTGGTCTCCTAATGAGGTGAAGGATGTTATTGCATTGGAAGCAGTTCAGAGAAGGTTTGCCAGACTAATACCTAGAATGGACAGGTTGTCTCACCAGGAGAGGTCAGACAGGCTGGGTTACACCCACTGGAATTTGGAAGTGTGAGAGGGCGATTTGATTGAAACACTGAGAGGTTTTGACAGAGTGGATGTATGGAGCATGTTTCCTCTTGTGGGGGGTTGCAGAACAAGGGGTCACTGTTTAACATCCATGAAGCAGAGATGACACAGAATTTTTTTCTGTCAGAGGGTGATGAATCTTTGGGACTCCCTTCCTCAAAGGGCAGTAGATAGGAAGGTGGAGTTAAGGTTACAATCAGTTCAGCCAAGATCATGTTGAACGGTGGAGCATCTTGTACAGATGGAGAGATTAAGAGAGGGAATTTCAGACTTATAGTCTGCACAGTTGAAGGCATGGCCACAAGTCTGAAGGTACAACAGGCCAAAATTAGTCATTGGTTTACTGTTCACAGATGGTGATGAGGATGCGTACAGGAGTGATCAGCTGGTTGAGTGGTGTCACACCAACAACCTTGCACTCAACAAGACCAAGGAATTGACTGTGGACTTCAGGAAGGGGAAGTTGGGAGAAAACACACCAGTCCTCACTGAGGGGTCAGCGGTGGAAAGTGTGAACAGCTTCAAGTTCCTGGGCGCCAACATCTCGGAGGATCTATCTTGGGCCTAACACGTTGATGCAATCACCACAAAGGCAAGCGAGCGACTCTACTTCATTAGGAGTTTGAGGAGATTTGGTATGTCACCAAGACTCTTGCAAATTTCTATAGATGTACGGTGGAGAGCTTTCTGACTGGTTACATCACCGCCTGGTATGGAGGCTCCAATGCACAGGATCACAAGAGGCTGCAGAAAGTTGTAGACTCAGCCAGCTCCATCACGGGCACAACCCTCCCTGCCATTGAGGATATTAACTCTGATTCTGTCACGTGTACTGAAATACAGAGATCCATACAGATCATTTCAAAACATTAATACATAGAGGCAGTGCAAGGGAAAGGAAGGACAGAATGCAGAATGGAGTGTTACAGTTACAGAGAAAGTGCAGTGCAGGAAGACAATAAGGTGCAAGGCCAAGACGAGGTAGATTGTGAGGTCAAGATTTCATCTTTATAGTACAAGAGGTCCGTTCAATAGTCTTACAGCAGCGGGATAGAAGCTGTCCTTGAGCCTGGTGGTGAGTGTTTTCAAGTTTTTGTATCTTCTCCCCGATGGGAGGGGAGAAGAGAGAATGTCCAGGGTGGGTGTGGTCTTTGATTATGTTGTCTGCTTTCCCGAGGCAGTGAGAGTTGTAGACCATGGAGGGGAGGCTGGTTTTCCTGATGGACTCAGAGAACTCAACGGGTTGCAGGACTGGACCAGGTAATACAGAGACAGGGAGGATGAGGCCATCAACAAGGTTCGAAACAAGGATGAGAATTTTATGTTCAAGCCATGATCGGACTCTACAGGCAACCGCCCTCCCCCCCACCACCCCCCAGGCTTCTCTGCAATTTAAAATATGTTTTAAGCTCTTTCTAGTTCTGGTGGAAGGTCATCAACACAAAATGGCCTACTCCTGCTTTAATGTTAACTCTGTCTCTCTCTCTACAGCCGCTGCCCTGACCTGCTCTGTCTTTCCAGCATTCACAGTTTTTACTTCAGAATTCCAACATCTGCTGTACTTTGCTTTCCAGTTATGACTCTGAGAATCCGGTTGCCAACGTAGTATGCCGGAAATAAGGGCTAGTTGTGGATGGGACTCATTAACAGCCGGGCTTGTTGTGGGCAGGGCATCACTTTCCCCAGGTTGTACGAGCGGGCGATACTCATCTACCTCACTTGTAGCCTTTTCTAACTGGGAGTTGGTTGGACTGGTACAAGTGCTCCAGTAGAGCCATAGGCCTATCTATGGACTCCACCTGTGTCTTTCTCCTAGGGTCCTTGCTGGACCACTGAGCTTCCCATAGACGATGACTTGTAGTCCCCACTACTGGTGACCCAGGAAGCACCCACAGTGAGCCTCTCTACCCTCCCCTTCTCCAGTCTCTCCTCATCTTTCTCCTCCAGCTGAGACCCTGTCACCCTGGGTGGGCTCGTCTCCAACACTGGATAAAGTCGGCATTGTAGTGGTACAGAAAATTCATCCTGGTCACCACGTGGTGTAGACTTTCTAAATTTGCCGTGAGTTGAGTGGTTATGTCACCAGATACTCCTTTAATGGCAGATGGGTTGTTATGGGGATTCCTAGCACCATTCCACCCTCTATGGGCTTTCCAGGTCAGCCAAGTTCACCTTTAGATACAGAAAGTCTCGTAAAATGCAGGACGGTTGGTGACTCCAATTGGGTTGGTGGATACATTGGCCATGGGTGAACAAGACTTGTAATAAAAGAAAGCAGAGTTTGATTGCAGTGAAGTGTACAGATGATTAATGATAGAGGACGGGGAAAAGTGGAGGTGACCAAGAAACATGTCGTCCACTAGTCAGGTCAAACTTAACTGAGGGACATTACTGGTAAATGGTGACTGCCTCAATTCACCAGAATGATGGGAACTAGAAGGGTTAATTATAGCCTTGAGTTTGGTAGAGAATGGGTGATGAAGAGGTTAAACTGAGGTGTTTAATAAGATTTCAGAATTTGATAGGATGGAGAGAGATAAGTCATTTCCATTGACGGGAGAGACTAGAGAAAGGGCGTAACGTGAAATTAGAGCCAGACACTTCAAGAGTTTCACAACAGATGTTTGAGACATTTAACACTGCCCAAAACCAGAATGTAAATGACAAAACGAGGATTGTTAGTCTTTTGATGGGTTAAAATATCAGGAGATATGGAATCAGGTTGGGTAAATAGGGAGCAAGAAAGTAGGGAGATGCTTGGGCAAATGTTGTCTCTTAGTCAGTCTTGCTTTTAATCAGAATATCTGGTTATTATTACATTGCTGTTTGTGGGATCTTGCTGTGCTCAAATTGACTGCAGATTTTCTGTGTTACCACCTAACTATGCATCAATAGTTCATTAATGCTGAACCATGTGGCCCCTCAGCAGTCATTTTACTAGAGTAGCAATTCGTGAACTGAGCTAACGATCTGGAGACCTGAGTTCGAATCCCACTGTGGC